>NC_030810.1:16061172-16365860 GCF_001704415.2 Capra hircus
CCGGGCCCCAGGTGGGGTTAAATGTCTTTGTCACAAGGTTTCACCAGCCTGGGGCCTCTTTTTTGAAGGTTCTTCTTGGTTTATCTTGGAACATACCTCTGTGTGACCCTGTGGTGGGTCCTTAAACTCCCTAAAGGCAGGGCTGTGTCTGTGTCTGCTGGTCACAGCATTCCCAGTCCCAAGCAGCAATCCAGAGCAAGTAGATGCTGGATAAATGCGATGGGGTCCTTGACCCTTCTGAGGCCCTCAGTCTGTGTCTTTGGTTTGGCATGTGATGATGCCTGGGCTGGTTATTGGTTAGTGAGCTCACAGGGTGGTGTTGAAAAACCCAGTACTAGATGCAGGAGTCTCAAGTTCTAGTCCTGAGTCTGCTGTGTGACCCTGGACCAATCGTTGCCCTCTCGGAGTCTGTTCCCTTACTGTAACACAAAGGGGCTGTGTTATGTGAGCTCAGAGCAATCCCTTCCGACATGACTGGTCCAGGAAGACTTTTTGGAGAGCAGTCCTTTGCAGGGGCCGATGGAAGGGCAGGATCGAGTGAGTGGGAAAGGCCTTCAGAGTGGGAGGAACAGTTGTGCAAAGATGAGAATGAGTGAATCACTTGTGGTTGAACAGAGGTAGGGATGGGGCCCAGGGGAGACAGGAGTGGGAACGGAAGGAAGAGTGCGAGACAGGGCTGATACCCCCTGCCAGAGTCAGCTGGGGCCTCCGACTGAGCAGCCTCTCCATCCCCTTCCTGAGAACTCTGGCCCGGATTGAAGGCACAGTAATTGCAGGGCCCCTTAATTACCTGCCCCGCCCAGCCCCCCCTCCCCCTGTCTCTGGCTGGTGGGTTAATTTCCTGCTCCCTGGAGCTGTCCTGTGAACAGTCTTGCCTTCCTGTAACCGACAGCTCCCTCATCAGATAGCAGGGAGGACGAGTCCTCTGGGGGAATGGGAGGCTCCTGCCTGCCGCCCTCCATTGCCGGAGAGATGGCATCACCACCCAGGAACGCCGAGCCCAGCCCCCCTCCTCGTTCCCAGCTCTATCTAGTCTGGGATCTTGTGTCTGGCTCTGCCATCTCCCAGCCATGTGCCGCTCCTGACACCCCCCGCCCCACGCACTGTCCCCCAGAGCCGGCTCCTCGGTTGGTTTGGGTCTAAAGGGCTGTCCAGCTTGGTGTCTGGAGCCCTTTTGGACCAGGCTAGAACCCTGGCTTCTGGGTTGAGGTTGGAGTGGGTGCTGGGGTCTTGGCTGGGGGAGGACGGGCTGAGATGCTGAGCTGCTTATGCTGGATGCAGCAGGCTGAGTTTGCAGAGCTGACTGAGATGGGCAGAGGCTTGCTGCCAGAATGAACCAGGATCCTGAAGCAGTGGGGACTGGGGAGCAGGCAGTGAGTGTCTCACTCTGAACACTCAGCTGGCCTTGGAGGCCCAGTGTCCAAGCAGAAGGGAGAGATTGGGGCAGGTGAGACCAGCAGAGTACCAGGTACTCTCCCCCTACTCTTCAGCCACTCTGGCCACCTGTGTTTCTCTGTAATTCCAAGTTTGTCCCTGCCTCAGGGCCTTTGCACTTGCTGGCCTCTAGCTAGGAACTTCTTCAGCCTGCTCTTTGCATGACTATCTCTTTGCTGCTTTCAGACCTCAGCTCACATATCACTTGCTCAGAGAGGTGCTCCCCAATCACCAGTCGTTCTCCTCTGTGTCCCCTGGTTTTTCTTAACAGCATGTGGAACCATCTGAAAAGACTCCCCACACTTATTTGTCTGTTTCTTGTCTGCTCCCCCACTAGATTATAAATTCCATGAGAGTGGAGACTGTGTGTTTGTCTTATTTGCAGTATCTCTCCAGGTCCTACCCCCACGTCTGTGCAGAGTCTGTGCTCAGTAAATATTGGGGCCCCACGTTCCGGCCTTGAAAGTCAAGCTGATTTGTCTTTTTTGCAAACATGGGGGCTGTTTTCCATCTCTGTGCTTCCATACGTGCCATTCCTTCTGTCTTGAATGCCCTTCCTTCAGCTTTTACCTGGAAAAATGGCTTCAAAACCCAGCACAAATGGACAAGAGAGAAGGTTCACCTCAAAGTGCTCCCGTAAGTGTGGTTGTGTTACAAGGCAGACCTCTTGTCAGGTCTATACCCATTTCTACCATCGAGGAGTTGATTACCTACTGAGTTAGCCTGCTCCACTGCCATTAGGAAGGTCTGTCTTCTTTTGGGAGTGGTGGCAGTCTTCCTGACTGCCAGCTCTGCAAAATCACACCCTCTTGAGAGAGGGGATGGGGGAGAGGTGAGGGGTGGGAATCAGAAGCACGAGGACCGAGTGGACTCTGGTTGCTGAAGAAAGTTGGTAATGGAGGAGGCTGTTTCAACAAGTAATGAGCTCCCTGTCAATGGAGGTATACTTTCCCAAGGGTCTCACTTCCCCTCCCTAGCCCCTCGCTTTTCCCCAGGAGGAAGGAAAGCCTCCCTCGTCTCTGTCTCTCCCCTGTAGGGCTTAGTAAATAACATGACTGGGGAAGTTGCTGTTAGGGTCTAATTTTAGTGCCTCTTTCTGTGGGTTTAGGTCATTTCTTTAGACTCTGTCCTCAAGCAAAGACAGAGATTGGTTTTATAATTTTGAAAACAGGTAGTCATTCGTTTATCCATTTGTTTCCTAAACCTCCACTATAGGCTGGGTCTTGGGTCAGGTCCCGAGGTTCCAGAGGAGGAGGTGTAACTGCAGCCCTGGAGTAAGACCCGGAGTAGCTGGAGGCAGGGGGTGGGCAGACGACGCCCAGACAGTCTTAGTGCAGTGGGCCCCCACTGAGGCTGGTGTGCAGGTGATGGCGGGGACTCATGGGGACACTGGGCGACTTCCCCTGAGTGTAGGGGAAAAGAAGACACAAGAGTAGGGGGAGAGAAAGGGAAAGAGCATCTCAGGCAGGGACAGAGAGAGAATGGTACATTTATTGCACTAAAAATAATTCTGTGTGTCTGAATATATATAACTCAAGGGTTATAACAAAAACAATAATAGTGATAATTAAGGTCTCTCTAGGGCTTCCCTGAAAGCTCAGTTGGTAAAGAATCTGCCTGCAATGCAGGAGACCCCGGTTCGATTACTGGGTCAGGAAGATCCGCTGGAGAAGGGATAGGCTACCCACTCCAGTATTCTTGGGCTTCCCTGGTGGCTCAGCTGGTAAAGTATCTGCCTGCAATGTGGGAGACAGGCGTTCGCTCCCTGGGTTGGGAAGATCTCCTGGAGAAGAGAAAGGCTACCCACTCCAGTATTCTGGCCTGGAGAATTCCATGGACTATAGTCCATGGGGTCACAAAGAGTCAGACATGACTGAGTGACTTTCACTTTCAAGGTCTCTGGCTCCAAAGCACCAACACTTACACATGTGCGGCCCTTGACGATTTACAAAGCCCCTTCCTGATCCTTTACCTTATTTAGTCTTTCATTCAAATATTTCTTGGGCCCATGCTCCATTTCATGCAATTTTCTAGGTGCTGGGGAAACAGCACTAAGCAGGTAGATGAAGTCCTTGACTTCACAGAGCCTACCATCAGAGGTTAAAGCGTCTGCCTGCAATGCAGGAGACCCGGGTTCGATCCCTGGGTCGGGAAGATCCCCTGGAGAAGGAAATGGCAACCCACTCCAGTATTCTTGCCTGGAAAATCTCATGGACAGAGGAGCCTGGTAGGCCACAGTCCACGGGGTCGCAAAGAGTCGGACACGACTGAGCGACTTCACTTTCACTTTCACTTTCACCGTCTACTGGAGGAACATTAGTGGTACCTTCACAAATAAATGTCTCATTATACGTTGAACTAAGTCCTATCCATGAGAAAAGGGGGGTGTGGGAGCACAACACGTGAGGCTGGAAGAATGGATATTGTTCCCATTTTCCAGATGATGAAACTGAGGCCCATCCAGAGATGGTCAGAGAGTTGCTCAAGACAACACAACTGGGTCAAGTTGATGACAGAGATGAGATTTCAGCCTGGCATAGGTCACGTCTAATTTAGTGCTAATTACCCCACAAATCCCATAAGAGAGCTACTCTCTGGTCCTCCTCTGCTTCCTACCTGCATGCATGCTCCTGCGCGCGCGCGCGGGCACACACACACACACACACACACACACACACACACACACACTCTCTCGACTGCCCAACAGAAAGAGTGGCCTAAGGTGCAGCATCACTAAGGATCATTGTGGTGGGACAAGATGTTGGCAGCGACACCCCCGGAGCAGCTCCTGGGGCATCATTCCTGTGGCAAGACCTCATCTGTGTCTCTCTGGATCCTGCCTGGTCTTCTCTGGCTTCTGCACAGGCTTGAGGAACATCCTGATGCCTGTGTGATAAGTGTATTTTCAGTGTATGTCAAACCGAATTTCTCTCTGTTGTTTGCAAACAAGTACCCTGATTAGTAAAAATCTTGGTGCCGTAATTGGGGTGCAGGCACAGACCCTGAGGGAATCCTGGGAATCTAGGATTGGCACCTGCCCTAGTTAGGGCTGAAGGCTGGGAGACAACAGCTAGCACAAAAGGAGGAGACCCAGAAGCCCATGGTCCCCAGTGCTGAAACAGCTAATTAAAGTGTCCCTTGTGGTTATCTAAAATGAAGTACCCATGGAAGGCAAGCCATCAGGGGCTTGGACGACCTGTGCCACAGAGAAGAATAAAGGGCAGGAGGAATCTGAGGACTGTGGGGTGGAATGTTTGTTTTTAATGGCGCTGGATAGCTTAAGGAAAGGAAATAATGAACAAAAGTCCCTAGAGCCTTGGTTGAAGGCATGGACTGAAATTCAGGAACTTTCTATGACTGGGAAAGAGTCTCATCTTTTATTGAGGCAGGGCTGGTCTGTTCTGGTGAAAGTGAAAAGCGTTAGTTGCTCAGTCGTGTCCGACTCTTTGTGACCCCAAGGATTGTAGCCCACCAGGCTCCACTGTCCATGGAAGTCTCCAGGCAATAATACTGGAGTGGGTAGCCATTCCCTTCTCCAAGGGATCTTCCTGACCTGCAACCTGGGTTTCCTGCATTACAGCCAGATTCTTCACCTTCTGAGACACCAGGAGCTTCCCTAGTAGCTCAACAGGTAAAGAATCCACCTGCAATGGAGGAGACGCAGGAGATGTGGGTTCAGTCTCTGGGTCGGGAAGATCCCCTGGAGGAGGGCATGGGAACCCGCTCTAGTGTTCTTACTTGGAGAATCCCATGGACAAAGGAGTCTGGCGGGCTGCAGTCCACAGGGTTGCAAAGAGTCGGACATGTCTAAAGTGACTGAGAATGCTCACACCTGGAAAGGTTTGTTCTGGTAGTTGCTGAAGTCTAATGGTTGAATCCTCAGCCTTTGCAGGGTTCTTCCATAAAATTGAAAAAAATAATCCAAAAAAGGTGAGAACTGAGAATCAAAATGGAGCTAAGCCCGAGAAAGACAGACTCAACAATCCAGACTCCCGAACCCCAGGAAGCCCACCATGTTGGCCAAATTGGCCCTGCTCCCCTGGTAGACAAGACTGGCCTTAGTTAAAGACTCCTTGCCTAAGGGTGTTACCTTACAAAGGGAAACCAACATTCCTCACAGTCCCCCAGGCTTATGACTAGATCAGATTCCAGTATGTTCCTGGGGACAAATTACAAAGGCAAACCTTAGTAGAGAGAGTTTACTCCCTGACATTAGACTTTGCTAATGTATCTTGGCCAATTTCTAGGGAATATCCGTGGGGATGCGTTCTCAATCTGGATGAATTTCCTGATGTTGCTGAGCTCTGGATTCAATGTTCTGGTTTTAGGAGCTGAAAGAATTTCTTGATGTAAGGAATTCAGAAGAAAGAAGAGTCCTCTAAACTTTGACTCCGTAAGAAAGCCTAGAAGGACTCCCTTCAGCAAGACCTTGGGGGAAAGACACTGATGAAGGAAGTGCCAACCCCTTTGAAAAACCCCTCCAATGGCTGTGCTCTGTGAGCTGGGCATCCTGGCAGAGCCTGCCATAGCTGAATGGGCCCCTGGTGTCAATGGAAATGGGAGGATCGTAGTGTGGCAGAGACCATGTGGTAACTTCGAGGTTAGAGGCTGGGTGTGCGGTGACCAGCATAGTGAGCAGAGTACAGGCAAAGACCCTAGATATTTTGAGAATTAGTAGATACTAGCCCTGAATGAAGGGGCTTTCCTCGCGGCTCAGAGGTTAAAGCTTCTGCCTCCAATGCAGGAGACCCAGGTTCAATCCCTGGGTCGGGAAGATCCCCTGGAGAAGGAAATGGTAACCCACTCCAGTATTTCTAAAGAAATCAGTTACCCCTGAGACTGACCTGATTAGATTAGGGATTTATTTGGATCAGATGATAAATGGAACGTTGATCTGAGCCTCTTCCATAGCACACAGCAGTACTATCTGTGGTTATTTACCCAGATTCTAAGTGTATAGTTAGAATAGATAACCCCAGAATTGGCAGGTTTACTACACTGGCTCCCTGACCCATGGAACCTAAGTGAAAGCCGCTGTAGGTTTTCAAACAACATCAAAATAGTAAGTCAGTGCAATGACACTTCTTTAGTGGGACCACAAAGCTTAAAGCTAAGGTCAAAATTTTCTAGTTTGACCAATGCATAAGATAGATAAGTCTTAAAAATGAACGTGGGATTGTTATCATTAACATATATTGGTAACTCCAGTTATAGTTCCATGATGCTTCAAATACGGTTTTGTAGCTGTAACAACTTAATGCAAAGCTGACACTCAGAGGATACTTGCGCTCCTCTGTGGTGGTCGGAGGATGTCAGAAGCGTGTAGACTTCTCCAGGCAGGGACAGCAGTGCACCGTCCGCTTTGCCATGGCTGTGCCAACTCTAATCCCATGTCTGGCCCTCTAATGAGCTGGTTCATAGGGATGTCGGTCATGCCATCATTCATCTAGAACACTGGTGATTTTTTGGCTGCACAGTGTGTCATGTGGGATTTTAGTTCCGAGTACATCATGAGAAACGCTGGACTGGAAGAAACACAAGCTGGAATCAATATTGCCGGGAGAAATATCAATAACCTCAGATATGCAGATGACACCACCCTTATGGCAGAAAGTGAAGAGGAGCTAAAAAGCCTCTTGATGAAAGTGAAAGTGGAGAGTGAAAAAGTTGGCTTAAAGCTCAGCATTCAGAAAACGAAGATCATGGCATCCGGTCCCATAACTCCATGGGAAATAGATGGAGAAACAGTGGAAACAGTGTCAGACTTTTTTTGGGGGGGGCTCCAAAATCACTGCAGATGGTGATTGCAGCCATGACATTAAAAGACGCTTACTCCTTGGAAGAAAAGTTATGACCAACTTCGATAGCATATTAAAAAGCAGAGACATTACTTTGCAGACTAGTCAAGGCTATGGTTTTTCCAGTGGTCATGTATGGATGTGAGAGTTGGACTGTGAAGAAGGATGAGCACCGAAGAATTGATGCTTTTGAACTGTGGTGTTGGAGAAGACTCTTGAGAGTCCCTTGGACTGCAAGGAGATCCAACCAGTCCATTCTGAAGGAGATCTACCCTGGGATTTCTTTGGAAGGAATGATGCTAAAGCTGAAACTCCAGTACTTTGGCCACCTCATGCGAAGAGTTGACTCATTGGAAAAGACTCTGATGCTGGGAGGGATTAGGGGCAGGAGAAGAATGGGACGACAGAGGATGAGATGGCTGGATGGCATCACTGACTCAATGGATGTGAGTCTGAGTGAACTCTGGGAGTTGGTCATGGACAGGGAGGCCTGGCGTGCTGCGATTCATGGGGTCGCAAAGAGTTGGACACGACTGAGCGACTGAACTGAACTGAACTGAACTGAACCAGGGATGGAACCCGTACCCCCTGCAGTGGAAGCATAGAGTCTTAACCACTGGACTGCCAGAGACGTCCTGGTGATATCTTATTCATAGGACACAGAGATCAGAAGATCACAAGTATCTTGAAATACAATTGTATTTGGAGGGGCATGGTGAAGGAAAAATAGTCTGAGAAAATACAGGGAACTCAATTAAGCTTCTGAGAAAATATCAGCCTGGGAAATTCAGAATATCCCCTTCAAAGTGAAGAACAGGCTGTGACCCTCTACATTGCAGATCATTAAGACAGGGACTTATCACCTAGTGGGCTACTTTGGATTTTAGAGGCAACGTCTACCACACTTGTGTCTACTACTTCAAGCCAGCTCCTGAGGGAGCAAAAAAGCTGTTGGCTTTAAATGGGATCTGAGCTGGTTAAGACTTCAAGCCAAGTTTTTGTAATGCACTAGATTCAAAGGTACTGAAAGTTTGAGGCAGATTGAGATGCTGCATGGAGTCTTTTGGCAAGACCAGAGAGCAGCATCATGGTTGGAGATGCTTTGTTTTTGGAGCAAGACCATGCCTCTCTGGCAAATGTTCACCTCTTGAGAAACGACTCTTGGCTTGCCCCTTGGCTCTGACAGAGGCTAATCACCTGACCATAGACAGTGATGCAATCGTTTAGTCCACGAGAGCTGCCGAGCTATCAGCTCCACCTACCCACCAAATTGAGCACACTCAACAGTGCTCCCGCCTCCAGTGGAGATGCTGAAGTGGTCTGGACCCAAGCAGGTCCCGAAAGCACAAGCATGTTGCATAAGCGGTGGCTCACACTTGCTGGATACTACATCTTTCTCAGCTGACACTTAACGCTCTCCCAGGAATTCCCTATAGCCAATGTATGGAGGAGAAAAGCATTCTGAGCCTGCTTAACAAAAGGCTCTGCATGTTATGCTGGTAGAGTGTGATGCGGTATGATTACAGCCCCATTTAGAGGTATCCCTGGAGGACAGAATAGAGAAATTCCCCCCAGCGAGCAGCACTTTGGTGTGTCTCATTGTCTTGGTCTGGAAGAACAGAGGCTTACGTTCTACAGTGATTTATGGGAAGTGGCTAATGATTTGGTCAAAGGGACAGGGATTGGGAAGAGACAGGATTGAATGGTTGGTGAAAGAGAAGCTTGGAGAAAAGGCATGCGATTGGACCCTCAGAATGGATCCAACATCACGAGTTTACTTGTGTCCTATAACGCAGCTTGAAGACCCTGGAAGAAAGGGCTTTAAGAAACGGGTGGTCAAGATGACCTCCTTGTGGACGCCTGTTAGTGTCTTTTCCTGGTCACCCCAGGGCTTGCTCAATGGACTCAGTGACAAAGCAGCTGTGGATGTCACCTGGTGGTGGGGAGATGACATCAGATTCTTTCCTTCATGGGAGGAACAGCAATTTTTCTTCGTTGGAACAGCTACTTACTCTGGATTTGGATTTGCTTCCCCTGCCTGCCATGATTCTTCTAGCAGAACCATCTGCAGACTCTGTGAACATCTCATCCACTGTCTTGATATCCTGTGCAACGTTGCTGAAGATCAAGAAATCCATTTTACAGGGAGAGGAGTAAGCCAATGGACTGAAGATAATTGGATCCATTGGTCATCCCGGGTACCCTAGTAGCAAGAAATCAATGGACCTATAAAATTATGAAATGACCTAATGAAAATCTTGGTTCCAGAGCCAAAGGGAATTAAGAGACACTGTGATGTTGGTGGTGGGGAAGGGGCATCCTATAAGGTGCTATATTCACTCTTAATCAGCTGGCTATACATGGTACTATTTCTCCCAGAGCTAGAATACAGGGTCAGGGGCTGAGCAGCAGAAACAGCAGTGGCAGAGCCCACAATCCCGCCTAATGACCTGCCCCTCAGACTTGGGGTCAGAAGTTTTGGTGCCCAAGGAAGGAACTTTTTCACTAGAGGATGCAAGAATATTTGCATTCAAGTGGGAGTTAAGAATGCCAGCTGACCACTGAAATCTCCTTATGTCTTTGGGAAAGCAAGTAGAAAAAGGGGTTTTGGTGTGACTGGAGTTACTGCTTCTGTCATGGGGAAATCAGCTTTCTGATTCTCAGTGGGGGCAGTGAGTAACAGAGGTGGAAAATGTCTTAGGCTAAAAGTTAACTGAAGACTGCATCACTGATTCAATGGACATGAGTGTGAGCAAACTCCAGGAGATAGAGAAAGACAGAGATGACAGTGAAAGACGGTAAGCCTGGCTTCCTGAAGTCCATGGGGCCACAAAGAGTCGGACACGACTGAACAGCTGAAGACTGCGGTAGCCTTAGTTGGGCGGGGCCTCCAGGGTTTCAGATCCTTGGGTGATTTTTGTGGGTAAAGAATTCTGCCCAGGGAAGAAGGAAACTGATCAATCAACCCCAACTATTATCTCACGGCGAGCAGCAGAAGGAGACCTGAAGCATTTGCCTCTGCTCCCTTTGTCCCTCCACGTCAGGTGTATGTTAATGAGAGTTTCCTAATCTCTGATGTGGATGCAGATCCTCTAAGGACCTTGTTAAAAATGCAGATTCTGAATTAGGAGGTCTTGCTTGAGGCCTGAGTTTCTATATTTCCAAGCAGTCTTTCCTAACCTCTTTATGTAAAGTCAAGTCACTCTCTAATTATCCTGCTTTTTTTCCCTTTCATGTAAGTGATCACAATCTGCGATTATTTATTCATTTGTTTATTCCCTCATTTATTGCTTATCTTTTATGCTGCAGGTAAGCTACGTGAGGAAAGAGACCTTGAATTTCTTACTCTGTATTCTCAGCCCTGGGACAACACGTAGCATATAATAGGCACTCTGTAAATATCTGGAATGAATAAATGTATATAACTTATGTAATCACTTGGACTCCTGTGTATACCTAGAAATGCACACACACAAGGGCACACACACATGCATGGACACATAGAGTTGGAATTAGACCTAGTTAGAAGCAAACACACACAGAGGAGTATAGAGATTCACATACACAAACACACGAATATGCGATTTGCATATATATATGTACATTGCAGCATCATACAAATGGACATAAATGTGTACTCCCCTAGGTAACCCAGGCGCCTGAGTCCCAGGTACTGCCGGCCAGTTGCGGCTAGATTCTTCTTACCATCTTCCAGTCTCTTCTGGGTGGTCAGAGTTTCCTTAACAGGGGCAGAGAAAGAGCTTAAAGCATGGATCTTCCACCTTCTCTCTGGAAGTACTCTGCTGATCCCCCGACCTCCACTGTCTTTCCCTGACCCTGGGTCTGAACCAGTGTGTGTCAGTTGGTGCCACTGGGTACAGAGTGTGCCCTCCTTCCTGGGTGTCTGGGAGGTAGTGTCAATGCCTCCTTCTCCCCAGTGCTGGCCAGGTGCAGAGTGGATGTCCAGTGGGTTCTCAGTTTGCAAATGGGAAGCCTGCGGCCAGAGAAAGTCAAAGCCACCAGCATCATCACTGAGAAAGCTTCTGAGGCCAGAATCTTAGCTGTTCTGAATGGGACTGGTTCCTTGTATGACTCAGGGCCCTGCTGCCTGCTCCTGCATGCCCCATCCCAGGCCTTTCTCTAATATAAGAGGGGTTTGTAGCTGCTGCCCAGTCCCCGGTCTATTTTGTTTGCAATTATCTGACCAGGAAGCCCAGAAGCTGCTCTGAGCAAGTTTCAGCAGAGAGACCCATGTCTCTGCCCAGAGATCCTTGCTCCTGATAATCCCCCAGGAAGCCCTGCAGCTCACCTCCTCCTTGGAGCCCGCCCCCGACAACAACCTGCTTTGCTTTGAGCCCCTGAGCAGCCACCACTCAGGCCTGACAAGCCTCCTTTAGCTATGGCTGGAGTCCTGCCCAGGTTGGGTAGGTGGGGATATATGGTCAGGGCATGCTTGTACAGGGCAGGGAGCTCACCACCTTGCAAGGGGCTCAGTTTCCCCAACCATTGAGAGTCCTGCTTTCCAGCAACCCCAGTTTTGTGCCTCCCATCCCACCTGCTCCTATAGTTACAGGACAGCCCTTTAAAATTTGGAGATGGGGTCTTGTGTCTCTCCTGGATTTTCTCCTCTCTCGTGATCATCTTGACTTTTCATGCCATCCAAAGAGGACATGCTTTCAAGTACCCATTAACCATCTACTCAATCACTCCTTCAAGCAATATATTGGGTTCCACCATGTGCTCGGCCCTGTGCTGGGCCCTGGGGCTCAGTGGTGCACATTGCTCATTATGCGCTGTCTCGTGGGGCCAACGTTCTCCAGAGAGAAGCAGATTAAAGGAATTTTAAAATACAAGTACAAATGAGGTTATGATCATTATGATAATATTCTAAGAAAGGAAGAAATATTGTCCAGATGTATAGATGTCATGGGGGGGGTGGGAAACACACTGTAGGTTCTGGGGCTCAGAGGCCTCTTTGAGGAGGAGATGGCTAAGCTGTAATCTGGACAGGAAAGAGTCAATATGAGAAGGGCTGGCCCTGTGTCCTCAGGTTTCCATTCAATCTCGTGGGGCACTGAGCAGAGATCATCTCAGTCCCGGGTCCAACACTTCCCAGCTAAGTGAACTTGCACGTGTCTTTGACTCCTTGGAACCTCAATTTTCTCATATATTTATGCCTGCTTGTTGAGCTGTTATAAGGAACCAACGAGATCGTCAAGTTCTATGCTGTCACCAGAACCATGCACCTCACTAGTTTGGGAGGACTGGTCTCATGTCTCTTAATTTTCCAGTTAATTGCTCAAATATCTGCCTGTGCAACTTAGTAGAAGTGCAGTGTCTCCTGACTGAAGCCATTGCTGGCCCTTGTCCAGAAGGACCCAGAAGGTTTCTCTGTCCCCAGGGAAGACTCCTACTTCCAGTGTCAGGAAGAGAGAAACTACTTCTCACCAGGCCTCAGTGCTAACTTCTGCTGCTAACACATGGGGGTGCTGTGGAAGACATGCTCTGCTCAGCTTCGCGGACCCTTGTGCTTCTTTTCAGTGGAGCCTGTGCTCCTGCGATCTCCACACTCTGCGTCCAAGGTTAGAACTTTCTTAGCCATTGGCCTCAAAGCAAACCACCATGCCAGGCCACGAGAGGCTTCTACTTCAGCCACTGGAAGCCAGAACCAGCTCTCCTACCAATATCCCAGACCTTGTGCCGAGTCTGGTCCTCCTTTCAGACCCTCCCTTCCCTCATGGAGATGGGGGCCAGGTATTTGGAGTCTTTTCTAGACAATGGGTTATCCCAACTTTTAAGACACAGTACTGATCATACAAGGGTTTCCCTGATGGCAAAGAATCTGCCTGCAAAGCAGGAGACGTGGGTTTGACCCCTGGGTCGGGAAGATCCCCTGGAGGAGGGCATGGCAACACACTCCAATATTCTTGCCTGGAGAATCCCATGGACAGAGGAGCCTGGCGGGCTGCAGTCCATAGGGTGGCAAAGAGTCAGACACAACAAGTGCCTGAGCACGCCTGCCGCACGCAGGCCCTGATCGTGGAATCTGTTTGGGCCCCATGCAGACTTGCCCACCGATGCTTCTGAGGCCAGCTCTGTGAGCCAGTGGCGTAGTAGAAGCCTTTGTCAGGCCACGGGGACCTCCTGGCTTTGTGTTTGGGGAGTTAAGAGGAGTGTGCTTCCTCCACCCTGCCAAGGGAGATGTACCTGAATAAGGAAGGTCTGTTCTAAGGGGCACCTCTGTTTGTACTTCAACAGAGAACTAGCTGGCAGCCTCTCTCACCGTGCACCCCTAACACAAGCTCAGGTAGTCTGGTGTGGATGTAGCTTCCCACTCTGTCCTCACAAACCACCCAGTGGAGACGGAGCTATTGCCAAGACTGACTGGAATGATGCGTGATTTGGGCTGAGGAGAGAGTGGCTGCCTCCTGGATGGCAAGCCTTTCTGTTTTTCTCCCAGTGCTGTTGGGCTCCCCTTCAGCCCTGAGAGCACACCTCTTGAAGATTGCTGGAGACCTGCCTTCTTGACCCGGTGCAGTGGCCTTCCACACCTCCCTAAGACTTGCCCCCTGCCCAGTGTTCATCGTTCAGATGGACCAGCCAGGTCTTCCCCAGCCTCAGGGAGAGGGAGGGCAGCGGGGAAGAGGCATCTGGGGTGGGCGGAAGCAGGCATTCCGTTTGAAAGGCAGGTGGGCAGGCAGAGCCCCTGCACCAGGCTAAGGAGAGGCCAGAGTGCAGAACTCAGCTGGAGAAGGGGGAGCAGACAGTGCCTTGCCTCCCAAGTCCAGGCTGTTCCCATAGTGAACCCAGCCCACAGTCCCTTCCTCAAGGATGAATAGCAAGTAGAGGCCGTGCTCCGCCCTACAGCATGGTGTCAGCAGTGGCTGGGCCACCTCCAACGGGCGAGGGCCCATTTGTGAAAACAATGTCCATTTTTTTGGTTGTTGTTGGCTTCAAGACCCCCAAATCTGTGTTCTTCAAGTCAAGGTAGGGGACCAGCTCCAAGGTCAGGGGTAAGTGAGCAAACTCCCCTTGGTTCTCTGAAAGATGTCACGGAAAGAGGTAAAGAAAAAAAGCACTGATCTGTTGTATGTTTTAGCAAAGTCAGGCCACCTCTGCTGGCTGCAGTGTTCTCTCCTCTCAAATGACCTTTGAAGTTCCTTCTGGATCTTATATTCAATGGTATTATAATAATAATAACAAAAACCATCATAATCACAGTGATAGCCAGCCCTGTGATATCTTGTCTGATCAAATCCTCCTAGTACTAACATTGTCCCCATTCTATAGCCAAGGGAACTGAGCTTAGAAAGGGTAAGTCAATTGTGCAGCATAACCCAGTGGGTTAGGGCCAAAGCCTGGAATAAATCTGAGAGCCTCTGAGTGCAGAGCCCGACACACTTAACCCGTATACTATGCCATCAGGTTTGCCTTTGGAACAGTGCTGAGATGATCTGACCAATGCTGGTCCATTGCTGGCCTTTTGCTGGGGAAAATTGACCCATCCCTCACTCTGGCTTTGTGCCCTATGGCTTTAAGAAAACTTTTCCTCTCTTTCTGCTATAGTTTCTGAAGAAACTGGCTGAGCTGGCTCAGAACCACCAGCCGAAAGAACTCCATGTGTGTAAATCAAGCAGGCTCTTGCCTAAGAAAGCCGATGTGTGTGTGGAGGGGAGGGACCAGGGAGTAATTAGGGTGATATCTTGGAGGGGGAGACGTGCCTTCTTGGGGAATATGACAGGCCCATCTGTCAACAAGGCCTTCATGACTCCCTGCTCCGGGCTGGGCACCATGGGGGGTACAGGGATGTCAAGAGCTTAGAGATCCCTCCCAGTTCTGGATGCTCTGACATGAAGACATCTCACCACCTTCTCCCAGCATCACCTCCCCCATACCCTGAAGCTCAAACTCTGTTATGAGAGATAAGATTTATACACATGAAAGTGAAGAACAATGAGATGATTCGTGCCAAGTGTGTGGTCTATCTATGCATTAATAAGCATTTATTGAGTTTTCTTGGGACCAGGCACTGAGCTAGGCAAAGGGGAAACAGAGATGAAAGGCACCCAGACTCCCCTTTGAGCATAGGACCCATAGGAAGGACAGGTTCTTAACCAATTAGGGCCTTGATAGAGGAAAGGAGCTTGGAGCTTCTTGGTGCCAAGTGCTGGGCTAAATACTTCTTGCGGATTTCCTTATTTAATCCCTACAAAATTCAATGAGCTGGAGACTCTTAACTGTTCCCATCTTACATGTGAGGAAATTGGGGTTTAGCAGAGTACTCGCTCAAGATCCTGATGTTTGTAAGAAATGCTAGCAGGGCTTGAATCCAGAAAGGCCAAGAATCCTTTAACGGCTAAGTCCTCTCATGCCAGATTACTCTCGTGTGGGTGGTGGAGATCCAAGAGTGTAGGCCGGAGCCAGATTATGGAGAACCTCAAGTGCCTTGTCATTTCATCCTGAAGCTAGGGAGGATGTCTGTCAATCCAAAAGAAGATGGGCTGTGTGGTCAGGGAACAGAAGCATCATTGGAGAATGGCGAGCTTGAGGTGGCTATCGCTGGATGAAGATCATTAGAGAAAGAAAGATAAGAGGAAAATGGGGGGAGCAAAGGGAGGAGAGAAGAGGCTCCCCAGTGTGGATGGGGAAGGTATGTGTGAGGGGTTAAGGATGGGGAGTTTTGGAAGGGTGAGGCCTTGAATTCCAGCCTGGAGTTGGTCTCCGGGGAACTCAATGCTGGCTTTGTGGACTTGGGGTAGCTTAGGCAGGTGGGGTTCCGGGATGCTGTGGGCCTGGCTCAGTGTGGCTTTAGGATGAGCAAGACAGACATGGCCCCTGGCCTTCATGATTTGCAGTCCAGGAGCCGAGACAGACATGAATCAAGCAACCACAAGCACCCAGGGGTGAGCGCAAACAGCCTGGCAGCTGTCGAAATCCTAGAGGCCCTGGGGGAAAGGTGGGAAGCAACCCTTGGCCTCATCTCTTAGGGATGGGTTGGTGGGGTTGCTGAAGGAGAAGCATTCTGGACAGAGAAAACAGCAAGAGCAAAGCCTCAGAGGCAGGAAGAAATACAGCAGATTGAAAGAAAAGCTGAAAGGCCAGAGTGGTTTGTGCTCAGAGAGCTGGCGGGGTGTGGGGGGTGGGTGGGGAGGGTGCAACCAGACGCCAAACATCTGGAGGTTTCACTGGAGAACATTTGGCAGACAGTGATGAGTTTTAAGTAGGGAAATTACATAAAAAGATCTGTGTTCTAGAAAGACCCCTCTGGCTGCTGTGAGAATGCAGTGCAGGATATGTGTGGCTTTGAGAGACCCGTTAGGACTCTCCACTAGGGGAGAGGTGGGGTGTCTGGACTGAGGTCGAGGTTGCTGGACTCAGGAGGCCTGGACAGGTTGTACAGGCTTCTGGAAGATGGACCAAGCGGGACGTGGTGACAGATTGGGTGTAGGGGTGAGAAAGAGGATGCACCAGGGACTCCTAGGTGTTCGACTTCAAAGACAGGGTGGGTGGTGGGGCTGGATGTAGAGCTGGGGGCTCGGGAGGGGATTCACAAAAGAGAATCATGAGATGATTTGAGATGTGCTCGGTTGCCGCTGCCTTAGAGACACCCAGTAGGGACTAAGACTCTGCATCCCCAATGGCGAGTTTGATCCCTATATCGATCCCTGGATCAATCAATCAATCCGGGTTCGATCCCTGGTTAGGGAACTAGATCCCACATGCTGCAACTAAGCACTTGCATGCCTCAACTAGGTCCCAGTGCGCCAAATAAACAAATAAATAAACATTAAAAAGACAAGCGACATCCAGTAGAGGCAATCGGGTGCCCAGGCCTGGGCCTCAGGAGACAAGTTTGGGCTGGAGGTGGACTCTAGCAATCATTGGCTAGAGGTGGAACTTCAGCCTATAGGAAGGCCAAGGGAAGGAGCGTGGGGAGACAAGAGGACCCAAGATAGAACGCCAAGGTTTGGATGGAGGAGGAGCCCAACAAAGGGCGCTGAGAAGTTACTGGCAGGGCTGTGGGGAGACAGTGTCAGACAACCCCCAAGAGAGAGCACTCAGAGGGGAACCTGAGGCAGACAGATCAGGCAGATTGAAGGCTACCCAGAGCCCAGCAGACCTGGGGGAAATGGAATCACTGCAGACCTGAACAGAAGACACAGCAGAGGCAACCCCATGGGTTGGCGAGTAGGAGATGGAGCCAAGGAGATGGAGCCTGGAGATAACAGGTCACCACCGAGAAATGGGGCTAGAAGGAATGGGGCCAGATTGAAGGAGAAGAAGGTAGAAGAAGGTTTGCTTTGTCTGCTCCTTGGTTGTTTTTTAAGATGGGAGGAACTGGGAATAGATAAAGGCTTTGGAGAGGGTGATTCTGGTTTTCTCTTACAGAGTAGACCCTTGAGGCTAAGAACAACAACACAATTCAGAAAGCGAGAACAGGCAGTCAGCTTTTTAGCTGAGCAGCAAAAAGGCAAGCCGGCATTTGCCCTTTGGCTCTGCCAGGGAAGGTCAGATAAAGGCCTCTCCAGGGATGGAGAGAGAAAAGAGGTGGGGAGAAAGAGCAGCTGGAGGAGTGAGCTTTGCCCAGGAGGAGGAGGGGAGGGAGGTGTGTTCTCTGAAGGTACATAGGAATGTTCAAGGGGGGACATTAAAAGTGAGAATAAATAATAAAGGTTCTTATATGGAGCAAAGGTTTTTCTTCTTGTATACACTGAGACTATCAATTAAAGTCTGGCATCTGAACTTGGCTTTTAGCAGTGGCAGCTTGTAGGGAAAGAGTTCTGGCTTGGAAGTCAGGAGATGTGGCTTCTGGTCTGTTCTGCTGTTAGCTGGGCTTTGGGCTCCTGGGCCTCAGTTTCCCATATGTGAGTTGAGTTGGAGGCGAATGTTTCTCATATTATCATGTGAAGTTGGTTTGACAGACTTGTAGCCTGCCAGTTGCCTGGGGCTTAGGATGCTTGCTGTGTGGGACTGCGTGAGGTAATAACAGCACTGATTCTGATAAACAATAGCTAAAGTGAAAGTGAAAGTCACTTAGTCTGACTCTTTACGACCCCATGGACTGTACAGTCCATGGAATTCTCCAGGCCAGAATACTGGAGTGGGTAGCCTTCTCCAGAGGATCTTCCCAACTAGGGATCAAACCCAGGTCTCCCACATTGCAGGAGGATTCTTTACCAGCTGAGACATAAAGGAAGCCCAAGAATACTGGAATAGGTAGCTTATCCTTTCTTCAGAAGATCTTCCTTATCCAGGAACTGAACTGGGATCTCCTGCATTGCAGGCAGATTCTTTATCAACTGAGCTATCAGGGAATCTAATAATAGCTAAATAATAGCTAATAATAGTTCTGTGATCTGCACTGTGCCCAGACCTTTGAATCCCGTGGAAGGATCACCATTCCCATTTTACAGATGGGAAAATTGAGACTCCCTTCCCCAAGGTCACACTTCCAGGAAGTGATAGGGTTGAGATTCCCCTCTACCATGGCCCCACTGATTGGGGCAGACACATGGGTCACCTGCCATTCAGAGGAAACCATGCCCACTACCTGGAAGTCTTTCCTTGACCACATTGCTAAGGGCAATGACCAAACTGGGCTTGACAGACCAAATCCAGATTGGAATGAGCAGTTCCCATGGCAAGAACATCCCAAGACAGAGTCATGTTTGGGGCAAAGGGGAGCAGTAGGTTTGAGGTTGGAGAGCAGATCACAGAGATGCTGAATGTCAAGTCAAGTAGTCTGAATGGCACCTTGCTGACATGGGGAGCCAGGGAGGGTTTGGGAGGAATGGTGAGCACAACTGATGGGATGAGGCTGGAGTCCTACAGGGAAGGAGGGAAGAAAATAAACCCAGAGGGGATTTGCTGATGCATTTGGATGGGGAAGGAATAGAACTGGCCTGAGGAGGGCATTAGCCTCTCCAGGTCCAAGGCTAAGCTGCCTCTTTCTTGGAAAGGGATGAGGAATCTGAGCAGGCCAGCTCCAGCTCTGAGCCCATCAGAGAGATGAGTTAGGACATGTCTGAGGGTGTTGTGGGATTTTGTTGTCTGTTTACAAACTGATCTCCTGTCTTTGGCTGTAGCTGAACGTTTTTGAAAGCTCTTAACCTGCAGCTGGCTGTGTCTCTCAGCTTTGCTGCCTCCGGGGTATCTCGGTGGGTCACCTAGCCTCTCCTCCTTCTGCCACACCAGGCCTCAATTCCAAGGATGCTGCGGGCCTCTGTGCCACTGACTCGGCAGAGCTGGAGGTCGCTCAGACCCCGGTGGAGGCTTGTCCTGGGCTCAGGCTCCCTGGAGCCCCCAGATGCCACATCAGTGTATTCTCTGCCACCAGCCTCACCTGCTCAGAAGTCAAAGCTGTGCATCACTGAGGCCATTTAATGCTCTTCCAACCCGGGGAGACTCTCAGCTGAGCCGCAGGCCCTGAGCCCCGCCTCGTGGCTGGTTATCAAGCCAGAACCAGAGGCAGGAGTGGAGAAGGCAATGGCAACCCACTCCAGTACTCTTGCCTGGAAAATCCCATGGACGGAGGGGCCTGGTGGGCTGCAGTCCATGGTGTCGTGAAGGGTCGGACACGACTGAGCGACTTTCCTTTCACTTTTCGCTTTCATCCAGTGTTCTTGCCTGGAGAATCCCAGGGACGGGGGAGCCTGACAGGCTCCCGTCTATGGGGTCGCACAGAGTCGGACACGACTGAAGTGACTTAGCAGCAGCAGCAGCAGAGGCAGGGGTTCCTCCTGCTGCTGGAACCCTCCAGGGCTGGGCTGGAGAAAGGCCCGAGACACAGGACACTGGGGTCCAATTCTGGCCCTGACATCCCCACCGTGGAACCCTGAGAAAGTCCTTCCTCCCGTGGTGGGGGTGGGGGTGGGCGGCAGGTGAGGAAAGGTGGATTGGATGATGCTTACATTCTTCTCAGTGCAGAGCCTTTGGGAGAGTGAACCAAGTCCTCTGTCCCGCAAACATCCCTTGGCCCTTCTGCGTGGCCGCCTATGGGGCTGGAGCCGTGTGGGAGACCTGCCCTCAGGGCCAGCATGACTTCTGTGAAAGGCCTGGCTCCCAGGGTATCTGGTCACAGGACATAAAGAGGGGGCACCCGAAGCTCACCAGGGTTGGTAAAGGGAATCTGAAACATGTCAGAGACCCTCTAAGCCCCTCTGTTGACCTCTTCTCCTTCCTCCCTACCCTGTCCCAAGCCTTGTTCTCAACCCACCTCCACCATCCACTATGTAAAACCATACTCTTCAGCCTTCCTTCTCGGGGTGCTTTCTCCTCTTCTCCTGGTCCCCCCAGCCTTTCCTTCCTTGCCTTCCTCTGCTGTCTCTTCACCAAAGTTCAGCATCTCCTTGAGGGGCTGGCAGGGAAGGGAGAGACTGCGGCCACAGAGGCAGGCCCCATGCAGACGTACAGAGGACACGGAGCAGACGCTGCCTGAGTGGCCTTGGGCCAGGAGCAGGGGCTGCGTGTTAGGGGACTGAGTGTTGCGGCTTCCTGACTCAACCTCCGTTCCCCTGCCTAAGGGCTCCTTGTCCTCCTCCAGTACATGTGTCTTCAAGCCCAGACCCACTGTGTCCCCTCCGCCACCCGGACCAGTGTGTGATGAGGGGTCAGCAGGCAGAGCCCCCGGTTGCTTCCTGCACAGGGGAAACCCGAGATAACAGTGTTCCTGGACTCAGAGACCACCAGAACCAGAAACATCTTCAAGTGTGCCCTTCCCCCATTTTACAGATGGAGAAACTGAGGTCCAGAGAGAACTGAGATGTGTCCTAGCCGAGGTTTGCAGCCAGTCCTTCTAACGTTCAGGCACGGTTCCCTTTCATGGCAGAATGCTGTCCTGGTGACATCAACTATTAGTATTATTACCGGTGTAGCCACTGTTGTTAGTTACCACCGCTTACGGGTGACACCATATGCAACAGACAGTCTTACTCTCATTTTACAGATGAGGAGCCCAGGAGGCTTGGGATGGTAAATGACTCACCTGCAGTTTCCCAGTCAGTAGGTGGCAGTGTGGGGAAGCGGTCCCAGAGTGTGGAGTCCCAGTTCCTGTGGTCAAACTCCAGTTCTCTGCTTATCAGCTATGTGGTACTGGGTCACTTACTTGCTTTAGCTTCCTTTCTTGTAGAACAGAGCTACCTGGGGTGTGGCTGTGAACAGGCCTGGCCACACCATTCACGCCCCGGCCCATCACTGGCTGTGAGCCCTCAGCCAGTCCTTCACACTCTGAGCTTGGAGGCCTCACCCAGGATGCAGAAAGCAACATCCACTCTGCAGGGTTAGGGTGGGGGTTACCGTGGAGCAACTGGCAAGAGCTGGTGCTCAGTAAGCCACAATCTATCTGAGCTGCCTAATTTCTAAAGTGAACAGAGCCCTGTTGTTGGGCATGCAGATTTCTTCCAGTGATCCACCATATTGTAAATAGGCCCGCTGTGAACACGTTTTCGGCTCTCTTGGATTATTAGGATTTACTCGTAGGAACGAGTAAAGTCCTGGGGGTTGAGTGTTGCATGGGTCAAAGGGCAGGGCATCCATGCCTCATATGAGCTTTTTGTTATGAGCAGAGCTCTGGCATCAGATGTACCTGGGTGTGAATCCCCCGGGGGAGCCGTTTCCTAGCGTGTGGCCCTGGGCCAGTGACTTCACCTCCCTAAGCCTCAGATCTCTTATCTGTACATCGGGGATAATAAAATTGCCTGTCTCAAGGGATGACTGCCTGACATGGAGAATGTGCTCATAAACCTCACCTTTTATTGTGCTACCGACTTGCTCTGATCACTGTTTCCCCAGTTAATCGATAGGAAGACCAGGGCCGAGGGAGGGGGCCAGCTGCCTGACCACGATCACACTGCGCACAGTTGGTGGCACAGATGTATTTGGGGTCTGCTTCAGCCCCTCCTCTGGGAGACTCTCTGGGATTCAAGCAAGGGCTGGAATTGAGAGGAGGTGGAGCTATGGTGGCCTAAGACCCTATGCAGGGACAGGTGGTAGGAATGTGGGAAAAGGAAGGGGACACTTAGATGAGAGTTCCAGGTGGCTCTCCATGTCCTAAACATGACTGCTGACTCCTTGCCGTTTCCTTTCCCACCTCCATGCTTCTGCCTGCAGTTTGCTCCACCCAGAATGGTCTGTGGTGGGTAGAGTCACCTTCATCTTTTTCTCCATAAGATACCACAGTCCTCAAGGAATGTCGACAGAGTAGAATGAACTTGGGCATTTTGAAGCTGGTCTGGACCCTATTGTTTTCTCTAATGGAGAAATGGAAGCACTGAAAGGAGATGATGCCCAAGGCCCCATAGTCCACGCATCCATCTGCTTCTTATCGGCCTACTAAGTGCTCAGTGCAGGTCACATGCTCGGCCAGGAAGGATGGAGGTGTGGCAGAAGGAACACAGGTTTGGGGATCAAAAGACTCTCAAGTCCCTTGCCTATCATTCCTTTGCAGGGCCCTGGGCTTGTGATGGCCCCCCTGGGCCTCTTCTGCACCTGTAAGACTGAAGTGATAACCCCGTGAATTTCGTGAGGCTGCCGTGAGGAAGGGGTGGAGACGCTGTGCCAGTGGGTGGTGGCCTGGTGGAGGGGTGGGCCTTCTGGGAGACAGGCGCCCAGGTCAAGGCTGGAGGCAAGCCCTAGCTCCTCCACTTTCCAGCTGTGTGACCTTGGAAAAGTCACCTCTCCTCTCTGAGCCCAAGTCCCTCCCCTGTGAACTGTCACCTCCATAGAGAGAGCTTCCCCGATTCCTTTATCCCCAGCCTCCTCCCATCAGCCCCTTCACTTCCTCCACAGCACTGATCACAAGTTGCAGTTAAACTGTTTCTTTTTTGTTGTTGCCTGTCTTCCCCTTCTAGAACATGAGGTCCACTAGAGCGGAGATTTTTGTCTGCTGTCTTGGCTGCTGCGTCTCTGGGATCTAGCACAGCGCTGGCACATAGTAGGCACCCAATACATACATACCTGTCGGATGAATGGAGGGATGACTAAGTGGATGCAATGGAATTAGTCATTCCAGCCTCTCAAGGTCGGGGGTGGGGGTGGGTTATAGATGAAAAAGACAAGATGTGGAATGTACATAGCCCAGCACACAGTAGGTTCAACCTGTAAGGATGGTTGGAGCTGCCATTATCAAACTGAACGCAAACTTGGCAGCTGCCTCCCAAGGAGCTGGGCCCTGGTGGAGGGAGGCTCAGCAGCTCTCGCAGAGCGGCTTCCACATCCTGGCTTCAGCCAAGCCCTCTAATTGCTCCGTCTCCTTGGCAGCCTCGGCAGCTGTCTAATGAGTTTGCACCCAACTGGCCCCTGCCCATCTGCAGGCAGACAAAGGCCCTCTGTCCCTGGGATCTGCCTCCTGCCCACCCACTGCATCTCTCACACGCTGAAGTCCTGGTTGCTAAGCTCCGCATCTGTGGTGGCGGAGGAGCCCAGGACTCCTACATGGACCTGGGGCTCAAAGCAGAGTGGAAGGAACATCTGCCTGGAGAGGGGTGTTCTGGGTCCAAGCCCAGCTCTGTCCCAGCTGCTGGGTGACGTGGGAGACCATGGGATGTCATGATCAAGAGCACAGCTTTTGAAGCCAGACAATCCGGGTGGGAATCTTGCTTTCACCACCCACCAGCTGTGTGACCCTGGGAAAATCATATATGTCTTTAATCCTCATCCTCAAAGCAGGAAGAGATGATGTGAGTGAATGGGGATAGGTTCTCAGAACAGCTCCTGGCACATATGAAGAGCTACTTGAATTATTGGAGACCACCTTTTGATCCAGCATCCTCACATATTAGTCCTCCCACCTGTAAAAGCAGGTAGCTTAATCTTTACACTGGGCTTTCCCAATGGCTCAGTGGTAAAGAATCTGCCTGCAATGCAGGAGACCTGGTTTGATCCCTGAGTTGGGAAGATCCTCTGGAGGAGGGAATGGCAACCCGCTCCAGTATTCTTCCTTGGAGAATCCCATGGACAGAGGAGCCTGGAGGGTTACAGTCCATGGGGTTGCAAAGAGGCGAACACCATGCCACCATTGATCTTTTAGACTAGGTCATTCTTTGTCGTGAAGGGCTGTCCTGTGCACTGTAGGATGCTCAGCATCTTTGAATTGCTGGCCTCAACCCATTCAATTGGGAGGTTTCCTGTCAAATTCTGAAATTCCCTGATTTGCTTCAGAAACCCCAGGATCTCCCCCATGATCTGAACCATTATAAAACAATCTTGGTTTAAAAACACCCACTTGGAAGTGTTCGCACCAAAATAACCTCCCTAATTTGGGTGCTCCAAAGCCTCAAGCTGCTGGTGGTGAGTATCAGGGCTGGGAGGATGATGGTGACTTTGTGGAGAGAAGCCAAAAGCTCAGTTATGCAACAGCTATAGCAGGACACAGCCCTGAGCACCCTAGAAACTCCCAGACATGTTCCCTGTAGCCTCCCATCTTTCCTTCTGAGACACGCAGCGCCGCCAGACCATAGTCCTTGTGCCTCACTCTGCTTACACCCTGCTGTGTCCCCAGCCCCCGCTCTGCCAAGTCCACCACTCAGGCCCTGCGTTCCCCATGGCCCCACCTCCACTGCACCCTCCCCTTGCACTCCTGTGTCCATCGAGGCCACCGTGCTTTGGCTGCTGCCGGCCCTCCTGCCCCGGGTGCCCTTTCTCCTCCAGGCCTGGCCCTGTGGTCCCTCTTCCTGAGGCTCTCCCAGGCTCCTCCATCAGGCTGTGCCCTGCCGGCCCAGGCTCCAGAGCCAACCCTGAGCTCACTGCATTGCTGGAACACATGTCTGCCCAGCATGGCATCGGGTTTATTTACGAGGCTGTCTGCCCCGGGTCCCTGGAGCCCTGGGGCAGTGCCCTGTCTGATTCATGGCCCAGCGCAGGGGCTGGCCAGCATCGGGAGCGTGTGCTGAGCGGTGCTGACGGCAGCTGGCTCTGGGAGGAGGCATCGGGAGGTCTGGTTGGCACAGAGCTCAGGCCCAGGGGTGGTGGGGGCTGGCTGCTGCCAGGGTGCTGGAGTGAACTGAAACCCTCATGGCTCTCTCTCCTTCACAGGCTTACTCCCCCTCCCCCTCACCCCAAGTCACTGACTCATTCTGCTCATTCATGCATCCGCCTGCTCCTTCACGTATCCCTCACTAACGGCAAGCTCATCCATTCATTTCTCCACTTACTCCTTTATCCATCTGACAGACAGTTCCTGAGCTCTGATATTATACCCAGCCCTGCTCTCTGTAGAAGCCCTGGAGGCAGAGACCTGGGCCCCAGCCCAGTTCTGGAGATCTTCTGTTCAGCAGTGGAGGTGGTGGTTGGGGCAGGGGCCACAGACACATAAACACGTGGCTGCAGCGCCCAGTAAGATCACATGATAGGCAATGTGCCCACGAAGGGATCTGAGCTGGCTTCACAGAGGAGGTGACATTTGAACTGGGCCTTAGAGGTTAAGCGGAGAAGGCAATGGCACCCCACTCCAGCACTCTTGCCTGGAAAATCCCATGGACAGAGGAGCCTGGTAGGCGGCAGTCCGTGGGGTCGATAGGAGTCGTACACGACCGAGCAAATTCACTTTCACTTTTCACTTTCATGCGTTGGAGAAGGAAATGGCAACCCACTCCAGTACTCTTGCCTGGAGAATCCCAGGGACGGGGGAGCCTGGTGGGCTGCCATCTATGGGGTCGCACAGAGTTGGACACGACTGAAGCGACTTAGCAGCAGCAGCAGTTAGAGATCAAAAAATACCAAGGCAGGGCTGGGGAGGCTGGGCTTAGAGTCTGGGGAGGACGAGGAGGAGAGATGACAGAACAGGAGAAGAGACAGCTTCTGCAGGTCTTGGGGGTGGCTTGGCTCAGTGACTGTAGGGTAGGAGGGACAAGAATCCAGCAACCACCTTTCATGCACTAGGGAACCCACGAATACACGGTCAGTGCCCAGACAGCATCCCAGGATCTGGGTATAAAAATGACACAGATACTGCCCTCCGAGAGCTTACACTCCAGTGATGGGAGCGGATGACTGGAACAGCAAATCGAGCATGTAATGCTAGAGGGCGATAGGACCGTGGAGCAGGGATTACTGGTTAAATCCTGTGAACAAGGAGGACCTCTCTGAGCGATGCTGCATCTGGTGAGGGCGTCTGCACAGACCACTGCTGGGAACTTGACCTGCTTGTTGGGGAAGAGGCTGGTGACCATTCAGTATCACGTCCCCAGCTGGCGTTGGGCCCAGCAGCTGTGCAACCCATGGCAGTTACTGTGGCTGCTTTCATCTGGCCATTGTCCACCTGCTGTCCCCTGCTGCTCACTGTCCTGCAGCAGGGACCTGCCTCATCTCTGAACCTGATGCCCAGCACAGGGCCTGGCACATAGGAGTCTGACTGGGGCAAGAGACTCGGGGTATCTGCTGCTCATCCAGGCAGAGGTCAGGGCAGATGAGGAGGTTTGGGACATTTGAGGGTTCTGGAGACCCATGGGGAAGAGGTTGTCTTCTAGTGGGTGCCCAGCCCTTCATGGAGAAGGTGAGCATGAAGGAATCCCAGACCTACCCCAGGCATGTCTGGGCAGGGGAGTACTGAAGTCCCCTATACTAGCCTTTCTGAGAGTTGAGATTCTAGAATTGAGGCTCACACTGAGGCGTTTTTCTGATCTTGGAACCAGAGGCTATAGAGAGGGACGGAGTCCAGGGACCAAGCACAGGGACAAGATCCCGGGAAGAGAGGGTGGTGGACAGGAGTGAGCGGTGCTGGCAAACGGCCTCTTCTTCAGCCCTTTCATCTTTCTTCCTCCTCGCCCCAGGCTTTGAGCCCAGAGCCCAGCCTCTCCAGCTCTTACTGGTGGGTATGGGGTCAGCCCTGTGGCTTCTTCCGGTCAGGGCACAGGCTCTTTCCACTCACTCTGAGGTTCCAGGCTTCACCAGGTTGGGGGAAATGCCAGAGACAGGCCAGCTGAGCTTGGACGTTGCATCAGGACTAAGCCGAGAGGAGAACCCCTAGGGAGTGACGGGGACCCTGGGGCAGAGCAGGGGGCTCTTGGGGCACTGGGGTCCGGGCTGTGGTCTCTGGCCCCCAGAGCCTGGAGACCTCTCTGGAGATACTGAAGGTCCTCATCTCTGTCCAAGGAGGTGTGGCATCCTTTTTGCAGGAGGAGTTTGCAAGGAGGCCCTTCAGATCTCAGAGAGGCATGTGCGCTTTGTGCCGGAGATTCTGGGATGAAAGGGAGGAGCCAGACCTTGGCTGACTCAGAGCTGCAGCCCCTCTCCTGACCCCAGGAGACTCCAAAGTCCTGCTAACTACCACTTGGCAAAGATCTGGCAAGGGTTTCCTGTGGTGGGGAACATTCACTCAGCTAGATCAGTGTAAGTTGTTGAAAACAAAAATCTAACTTGTAAAGAAATATTGTAACTATTCTTCTTAAGTCATTGCTTTGTTCCACAAATAAACTTTCTGCAGGATTGACAGTTGAGCCATAGAAGGCATCTGGGGAATTCTGGATGCCTCGGATGACGCTAATCCTCAAGATTTTAAATTAAAAATATAATACATGCTTACTCTAGAAATTCAAATATTACAGTGATACCAGCCTAGAAAGGGAGACCCACATCCCCCAAGTTCTCTTCAGCTGCTCCTGCTCACAGTTTAGAAGTTCTTCCCCCAGGTTTTTTTTGTGTGTGAATGTTAGGGTAATGTGGATAATTTCTTTGAAATACAGTAACATGTATTTTTTCTCAAGCTTCCTTATGTGAATTTTCCTTCTATTGAGCCAGAGGCATCCATCTGCCTGAGGGAAGATTAAAAATTGCTAGAATAGTAATGTAAGAGGAATAAGGAACAATGCTTAGTTAGTTTTTGACTCCCAAAATAGGATCTCAAAATCCATAACAAGACAATAGTTTTAAAAAACTGGCTTTGGCAAGTGGTATATTGGTAAGATGCTTTGGGATGCAGGTAACAGTAAGTCTAACACACAGTGGCTTCAACAATGAGTTGCACTGGCTCAGGTAACCAGATTCCAGAGATAGGGTGGGCTTCAGGACTGGCTTAATCCAGCAACTCTGGCCTAGTACTCAGCAGTCCCTTGGCTATGCTCTGTCTGATGGCTTCATCCTGGGGTTGGCTCCCCTCAGAATTGCCAGATAGTTGAGGCACACATTCAGCACCAGGACACCAAGGGAAAAGGGGAACATGTCCCTTCTGGTGGATCCTTCTAACAGCAAGGAAATACCTGTTTCCAGCAGCTCCCAGTACATTTCCCTTTGCATCGCGGCTGGTGTTGCATGTCTATTCCTGCGGCCAGAGATGCGCCCTGCGCTGGCACTCAGGCTTGGGTTTCTGGACCACGTGGGAGAGATTCCATGACACCAGCTGGAGCAGCCCCCAGAGCTGAGGCTGGGGTTAGCCTCACCTGAAGCACGTGGGTGGGGTGAGGGCAAGATGGACTCCGGAATGAAAACTGGGGCATTTTAAAGAGATGGAGCAGGGAAAGAGAAGGGAGGTAGAGAATCAGCAGCACCTACTATAAGAGAGAGAAAGCAGAGTTGTCTGCTCCCAGGACTTCCTGCAGATGCCAGGCACAAACAGAGGACTGAACATGGAGTTTTACTGTAAGGCACGGGTAGAAAGAGCTTATGGTGCAGTGCAGGGTGAAAAGCCTGCCCAGCTCGGGACCACGTGGGCACTGCTTCCGTTTCTCAGAGGAAAAACAGATTCGTAGGAGGAAAGCGTGATGCAAGAGGCTGCCTGTGCCTCACCCTTCTCTCTGAGCCCCAGCCTGGGAGAGGTTGTAGAAAAGCTCGAAACCCCAGAGGGGACTTCTGCCCACTTCTAGAACTCTGTAGGATGCAGTCTGGAGGGACACTTGGTCCATGCCCACAGTAGAGTAGAAAGGAGAGCGGGAAGGTGCATGAGTTCCTTGGGCTGCCATAACAAGTGGTTTAAAAATTTATCCTTTCACAGTTTTGGAGGCCAGAAGCCTGAAATCTCAGTACTGGCAGGGCTATGCTCCAGCCCTGGGGGGCAGCCTGTTGCTTCCTCTTCTGGCTTCTGGTAGTTGTCGGCACTTGGTTTGGCTCTGTGATTCCAGTCTTTGCCTCTGTCTCCACACGCTCCTCTCCTCCGAGTCATCTCTTCTACGTCACATCTTCCTTGGACCTTCTCTTGAAAGGCCACTTGTCATTGGGTTTAGAGCCCCCACCCCTAGATAATTCAGGATGATCTCATCTCGAGACCTAATTTAACTATATCTGCAAAGAAAGTGAAAGTCACTAGTCGTGTCCGACTCTTTTCAACCCCGTGAACTCTGCAGTCCATGGAATTCTCCAGACCAGAATACTGGAGTGGGTAGCCTTTCCTTTCTCCAAGGATCTTCCCAACCAGGGCTTGAACCCAGGTCTCCTGCATTGCAGGTGGATTCTTTACCAGGTGAGCCACAAGGGAAGCCCAAGATACTGGAGAGTGGGTAGCCTATCCCATCTCCAGCGGGTCTTCCTGGCCCAGGAATTGAACCAGGATCTCCTGCATTGCAGATGGATTCTTTACCAACTGAGCTATCAGGGCAGCCCCATATCTGCAAAGACCCTTTTGCCAATTCACATCCACAAGTTCTAGGGGTTCGGATGTGGACATATCTTCTGAGGGGTCAGCATTCAAGCCACTACAGTGTTCAGTCTTCTCTATGGAAAAGGCAATGGCACCCCACTCCAGTACTCCTGCCTGGAAAATCCCATGGACGGAGGAGCCTGGTGGGCTGCAGTCCATGGGGTCGCTAAGAGTCGGACACGACTGAGCGACTTCACTTTCAATTTTCACTTTCATGCATTGGAGAAGGAAATGGCAACCCACTCCAGTGTTCTTGCCTGGAGAATCCCAGGGACGGGGGAGCCTGGTGGGCTGCTGTCTATGGGGTTGCACAGAGTCGGACACGACTGAAGTGACTTAGCAGCAGCAGCAGTCTCACACTTGTCTCCTGTGTGATGCGAAAGGGTTGCCTTGGTTTCCCAGCCCCTCAGGGGACACAGAAAGCCACTGAGTTCTGGTGTGTCACTTGCCAGTCAGGACCCTGGACAGGGTCACAATGTCCCCAAGTCCTAGCCACACTGCAGGGATCCTGATCAACACTCCTCTTCTGGAGCTTCTACAGTCTTTGCCAGGTTAAAACCAGCCCTGGGCTCTGCCTGCTGCATAGGTAATGGCAGCTGGGATGAGAACTGAGACTCAGAACCAATAGGATGAGACATTCTTACAAGAGAGATGTGAGGCCAGGGAGGGGCTCTTCCCTGAAGTCCTGAAGACACCCCAACTTTTAGTTCTTAGACCCCCAAGTTTCTAGTTCATAGACTCCGAAGCTTATACTTCTTTCCTTCTTGGGAAATAGCTTGTGAAGGGGAAATAGCTCTGATAGGGAACTAAAGTTTGCATGGATTGAATCGTCCAAGGAGATTGAGTTACTTTAATTGCAAGTTGTTTTTTCCATCCCTTCCTTCTGACCTCCCCCACCTAATCATATAAATGACAAACTTTTGCAAGTTGTAGGACTGTCAGGTATTATTTTTTAATGGGCATATGTTATACATATTATTCAGCAAGTTGATTTTTTAAAAACATCACTTTATTGAGGTGTGATTGTGCAAAGTGCACTTAACACTTCATACATTAGACATATTTTTATGATGGTATATTTTAGAGCTACCTTACTTCTTTTTAAATCCATATATTATAATTTATTTAACCAAACCCCTATGGTTAAATACATTTGGGTGGATTGTCGAGCTTCATTGAATTAAATAAGTCAAGTCAAGCAATGTGCAATATTGCCCATTCAGGCTGGAGTTGCAAAAATGCTCTATTTTCTTCCCTTTCTCCAAAGTCTATATAACTCTGACCCCTATATTTCAACAAATGAAAGAGTAATTAATCCTGACTGTTGGTCAGAAAAATGTACCTTCCAGAATGCTCTGAGGAGTCAGGCAGAGGGCAGCTTGCCAGGACAGGTCTTCCAGTGGGAGTAGCATTCTGAACTCGAGTGTAAGCTGTGGGCAGTGTTTACTCCACTTTGAGCCAGTCAGTTGTCATTTGGCAAAGAAGGGCAGCAGACAGGGATCTTGGCCTCATTGCAACATTCCAATTGCAAAGGCCCTTTTTAAAGAACTCCATGCACATCTCTGAGATATGAAGGTGCAGAAGGGGCTTGGTTGTGTTCTCACCCAGCATTTTCATCAGATCCTTCCAGACTGCAAGCATCAGAAACCCTGGTGAAAGATAAACACAGCAGGAAATGTGTTGGCTCATGCAAATGAGGAGTCCAGGAACTTCAGACATGCTGCACCCAGGTGCTTAATTGACACCACAAAGACTTCTCTCTCCGTCTTCCAGCTAGGCCTGCCTTTTTTTTTTTTTTCTTTTTTTTTCTGGGCAGATTTTCTTTATCTCACAAGCTGTCCACCAGCTGTTTCCATCTCTTCTTTACAGCTGAGGATCTTAGCATATGAGAGAGTTTCCAGACATCTCTAGTAAAAGTCTCAGGGGAGACTCCTATTGGCCTGGCTTGGGTCGTGTGTTTATCCTTGAGTCAATCACAGCACCTGGGGGTGGGGACATGGTTGGCCAGGCATGGTTCACAAGTCCCCCCAACTGGGTATGGGGAGACTGCCCCACCCAAGCCACATAGAGCAGGATTAGTAGGGGAGACATGACTTGCCAAAGTATGGCTGGACTGACAAACAGATACTCTTGATGCCTGGCCCCTGTCAGGTTACACTTCTGCAGATGAGATGCCTGTTATTTGGATACAAAACTGGATGTGGCTAGACTCCAAACTGATAGCTCTGCAGAGCAGTCAGAGCCTGCTCAGACCTGTCTTAGGTTCCCACTTCCCAGTTCCCCTCAGGTCAAAATGGTGGTTAGGGGGTTCTCATCCAAGCCCACACCCCTGGGCCCCGCCTCTCCCTGACCCTCTGCCTTCCTGGTTTAGGCTCTGCAGATCCAGGTTCTTAGGAAATTTTGTGGAATGTTTAAGAGTTACTGAAATTCATTTTTGGAATATTTTCATGGAGAAGGAAATGGCAATCCACTCCAGTGTTCTTGCCTGGAGAGTCCCAGGGACCGGGGAGCCTGGTGGGCTGCCATCTATGGGGTCACACAGAGTCAGACACAACTGAAGTGGCTTAGTTTAGCTTAGCTTAGCTTAGCTTAGCTTAGCTTAGCTTAGATAGTGTAAACACTCACAGCTTTTCTGACCTAGGAGGACACTGTAGAGGATCAGCACTGTCTGAATTCAGGTTGCATGGGGGTAAGTATAAGCAGGCCTTTCTCGGGGCTTCAGGACCCCATAGCTTAACTCAAGGTCCTTTGTTAACGTCGACCTTGAGATCTGCCTTGACTGCTCTGATTCCCATCCTGTGGCCTGGGTCTCTGTTGCCCTGGGAACGCTGGTCCCTTTGTCCTTGCTTCGGCCCTGACCTGGCTTGCAGCCTCTCCGCTGGGAACCTCATCTATGTCTCTGGCTGTGGGAGGCATTCTGGCATTCAGTGCTGCTTGCAGGACATAGTCAGGATTTGGGAGACTCAGAGGACTGGGGGCCCTGGAAGACCGCATTCTGAGATGGTCTTCAGGACATGGCCCAGCTTGGGTGTCTGAGCAGATATGCATACGGATGCTGCCTCATCTCAATGGACCCTCAGGGTACAGTTTCTGCTGACCCTGCCTCGGTCTCATCCCTCTCCCCTTCCCTGTACAGCCCCAGACTGGACAGCACGGTTTCTCTCCAGGCCTTTGTCCACAACGTTCCCTCTGCTGGAATACTCTCTCCTGTCTGGCCCATCAGGACACGTCCTTCAAAACTCAGCTTCAAAAGAGTAACCACTTCACTCAAGTGAGGATTCGACCGTTACTAGCATGTGAAGACGCGCCGTAGCCTATGTACCCGCAGCTCTGAGCCTCAGGGCTTCTGCGAGCCTGGGAGGCACCAGGGAGTTAACATCACTGCCCACCCCCCCGCACCCGCCCCGCACCCGCCCTGCACCCCATACCTTGAAATAGGCCTCAACCAATGACCGACAGGAGTCAGTGTATAAAAGCCCACCTCCCCGGCGCCCTGAGTGGGATAACTCTTGAAGGCATGGTTTGTGTGGTTTCTTAGAATCTCCCCGTGGGATTCAACTCTAGATGCCCAGGGTGGCGACTTGCTCGTGGACACACACTTCAAGAGCCTCCTCCTGCACGCTGTCACTTCTTCACTCCCTTGTGAGTTTTCCTAGGATCCCTGCGATGGACTGAATCATGTCTCCCTACCTTCCCAAGTGACTGTATTTGGCGATCAGGCCTTGAGGGAGACAATTAAGATTTAAACTAAGTTATAAGCCTGAGGCCCTAACGGTGTCCTTACATTGAAGGGGAGAGGAAGACACACTGGAAATATTGCTCTGCGTCTCTACGCACACACAGAGAAGCAACCATGTGAGGTCTCGGTGAGAAGGTAACCACCCGCAAGGCAGGGAGAGAGGCCTTGCCAGAAACGAAAGTGGATGGCACCTTGACCTGGACTTCTAGCCTCCAGAACTGGGAGAAAATAAAGGTCTGTTGTTATGACACCAGTCTATGGTGTTTTGTTACAGCAGCCTTAGGAGATGAACACACCTGCCAACAAAACTACTTGCTCTCAAATCCTTGTCTCAGGGTCGCCACCTAGGGAACCCAAACTAAAGACAGGTGCGCAACTTCGCTAGGCAGCACGGAAGTGCAAATTATCCCACATCTGCCCGAATGGCCAGACGAAGCGTGCTTGTGCTAGTGAGAATATGAGGCTGCCATATACAGCTGATGGAAGTCCAAAATGGTAAAACATGTTGGAAAATCATTCAGTTCAGTTCAGTTCAGCCACTCAGTCATGTCCGACTCTTTGCGACCCCATGAACTGCAGCAGGCCAGGCCTCCCTGTCCATCGCCAACTCCCGGAGTTCACTCAAACTCACATCCATCGCGTCGGTGATGCCATCCAACCATCTCATCCTCAATCGTCCCCTCCTCCTCCTGCCCCCAATCCCTCCCAACATCAGAGTCTTTTCCAATGAGTCAGCTCTTCTCATGAAGTGGCCAAAGTACTGGAGTTTCAGCTTTAGCATCATTCCTTCCAAAGCATTAGGGTCTAATAAAGCTGAAGATGTGTGTATCCTACGACCTAGCCATCCCACCCCTAAATATACCCCCAGCAGAAATATGTACATTTGTTCATCAAAACTCAGGTGCAAAAACTGGTCAAAGCAGCACTAATTTGTAATAGCTCCTAGACCATAAACAACCCACCTTCCATCAACAGTAGAATGGATGAACCCATTGTGGTCTATTCAGGTAATAGAATACTACACAGCAGTGAAAAAGAAGAACTCTTGTTACATGTCACAACATGGATGAATGCCAAAAATAACAATGTTGCACAAAAGAGGCCATCACAGAAGAGGGCATATGGCTAAGATTCCAACACAAGATTCAAGAGCATAATATTCATATAGAAAAGTGTACAGATCGTAAATGTACAACTTGAAGGATTTTCCCAAAACAAGAACACCCATGCAGCCTGTAGCTATATCAAAAAAGGGAACATGACTGCTACTCCAGAGGCTCCCTTTTCAGTCACTGCCTGCCCTCATTCCCCCAAGGGAAACCACTTTGCTGAATTCTGGCACCACTAAAACTGGAGATATATAGATATATATGGATATAGATATAGACATACAGAATCTTAAAGCATGGAATCTTGTTTTGTACATTTTGTTTGTAAGATCATCCATATGATTTTATTTGTTGTAGTTCAATTTGAAGAAAGGAAGTGTTAGCTGCTCAGTTGTATCCAACTGTTTTTGACCCCCAAGGACCCCACCAGGCTCCTCTGTCCATGGAATTCTCCAGGCAAAAATACTGAAGTTTGTTGCCATTCCCCTCTCCAGGGGATCTTCCTGACCCAGGGACTGAACCCCGGTCTCCTGCATTGCAGGCAGATTCTTTACCATCTGAGCCACCAGGGGTCAATTTACTCATTCATTCTACTGTTGATGCCCTTTTGCATAGTTTCCAGTGCTGCTATGAACATTCTAGCATATATTTAAATTTTAAAATTTTATATTGGAATATAGTTAATTGTATTTACTTCTAATTAGTTAATTAACTTCTAGTTAAGGGAAGATCCCTTGGAGAAAGGAAAGGCTACCCACTGCAGTATTCTGGCCTGGAGAATTTCGATATGCAGAGTACATCATGAAAAACGCTGGGCTGGAAGAAGCACAAGCTGGAATCAAGATTGCCGGGAGAAATATCAAGAACCTCAGATATGCAGATGACACCACCCTTATGGCAGAAAGTGAAGAGGAACTAAAAAGCCTTTTGACGAAAGTGAAAGAGGAGAGTGAAAAAGTTGGCTTAAAGCTCAACATTCATGAAACAAAGATCATGGCATCTGATCCCATCACTTCATGGCAAATAGATGGGAAAACAGTGGAAACAGTGTCATACTTTATTTTGGGGGCTCCAAAATCACTACAGATGGTAACTGCAGCCATGAAATTAAAAGACGCTTACTCCTTGGAAGGAAAGTTATGACCAACCTAGATAGCATATTGAAAAGCAGAGACATCACTTTGCCAACAAAGGTCCGTCTAGCCAAGGCTATGTTTTTTCCAGTAATCATGTATGGATGTGAGAGTTGGACTGTGAAGAAAGCTGAGCGCCAAAGAATTGATGCTTTTGAACTGTGGTGTTGGAGGAAACTCTTGAGAGTCCTAGTCCATCCTAAAGGAGATCAGTCCTGAGTGTTCTTTGGAAGGAATGATGCTAAAGCTGAAGCTCCAATACTTTGGCTACCTCATGTGAAGAGTTGACTCATTGGAAAACACTCTGATGCTGGGAGGGATTGGGGGCAGGAGGAAAAGAGAATGACAGAGGATGAGATGGTTGGATGGCATCACCGACTCGATGGATGTGGGTTTGAGTGAACTCTGGGAGTTGGTGATGGACAGGGAGGCCTGGCGTGCTGCAATTCATGGGTTCGAAAAGAGTCAGACGCGACTGAGTGACTGAACTGAACTGAACTGATAGTCCATGGGGTGGCAAAGAGTCGGACATGACTTAGCGATTTTCACTTCACTCACTAATTGTGTTAACTATAGTTAATTACATTAACGAGTTTTCTTCCCTCATAGGCAGTTGATAAAGAATCTGACTGCAGTGCAGGAGACTCAGGTTCAGTTCTTGGGTCGGGAAGATTCCCTGGAGAAGGAAATGGCAACCCACTCCAGTCTTCTTGCCTGGAGAATCCCATGGACAGAGGAACCTGGCAGGCAAGATTCGGTCACGACTTAGCAACTAAATCTACCTACCTACCTATAGTTAATTAACAATGTTGTGTTAGTTTGAAATGTAAAGCAAAGTGATTTAGTTGTCCATATACATATATCTACTCTTTCTCAAATTCTTTTCTCATTTAGGTTATTACTGTATTGAGCAGAATTCTTTGTGCTATACACAAGGTCCCTGTTGGTTATCTATTTTAAATACAGCAGTGTGTACATGTTGATGTCAAACTCCCCCCACAAGTCACCATAGTTTGTTCTCTAAGTCTGTGAGTCTGTTTTGGTTTTGCAAATAAGTTCATTTGTATCATTTTTTTCATCAAATAAGTTCATTTGTATCATTTGTATAAACAGTATATGGGGCATCACTTATACCCCATATAAGGAATATCATATATTTGTCTTTCTGTTTGTGACATACTTCACTTAGTATGAGACTATTATAAATAATGTTGCTATGAGCAACCTTGTATATATCTTTACATGAACATATCTAGGCATTCCTTTGGGGTAAATACCCAGAAGTGGAATTGCCAGTCCGTTGCTTGCTTTGAGTCCATTTTTTTCATCTTCTGCTGTCCTGATTCTTATGGAGGATAACCAAGGAGGCCCCTGGTTTCTTTTCCTGGATGAAATCAGTGGCTCTCAGTTTCTCTTTGTGGCTGGGCCATGCCTGCCTTGTCCAGGTGCTGTGAGGATTTAAGAGCTTCTCAGGATAAAGTCCAGGCCCTTTGACCTCTTGGCCCAGTTCCCAGCATTCCTGAGGCCAAAGATATTTATCCCAGAGGAATGTTGATACTGAAGACCCAGCCCTGGCTAACTGTGGGCCAGGTGCAGAAACCGGGCAGTGGGTGAGTCTCGGGTCAGGGCTGGGCCACACAGGGCAAGGGTGAAGCGGACAGGGCACAGCCCAGCCTCAGAGGCCCCTGGCAGGGGGCAGCAGGCTTCTGAATCACTCTGGACCCACCTGAGCAGGAGCTGGCCTCCTTAGTGCCCATCTGCTCATCTCTGGAGTTACTTCCTCACCAGACTGAGGACTGAAGGAGATTGAAGATGCTTACCTGGGGCCAGTGAAAGCGAAAGTCACTCAACCGTGTCCAACTCTTTGCAACCTCATGGACTATACAGTCCATGGAATTTTCCAGGCCAGAATACTGGAGTGGGTAGCCTTTTCCTTCTCCAGGGGATCTTCCCAACCCAGGCACTGAACCCAGGTCTCCCGCCAGTGGACATTGTCAACTTATTTCACAGCCAAGGAAGCCAAAGCTGAGGATGAGGGGCTTTTCTGTCTCCAAGGATTTGAGCCCAAGTCTGGCTCTACAGCCTGTGCTTTTTCTGCTTCATGATGCTGCCTGTCTGAGAGTTGACATGGTGTGATTTGAGGGAAGGCCAACCCCTAAAATCAAGCCATGTCTTTTCCAATGCTTGAGTTTCCACCGTTAGAACTTGATTCCTCTGGGTTAAGTAATGTGTGTGCATAGTAAGTCACTTCAGTCGTGTACGACTCTTTGCGATGTCATGGACTCTAGCCCACCAGGCTCCTCTGTCCATGGGATTCTCCAGGCAAGAATGCTGGAGTGCCATGTCCTCCTCCAGGGGATCTTCCCGATCCAGGGATTGAACCCTCATCTCTTTCATCTCCTGCACTGGCAGTCAGGTTCTTTAACACTAGTGCCATCAGGGAGGCCCACCTCTTCTGAAAGGCGTGGGGAAGCGAGATAGGCCACATCTAATGTTCTGTGTGCAAACGATTTTCCTGGCAGAGTCAGAGAACAGGGGTCCTCTGAGATGCTGGGATCCCTCCATTCACTTCCTCAGCCCTACCAGGGCCCTGTGCCATTTCTTGAATGGGAAAGACAGAGAGGCACAGAACTGTACAGATTTGCCATCTAGGACATTCCCCAGGCAGCCTCCCTGCTCTGCCAGGACCCAGGCCACAGGTGCTGAGCAGGAGAGGGCCAGCTGGGAGCCCTGTTGTTTTCCAGCCGGGGTCTACCCTAGGGCTTGCCAGGGCACAGGTGTTCCAGGCCCACTTCTGCAGAAGGGAGGGAGGTGTGGGTGTGGTCTCGGGCCCTGAGATAAACCCTATTCCCATCAGCTGCTGTGCTCACACCCGTGCCCTCTTTACCCTGGGGCACCTGCGTCCTCATGTGCCAGCCTGACGCTGTGCACAGCACGGGAGCTGCAGTCAGGCTGGCCTCCCGCCTGCCAGGGCTCCTCCCATGGATCTGGACCTGCATGCGTCTCTGGGCCTCTGTGGCCGAGGCCTCTTTGCAAGAAGGTCCTCCTGGCTTTCCAGGACTCACAGTCCCCGTGGCTGCTGCCCCTTGGTCTCGGGTTGGGGTCCCCAGAGAAGACCTGGCCTAAGATTCGAGGGCATGGAGTTTATTTTCGAGGTGATTCTAGGAATCCATAAAAGATGTGGAAGGGAGACAGGGAGGGCAGCCAACACAGACAAGTTAACGAGCAGCAGGCGGAAACAGGGCTCAGTCCCTCCAGAGACCCCCGGGAGAGGGTGTGGAAGCAGCCTTGGAGTAGCCCCACCCATGGTGCAGGTGAGCTGGTGTGTCTACCCACCACCCCAGTCCTTTCTGATTAAAGGCTGCTCCTGAGAGGGGCTCCGAGGGCATCTTCCAAGCCCTTGGGACAGAGCCACAGACACCTAAGTGCCAAGAATGTGGGCAGGGCTTGTGACAGAGAGAAAGAACCTGGGGGGAAGAGCCTGTAAGAAGTGCTGAGTCAGGAAGGCTTGAGTCCCAGCTCTGCTGCTGACTCACCTTCTGTGAGGGTCAGTTGCTGCATCTATAAAATGGGAATAAAAATACTGCTTACTTTTCAGCTGTGTGGTGGGGATCAAGTGCGTGGCTGATGCTGGCACCAGGTGGAGACTGATAAATGACGCTTTTCCTTCCTCCTCCAGGGCAAGGGTCAGGCTGACTCACCCCGTCTTGGGGCACCCAACGACCTGCCGTGTTTACCAAACGTTGCTGCGCCCAGGGGCTCTCCCTTCCTTCTCCTCTTATCTCAGTTTCTAAAATCAGATAGTGAGTGATATCTAAGCTGTGCCAGGTTGAGGTGGGCTCTGGGGACCCAAGAATGTCCGAGCCTTCCCTACCCCAGGAGTTCACAGTCCAGCTGGGAGGACAATTGTATAGCTGGGTGGTGGCACAGGCGTGGTTTTGGACCAATGGGTAGAAGTCTGCGGGTCAGGCCTGTGGCAAGGAGGCAGTGCAGGCCAAGAGAGAAGGAGAGGAGCTGGGGGTGGGAGGCAGAAATTGTTCTGGGAGGAGGAAGGAGGTAGGCACATGTCGGAGGTTATATTTTGAGGTTCTGTGAGAAACCCCAGGTAGGTATGACTATCTTAGAGTTATAGGCCACGGAAGGGAGAATGAGAAGGGCCTTGCCTTGACAGGTTGCTGTCAGAGCTGGTCTGACATACTCACTCCCTGACTTCCACTCAGGCCAGATTTGGGGCCCTCTGGGCCCAGAATGATGTCTTGCTGGATGGAGGTAGGGATGGAGGTCAGGTGTGGACAGCCTTGGGAATGGAGGCAGGGCTCTCTGTTCTGGCCTCTCCCTCCCTTGCCTTCCTGAGCCCTGTGTGTACTTGGGATTGAAGCCCTCCCACCCAGACTGGGGTGGAAAATCCTGTACTTCCATGCTTCTTGTTCAGATTCCATATGCATTTTGCATCTATGATATAGCCATTTTTGTTCTTAAAAGCAGTAAGCTTTACAATGACTTACTAATTACTAAAATAATTAGTCTTCCTGTAAGTAAAGCAATGACACTGTCCTTCTGTTGGCTCTTCAGTGTGGGTTGAGGGGAGAGGTCCTGGCCAGGTGGGATGGGCCCTGAGGAGATGCCATGGTTTGCAGACGCTGAGGTGGCCCCTCCTGGGTGCAAATGCAGTCTCGTGTGTATTCACTTCAACAGAGCTACACTGTGATAGTTCCGTACATAGCTATGCCCACATGCACACTGAAGCCCTTCTAGACCCATACATGTGGACGCACTCCATCCACACTGTGGATACTCTACGCACGTGTTTCGAGATGTGCTCAGACACAAATGCACACATCAGTGTGTATGCTTGTGTCACTTGCACACCCACACACCTGTAATCTCTAATCATAGCCTTGTGCGCACATCCTGCAGGCTCACTTGCACCCTCACCCATGCACACGGGTTTAGGCCCATGTGTGCACACACGTCTAGGCTTCCCTGGTGGCTCAGATAGTAAAGAATCCACCCCCAATGCAGGAGACAAGGGTTCGATCCCTGGGTTGGGATGATGCCCCAGAGAAGGAAATGGCAACCCACTCCAATACTCTTGCCTGGGAAAGCCCATGGACAGAGGAGCTGGGTAGGCTACAGTCCATGGGGTCGCAAAGAGTCAGACATGACTGAGCAACCAACACTCTCACAGGTTCATGCAGACACATCTGGGCAGCCACAACCAGGTGAAGATTTACGCGCTCAGGGCACTCAGGCACGCATGCTTGTATGTGTTGACATGCACAAGAATGTGCACACACATGGGTTGTGTATGGACACTCATCACCTGAGCTGCGAACCTGAATGCCCAGACTTGAGCAGGAGGATCCCCGGTCGGTATACAAGAACGCACTTCACACGTCAGTGTGCCCTGTGTCTGTGCTCACACAGCCTCACATTAGCCAGGCAGGACTCCACTGTGCCGAACTCACCATGTGGCATCAAAGTCGTCCGAAGGGAGCCTCCCTTTTCCTGCCTCCATGCCCCTCCCCTGCCCTCAGCCTGCCAACTTGGGGGTGACTCATGCTCGTGGTGTGGCAAGTATGGAGTCTCCAGAGGGAGCAGATTCGGCATCTACCCTGTAAAGGGATTCCTCCAGCCTGGCAGCCGGGAGCCCGGAGTCCAGAAAGGACAGTGACCTGCCTGGGTCTACACAGCAAGGCCTGGCAGAGGCAAGACCCAGATCTAGTCTTTTCCAAAACGTGAGTTTGGATGGCAGGCTGAGAGGCAACCAGGATGTCCCAGGCTCCCCCATTTGGAACATCTGCAGGTTCAGGTGCCAGAGTCCCCCCCTCGCCCCACACACACATGCTTTCCCATGATGACGCTGTCCCCAGGAGTGCCTACTCAAAGACACATCTATTAGGGGAGGCTGGGGCCAACTGAGCAAGAAGACTGGCCAGCCCCTCCTCCATTCTTGGCTCCCTGAGGGCCAACCCCTGAGCTGGACTGAGAGACGGGGCCCTAGAGCCAAACAGAACCCTGGAGAGCCGTGCTGGAAGGCCCTAGAGGAGCTCTTTGCACCAGGGGGCAGAGTGAGACAGTGGAGCACCTCCAGGCCCCTCACCCTCCTCATCCTGGGTGGCATCAAGCAAAGCTCTTTCGCACATCGTATTCCTTATGAAGAAGTGGTTTTGCTATCAGGGCGGCAAACAGTAAGAGTCGGATAAAACCCAGTGCTGGAAGGCTTGTGAGGAAAACGGCACTCACACCCATTGGGAATAGGAATGCAAATTGGAATCTCATTCTTGGCAGAATACTTAAAATGTGCTCATCCTTTGACCTGGAAATTTCGTGTCTAAAAATCTGTCCTCTGCAGACAAAGATGTATAAACAAGGTGCTTACTGTAGTGTGTTCATGAAAACAAGAAACGGAAGCCATCCCAAAGGCTTCAGTGGGTGGATGGTCAAGTAACAACTGCCTGTCCATGACAAGGGCCACGTGGAGCTGTTAAAATTAAGAGGGGGGGGTAAAAGCCTTGTATTGGTCTGGAAAGATGCCTTTGATGTGAGAAAAAAAGGTTGTAACATAGAGAAACTTATGTTGTTGCGCATAATTTTTAATACCTCTAAAACGTGAGATAGAAAACATACCTGAATCCATAGAAAAAGCCTATTTACCCCACTCTCAGAGTTGTTGCCCTGGAGTAGGGGCCCTAGAAGAGACACTTTATTTCAGATGTTCCTGCAGTCTTTTCATTATTTTAAAGCCACAAGCCTTTGTGTATATATTGTCCTATTTAAATTGCTTTGTAATTAAAAAGGAAGTGTTGAGATTTCTTGTCTAATTATTTAGTGGATGGAGGCCTGAGGAGACAGAGGCCCATTCAAGGTTCCATGCAGCCTCCACGGCAGCTCTGACCTTGACCTCACCCAAGAATGCTGCCTCAGTTACTCAGTGTCAGCGCCTTGGGGCCAGGAGGGCAGCCATGACTCTGTAGGTGGGGGTGGGAGGAGAGATGGGCTCTGGGATGCAGGCCAGAGATGTGCAGCAGAGGGGTCAGTGCCCACCACCCCCCACCAGGTGTGGAGAGATGTCCCCATTGCTGGAAGAACCACCCGTGTGCTGAGATACTCACTTTTTATCATTGGGTGTCCAGACACTCTTGATCTAGCTTCAGGCCCTGCCTGGCAGACCCTGGCTCTGACACTGTCAGAAATGCTGCTGAGGAAAGCCACCCTCTGTTAAGTGCCCTGTGGGTACCACCTTTGGCACAGTTGCTGTGGGTGCTGACCTACACTATATTACTTTGACTGAAGAGGAAGTGATGCTCAGTGGTTAAGGCCATTGTTTCTGCAGCCAGACTCTTGGGGCAAAGCCCACCACTGCCGCTCACTAGCTAAGTGACCTGCATGGGTTACTTGACCTCTCTGGAAGTCAGTCTTGTTGTTTATATGATGATAAGAGAGCACCTCCCCATAGGGTCACTGAAGGCTAAAGTAAAGTGCTTAAGCCAAAAAGTGGAAACAACGCAGACAAATGGATAAACAAAATGTGATCTGTGTGTGTGTGTGTGTGTGTGTGTGTGTGTGTGTGTCTGTGTGTGTTCAGTTGTTAAGTCATATTCAACTCTTTGCAACCCCATGGACTGTAGCCTGCCAGGCTCCTCTGTTCATGAGATTTCCCAGGCAAGAATACTGGAGTGGGTTGCCATTTCCTTCTCCAGGGGTTTTTCCCAACCCAGGGATTGAACCCACATCTCCTGTATCTCCTGCATTGCCAGGTGGATTCTCAACCACTGAGCCACCTGGGAAGCCTGATCTGTTTCTATCAGGGATTATTCAGTCATGGAAAAGCATGAACACCTGCTTCAACATAGACAGACCCTGAGGACATTGTGCTAAGTGAAAGAAGCCGTACACAAAAGGCCACATATGTTATGATTCCATTGATAGAAAATGTCCAGAACAGGCAAATCCATAGGGACAGAAAGTAGATTCGTGGTGTACAGAGGCCGGGGAAGTGAGATCTGGGGACCAACTGCTGAAGGGTGAGGTATTTCTTTTTGGGATGATGGAAATGTTCTGGAATTAGATAGTGGTGATGGCTGTGTAACTGTGAATATATTTTTAAAAAACCCCACTGAATTGTACACTTTAAAAGAGTGAATTTTATGGGGTGTAAATTATGTCTCAATAAAAGATATGCAGCAGAAAAGAATTAGGAATGAATATAAAATTTGTGCATAAATGTAGCACACAGTGTTTATTGCATTGGAGGGAAGTGGGACAAACTAAAACACACACCTACGGAGGAACAGATGCATATGGTGCAGCCTTATGGTGATATGTTCTAAAGCCATGAATAAAACCTTGCTTTGGAAAATTTTTAAAAATTAAGTAAACTACTTTGGACAGTGCGTGACACATGAGTGAACTCCAGGACATGACTATGGGGCTTCTCAGGTGGCCCTAGTGGTAGAGAACCTGCCTTCCAATGCAGGAGATGCAAGAAATGTATGTTCGATCCCTGGGTTGGGAAGACCCCCTGGAGAAGGAAATGGCAACCCACTCCAGTACTCTTGCCTGAAGAAGCCCATGGACTGAGGCGCCTGGGGAGCCACAGTCCACAGGGTCGCACAGAGTCGGACAGACTGAAGCAACTTAGCCTGCATGAATGCAGGACAAGACTATACAGTTAGTGCTCTTACGCCCATACAGCCGATGAGAAACCGAGGCCCAGAGAGGGGATGGGATGTGGCTGCACTGCCCTTCTCCCGCTCTGCTGCTGAGGAAGGGCAGAGTCTTGGCTTCGGGCTGATCTGAGTGCCCATCTTGTCCTGGGTCTGCCACTTTCTAGCTGGAAGGCCCTGGTTCAGCCATACCTGCACCATTCTGAGCCTGCCTTGGAGGGGATGTGCTTCCGTGGAGCGGATGGATAGGGGGGCTAGGAGGAAGCTGAGAGCAGGTCGCCCAGCTGCCAGTGCTGCAGCGCCACTGGGATGAAATGAGCAGACACCCCAGGGAGACGGGATGCCTTCCTCCAGCCCCATCTGCCTGGAGTAGCGAGTCACATGTCTGCGAGGATGACCTATAGGCTGCGACAGGAAAAGCCCTATGAGAAACTTCAGGAGGAGGCAGTTCAAGCAGAGGACAGGGGTGGGGTCTTTCTTCCCTAGTCAATGTCCCAGGGCCTGTTTTCAGTCGGCTGTCCCCGGGAAAGGTATTGCTCCGCCCTGGGCCTCCATGTCCACGCTGGGCTGGCTCAGCAGTGCTTATGACAACATGCTTGCGGGGCCCAGGCTGCCTACATCCCTAGCTTCCCTGCTTGTGCTTTTTGATTGCAGGATCCCGGCCAGGGAAATTCACCCATCTGAGCCTCAGTTTCCTCATCTGCAAAATGGAGATCGTAACAGTTCCCCTGTCACTGGTCCTTTGTAATGAATAGATGAGAAGTGAGCATAACAGGCTTTGCACAGAGTCTGACACACTTTAAGCCCTCAAGGGCTGTTGGCTATTATTACTATTATCTCACTATTTGCTGTGAAGGGGCTGGAGGACACGTGTGTACCTAGAGGCAAGGGGCTGGCCCCCTGGGCCCCTGTCTCCAGGCTTCCAGCCTGCTGTCCCCAAGCACTGAATGATAGACGGGCTAGGCCCGTGGCGTCCTGGCAGGCCTGTCCTGGCAGCTGCTCCCACAAGGCGAGGCCCTCTGAGCTTTGGAGAATTAATTAGGCCACATTCCTCTTCCAGGGTTCCTGGCGGGCCCGCACATGGCCCCCTTCCGAGCTGCTGAGGGCTCTTGGCTCCGGTCCCTGGCAGGCGGAGGCAAGGCCCACACTTTGTCTCTCCTGCGAGGGGCTGGGAGGGCCCCCTTGAGCTGGAAACCCTGGCCGGGGAGGCAGGAAGAGCCAAGGATAAGCCAGCTGCCCAAGGCAAGCTCCTGTCCTGGCTCTCTCCCCTGATCAGCCACCTTCACTGGCTCCCCATCACTCAAGTTCAGATTCCTGGCACTGGATGCTGTTCCCAGCCTGGCCCTTGCCAATCAGGCTTGCTGCCTCTTTTCGGATTCTTCTATGCTCCGGCTGTTTCCCTCATCCCAGGGTGTGCAAACACTACTCCTTCCCCAAGCTTTCCCTGTGAGCCCACAACAGCACTGGGATGAAATGAGCAGAGATCCCAGGGAGACAGGAAGGGCACACAGCTGGAAGGAGAGCCCGTAACCTACCCACCTCCTGTCCCTTCACTTTGCCTTGTCTGTCTTTCTTGCCAGTCTCGGGAAACCCCAAGGGGCACAAGCGCGGTTTGATCCAAAGGTGTGCTTCAGGCATGGCAATATTCTCCAGGAGGACATTGTCTGAGGCTGTCACGGGATTGAGGGTGAGGTGACAGCAGCTGTGGATTTCCCTGCTTGTAGCCACCCCCCACCCCCGCCCTGCTAGCAACCCCTCTCCAGCCTTCCCCATGCCCCTCCTTCTTTTGTCCCTGATAGGGTCTGAGAATAGGCTTCCTGGGTAGCTCAGCTGGTAAAGAATCCACCTGCAGTGCAGGAGACCTGGGTTCAATCGCTGGGTTGGGAAGATCCCCTGGAGGATGGCATGGCTACCCACTCCAGTATTCTTGCCTGGAAAATCCCATGGGCAGAGGAGCCTGACGGACCATGAGGTCCCAAATAGACAGGATTGAACGACTAAGCACAGAGAATAGCTCCCTTCCTACACACTGTTCCCCCTGCCTGAACACCCTTGTCCACCCCCTCCTTCACTTGATCAACTGTCACTTCCTCCAGGAAGCCTCCCAGACTCCCCCACCCGAGGTGCTCAATCATACTGTGGATCTATCTGCTTAGAGCAGCAGGACAGCATACAGGCCGAGAGCCTGAGATTTAAATCCAGCTCAGCCACATGCTAGCCATGAGACTGGGTGAGCTGCTTAACCTCCGTCATCTCTTTTCTCAGTTGGGAGAAGCAGTGATAGAACCTGCTGTGTAAGCTTGCTGCAAGGATCCAAAGAATCCATGTGTAAGAAGAACTTGATGAGCACTCAATAAATGTGCTTTCACTTCTGCCTTCATAGAAACAGTGCTTTGTTGAAAGGTTCTCCTCTTGGCCTGTGAGGGCAGGGGCTGTGTCTGCCTTGTTTACAGGAGTCTCTGAACGGTGATTGTTCATAATTGTTGAACGCATGGATGGCCACACTCCAATGATTCATTGCCCTGATAGGCAAATGACTTTTCTCAATTGAAATCCCTGAGGTTCAGAGAGAAAGAGTGAGATGGCAAGAGTGAAACTAATTCCTTGGGGTTCTTTGTTGAGTGAGAGGGTGGAGGGAGAGCCAGTCCAGGACAGGAAAGGGCCAGTCTGTAGCCTGGATATGTATCAGGCTGCATGGTCCTGGACGTGGAACCCCACTCCCCTCTGACTCTGCTTCCATGCATGCACATAACCCGAATAAATCTGGGTCACCCTGTGCCCCCTTCTGGCCTATCTCTGCCTGGTGTTCCAGTTAAGAGGAACACAAGTTTGACTCAGAAAGCCTTAACCAAACCTGTAAGTATTTATGGAAAAGGCAGAAAAAGGCAGGAAAAAGGGACAATTTTGTCCCATAAAATCCAGATACACTTTCTAAAATGTTGACGCCTTTCTTCCCAGGATTCAGTTTGATTTGGCAACAGTTCTTCATAAATTTTCCTCTGCTTCTTCCAAACTCTATCCCACCTTCCCCCACACTTCTGAGGCCCCTGCTACGTGGAATGTGGTTTAGAAGCAGGCTCAGACTTTGGGTATTCATGACCCCTCACCCTGCAAACTTCTCATTTGGGGAGAAAGATATGGCTGGCAGAGGGCTAGAGTGCAGGGCCCAAGCCAGGGGCCCCCGTTTCCTGAGAATAAGGATCCTGGGGGTTATGGTATCGCCTTGCCTTTACCTGCCTCCTGGGCCTCCCTCTAATTGTCTCTTACTTAATCGTTTGGTTGCTTTATCTCTGAACTCTGACCGGGACAGTGAATGCCTAATTCCCTGGGCCTCCGACACACCTTCAACCTACATCCTCTACCTGGTCTCGATCACTCCTGCCAGGCTGGGGTTGCCCCACACTGCTGCCTCGCCGGACCATTGGCTGTTGCTTTGGGATTTCCATGGGGGCAGGGTTATTTTGAACAGGATGCTGGGGAGTGAGATTCACCTGGCATCAGGCTCAGTGAGATTTGAGAGGTGTGCTGGAATCCTGGGTAGGAAGTGACTGGGTAGCTCCATCGCCAACCCCAGCCACCCAGGCTGGATACCTAAGGACCAGCGGTTGACTTGCTTCCCTTCCTTCTGTCTCCCCATTCAGGCTTCCCTTGTGCGGCCCTCTGGCATTTTTTCGAAGTCTGGCTTTACCAGGTCCCTGCTGCCCACAGACCTTTTGAGGGTCCCCATGGCCCATGAGAGAAAGCGCAGGCTCCCTACTTTGGCCTCCAGAGAGTCCTGGTTTCATTTCCTGTTGTTCTCCCCCCACCATGCGCCAGCCACATGGGGTCCTCCGTGGGAAACGCCTTTGTCACTCCCATTGCCAAAATCTTTTACCCTTCCTGTCTGCTCTGTCTGGGGCTCCCTCTTTACTTTCCTTCTATTGATGGGAGTCTCACTCTCCTTAGGCTATGGGAGTGGCATCTTAGTCATGCATCTTTCTCTGACCATGCCTCTTCACACCAACCAGCCCCAATCTCCCCCCAACTCAGGTCCTGCAGCTTTGTGCCTGTCCCTCTTGCTACATCATCACTTCTAATGGCCTGGCTTTCAGCCTTTGCCTCTCATCAGGCCCAGGACTGAGCCCAGCACCATAACTCATCCATTTAGGGTTCACAACCAGCTCTACAAAGCGGAAACTACTGTTTTCCATTTTATAGGTTAAAAAACTGAGGCTCAGAAAGAGGAAGATTTGTTCAAGGTCATACTACAATGGTGATCCATGAATTCAATCAACAAATATTTAGTCCGCACATATAGACATGTGTATTATACACTCTGGGTTCAAATGCTGATGCTGCCACTTACGTGCTGCGAGACCCCAGGAAAATTAGTTGCCTTCTCTGTGTGTTAGTTTCCTCATCTGTAAAATGGGAATAATAAAAGTACCCATATCGTGGGATTGTCATGAGGATGAAGTGAGTTTATCTGCATTAAATGCCAGCAAACAGTAGGAGTTCAATATGCGTCAACATGTTCTTCTCCCAGGAGGGAGCTGGGGCTGGCTCCACGGACAAGGCAGGTTTAGAGTAGTGTGTAAATAATTATTTTTCAATAACTGGCTCAGGCCACAGCGTACCATTCCCAGCAGAGGCTGGCCAGGGGAAAGGGAACAGCTTGTTCGCAGGGGTATTTGGCAGCAGTGGAGGCTGTCGGTCTCAGGAGCTGCCAGCGGGGGTAGCTCTGGCTTCTGGCTGTCCCTGGGACTCAGGTGAGCAGCTTCCTGGGGTCTTGGCAGGATCGGCCAAGCCAGTGCTAGAGCCCTGGGCTTCTTGAGTGAGAGAAGTGTTGAGTGCCCCCAGCAGGGTCTGTCCAAGCCCAGGGTGAGGGACAAGGACCAGCCTATGACTCCATCACAACAGCCATCCCTGGCCAGTAGGGCTGCACACAGCCTTGGAACAGCACACAGCCCTCACTGGACAGGTTTGCTCTGAATCTCAGGGGTGGCAACTAGAGCAGAAGTGGGTCCTCGTAGTCTTGGCTCCTATGAAACATGCTCTGGGGAAAGGCCTGGCCAACACTTACTGTCCTGATAGAAACACAGGTCCTAGAACCCTGGATATCAAAGCTGCAAATGGCTGTCTAGGCACACGATAGGCAAAAGTCCAGAGAGGGTGGGTCAGCAGCCAGCGATGCCCAGCCGGGGTACAGGGGTGTGGAACTCAGGGCTCCACACCTGCCTCAGGCTCTTTCCCCCCCGTCCCTTTGTTTCCTCCACTTCTAAGCAGCCCCTTCCTGAAAAGTGCCTCCCAGCTCCTGCTCAACCAAGACCAAATGCTAGAGCATTATTTTGTTGTTTATTACAAACATAAGTTCGCAGGTAAATAATTGAGAGTCTAAAAAAATACGTTAAAATAAATAATCGGAATCATCAAATTTCTTAGAGCAAATAAGTTATATACAGACAGGTGAAGTGGCGCAGGCCCTTCTCACCAAGAGTGTCCCGAGGGTATGAGGGGAGAATAAGGACATTGGAGAGGGAGGGCTGGAGGGGAGAGACCAGGGGCGGGGGGTAGGGGGCGGCCGGGACTTCAACCCTGGAAGGACTCGTTCGGCCTCTGCGGCTGGCTGAGGTGTGAGTGCCCACCACTGCACATTGTTTCTGGTTCACAGCCACCAGACAGGACACCTCCAGGTTAGCACCTTCCGCATGCCATTCCTTTCAGCAGGGCCTTGGAACTGGAGCCAGTGTGGGAGGCCACGCTGCAGCCTGGGGCCTGATGACTTGCCTGGTGTCACGGAGCTGCCTTGAGCGAGGCCCCCTCCCCAGGGCGAGGAGGCCAGAGCTTGTGCCTGCTCCAGCAGCTGGGTTTTCTGGCCCAGGAAACAGGTCGGAAGGTCTCCCAGCTCTGGGATGCCCCTCTCCTCCTGTATCCACACAGGCTTCCTTCCCAAAGTTCTCCCAGAGTCGAGAGCTATCTCTTCCTCTGCCTGGAGTGTGTAGATCTGGTTTCCCTCGTCGTCTTCTGCTGTTGCCTAGCAAAGTGGATCTTGGTTGCAGAAATAACCCTGAAATGGAAAGAGGTCACTTGAGCATCTCTGGAGATACAGATCACTTGAGAGTTCCCCATGAGAGGCAGCGGTCATAGGGCTTGGATCCCTTATTCATGGCCAGGAGGTCAGAGGGTGGTCACAGCTGACCCTGAAAACAAGGCCTGAATATCAAGGAGAGGCCAGGGCGGGTTAGAAGCTTTTCTGCCCACAAGGAGCTTTGACAAAACTGATGTTCAACATCAAGCGCCACCAGGGTGACTGGACAGCCAAGAGTAGCCCAGTGGCTCTCCCCTGGTTGCCCTCTCACTTCCACACCTCTATCCCTGCGGCTCCTCAGGCTGTTGACACCCCATACTCCATGTCCTAAAATTCCCATTCTTCAAGGTCCAGCTCAAGGCGGTCCAATCCAGATATGGGTCCTAACAGTCCTTTGAATCTGGCTGAGACCCTGGTGGGGACTCTGCCATCATCTAGGTGGCCTCACTCTGGCTTAAGGCATTCTAGCCTGGGAACTGGGAGGCTGGGTCCCAGCTTTGGGAACTTGGGCAAGGGTCTCAACCTCTCTGAACCCCTTTCTTGGTCTGTAAAATAAACGCAGGCCTGAACTGGTGTGAGGGTGAGTACAGACTGGCAAAAACATGCTTTGCTGATTATGGAATGCCAAGTACTTGCAAAGTCTTATCTTGAAGTTTTTCATCTTAAGACATTTCCTGGCTTTCCCTAGTGGCTCAGATGATAAAGAATCTGCCTGCAATGCAGGGCATCCAGATTTGATCCCTAGGTTGGGAAGATTTTCTGGAGAAAGGAATGGCTACCCACTCCAGTATTCTTGCCTGGAGAATTCCATGGACAGAGGAGTCTGGTGAGCTGCAGTCCATGGGGTCGCAAAGACTCAGACAGGACTGAGTGACTAACACTTTCACCTTATTATTTTTTTTAGAAGGCAGTTCCTCAGTATATCCTGGGTCCTGCCCAGCTCGCCATCCTGTCTTTTTGCCTATGTTTCCGCCTCCTCACAGAGATGTGGACCCTTGAGGGGCTAGGCTGCACCCCAGCACTGGGAAGCCCTGAGGAACCCTCAGGTTGGGGATGGCTAAAACCTTCAGAGCTCCCATAGGGCCTGGGCTTTCTTGAGGCTCTTCATGCATGTCAGCTGCTCTAACCTATAACGAGCCTGTGAGATGGATAGCACCGGTGTCCCTGCCTCACAGAAAAGAACCAGAAGCACAGAGAAGTTTAGTGAGCAGACCAAGGTCACAAAGCTTGCTCGTGGCAGGGCTGGGGCCTTCTAGCTCAGATGCTGCCCCTTCAGCCACCCTGCCGCATGACTGGCTATTGGTTTCTGTTCTCAAGTCAGTTTGGTTGGACAAACGCTCATGGGCACCTCCTGGGTGCCAAGACTTGAGCTGAGCCATGCTGTAGCTACCAGGGAGACAGCCCAGTCTGGGACCCAGGGAGGAAACAGGCTGGGTAGCATCTGTTTGGACCCCAGCATGTGGGAGATGCTTGATTCAGACACAGCCTGAATGAACACCTGGGGACCTTCCACAGTCACAAGCCCTGAAACCCTCAATAAAAGTCCACTTCCAGGCCTGGTGGTAACAAAGAGCATAGTGGTTAAGAACACAGGCTATTGAGTCAGCCAGATGCTGTAGCTTGCTGTGTGACCTTGGGTAAACACCTTCACCTCTCTGAGCTTCTATTGGGTGCCCCATAAGGACCCAAGGCGTCATATGGAGAATAAGGGAAATGTGCAAGGCGTACAGAAGGCACTCAATCAGTGTAGGGGCCCCTCACCTCAGGCGCTGGAGGAGCTCTCCTGCCGTGGCCCTCGTCTTGCCATCCTGGAACGCAGCTGCAGGGGACCCGCTGCGTGGGACTGCCACCGCATCCGTCCTGAGTGAACAGCATTAGGGCCCAAGTGAGGGGCTGTCCAGGGCCCCAAGGCTGCCTGGCTGCAGGCCCAGCCCAGCCCCCCGCCCCAACCCGCCCTCAGGAGCAGATCCATTTCCACCCTGTGCACCTGGGATCCTGCTTTTCCCAGGTGGGGTGGGGCCTGAGGAAAACTGAGCCACGGGGAATGTGTTCTCAGCCTCAGAAAGAGGCAGCGGGGTGGCTGGCTTTCTCAGAATCTGGCCACCTGCAGCCAAGCAGAGCCCTTGGCAGGGAAACTGAGGCAGGCTGCAGCCACGGCTAAGGTCTCAGGGGAGGAGTTTCCCATAGGTCGTCATGGGAATGGGAGGTAGGGGAGGGTGATGTCACCATTTGCTTTCCCAATGCTCTGTGTGGAGGGAGGGAGGTCCAGAGGGCTGAAAGGCTGGCAAGGCGCTTTGTGACAGCTCAGGGACGGTGCCATGGCCTCCTAACTCCAGCTATTGCTTCTCCACTGAGAAAGTTCCAGAGTTCCCTGAGCCTCAGCGACTAAGGCCCAGCTCTCGTCTGACTGGCTGTGTAGCCTGACAGGACAAGTCCTGTTTCCTCTCTGGACCTTTGCTGCCTCAGCCGTCACCTGGGAGGATTCCTCCTGCCCAGGAGTGGGGACGCAATGCTCTTAGAAGCCCCCAGAGCTGGGGGTAGTAGCAGGGGGAAGACTCAAGGGTGACTGGCTCCCTGCAGGAAGGGAGGCTGCCCCACAGTCCAGGGCAGCCTCTGGGCCCCCAGGACCCTGCTCCCCTCACCCCTTCTCCACCATTTAGCCATGCCTCTGCTGGCCTCCCAGACACTCTGGAAAAGGGAATGGTAACTCACTCCGGTATTCTTGCCTGGAGAATCCCAGAGACAGAGGAGCCTGGCAGGCTACAGTCCATGGGGTCACAAAGAGTCGGGCATGACTGAATGACTAACAAACACTACTGCTGGCCTTCCAGACACCCTGCCCTCCAGAGCAGGCCCAGGCCAGCAGTCACCTCTGGCCCCTTGCAGGCTGGGTGCCCACTTACCAGGGCCTTTGATGGCAGAAGGTGGCACAGGCGGGGTCCCTGGCACTGTAGCATTCACAGCGTCTTGGCAGAGAGCGGCGCCGGCGTCTTGGCGGGTTTCCCAGGCCGTAAGGAGCTGTCTGTCTGTGGGCGGGCCGCCAGCAAGGTAGTGGTGTAGGGTGGAGAGAGACAGAGAGAGGATTAGATAAACCAGGACCATTGGCAAGCTGGGACTGTCCACACTGCGCACTGGAATAGCCATCCATGCCGCCAGGGTGGCAGCAAAAGTAGCCAGCTCCTGCCCTCAAGAATTCCCACTGCAGCTTCCTCCTTACATGCCAGGGAGCCTTGGGCAAGACCCTTACCCTCTCTGGGCCGCTGTTCCCTCCCAGCTCCCCTGGTCCTGCTCAGTAAGACACTCAGCATGGGGAGGAGGGGTGGAAGCTGTCCTCCCTGCCCCTCTCCACTCCCAGAGAGCGATTTGAGCTGACGGAGTCAGGCTGGTCCCCCTCTTCTCAAAGACGACCCCCAGCTAATCTGGAAGGAAGGGAGAGAGTACCCTCTCACAGAAGTGAACACTCAGGCTCACAGCTCAGCTCACAGCTCCAGTCACAGCTCAGCTCACAGCTCCGGTCACCACTTGCCTGGAAGGGTGACCCAAGTGTCTCTTAGAGTTTTGACTTTAAAATGGTGAGTGTGCCTGACCTGCACGTGTGCGTGTGTGTGCATAGGTATGTTAGATTGAGCTGAGATCAATTTCAGATTCAGTCTGAGGCGGGCCAGGTGAAGGGCAGGGCCCTGTGGCCGGTCGGACCAGCACCTCGGATGCCCGAGCTAATTTTAGACATTGTGGTTGGAGCTGCAGAGACTCCAGGTAGACCCAGCACGCAGGGACTGGCAGGGTTCCCGCCCTGAGCCAGTGTTTGGATGCGGATTAGCTCCACACACGCTTACGTGCCGGGCTTCTCTTGTCTTTTGCAATTTGGAGAAGGAAAAAAAAAAAATACAAACACACAGAGAAACTTCAGCTTGAAGTATGCAGTGGCCCGGAGGCAGTGCGGGTGCAGACAGCACAGACAGCCCTGGGACCCCACCCTAGCTCTGCCAGGTGACACGGGACAGGTTTCTCGTCTGTCATTTGGGGACAGCAGCAGTCCCCGCTTCATTGGGGAGGATGGGGGTGCGTTCACGAGGTGATAATGCACCAGCAGTGCTTGGCATAGGGCCTGGCACAGTCAAGACATGGGTGCTGTCATTAATCATATTATTCTTGGAAGATTATACAGAGGCAGCATGGCAGAGCTGCTGTGCGCTCTGGCATCTGCAGACCTAGGCTGGAGCCTCCTACCTACCACTTACTCCTTCCTGTGTTACCTCGGGAAAGGCACCTAACTTCTCTGAGCCTCAGTACCCTGATCTGGAAAATGGAGCCAACACTTTCTGACCAGGCTTTTTGTGAGGATTCTCATGAGACAGCCCTCTGTCTGGCTCAGGCAGCCCCCACGTGGGAATTGAAGCAATAGCTGATTGCTATTGTTGTTAGCCCCACACTCCCAAGAGAGAGCTGCAGTGTGCCAGGGCTGCCCCAGCATGCCAGCATCCCCCACCCCTGGCCCCTGCAACCCCTCTTGGATCCCTCCAGCAGCTCACCCGGGAGTGTTCACCCAGATGATGTCCAGGTGGCAAAAGTAGACGCACTCCTTGTCGAGCCAGGAGCTGCAGGAGCAGCGTCGAGTCCGCAGGTGGGAGCCTCGGGCCCGGGGCAAGGGCGCTGGTTGCTCTGGGATGGAGGTGGTAGCGGCCTGGCTCTTGCCTGCATGCACAGGAGGGAGAGAAAGTGAAGAGGTGGGTCAGGGCGCCTGGCACAGCGGGGATGGGGGACCTGCCGGGCTCCTCCTCTTGCATAATCGAGGAAGTTGGCATTCTCGGGGCTCAGGAGCCCTGGGCCAGCCTGGGGAAGCCCCAGCAGCTCTGGGTTGGAAGGACCGGCAGCTGCCCTGGGACGGCAGCACCTCTAGTAACACAGCCTCCTGCAGCCCCCAAGCCGCCTGACTCCTGCTCCTGAAGGCCCCTGGCTGGCTTGGGGGGCACAGAGCCCCAGCAGGAGACACAAACAGCCTCGGGGCTGCTGCTGCTGCTGAGGCCGTGGGGGGTGCTCACCTTCGTGCAGGGCCACGAGCAGGGCTAGAGCGATGGAGCACAAGGCGGTAGGCATCGCGACCACGGCGGTAGAGGGGTGCTCAGGCTGGGCTGGAGTGCGGAGTGTGCCTGCTGCCAGCGTCCTGCTGCCAAGCTGAGCGATAGCTCATTGCCTCGGTGCCCTGGCTGCCTCTTATAACACCAGGCATGGCTCCGCCCCTGCCCGTCCAGCCCTGCACCGGTGGGCAGGGAGCCAGGGACACCGCCTCCTCCCAGGGCGCCAGGCCCGCCCCAGCCTCTGCGGTAGGGAGGAGGGCAGGATGAGGGAGGAAAAAGGGGGGAGGATGCTCCCTCTGAGCCTGGAGTACCTCCTGGAGTCCTGAGGCTCCTCTGCTGTCCCCAGGGACTCCTTTCAGTCCCACTGGATCCCCTCAAGTCATCCTCCAAATGCCCCGAGCCCCTCCCCCACTCTCCATGGGTCTTGCCCTGAGCTCAGAGTTGGGAGGGAGAGGTCCCATGGGCAAAACTCTCCCTTTCCTTGGAGGAGACCCTGCTTTCCTGTCTGCCTACTGCCAACCAGGTGGAGGGTGTCCCTTCTGCTGTGTGGGAGGTAAATGACCTACTTGGGGCTGTGCGGACTTGGGAGAGTCAGAGCCTTCTCTGGGCCTGCTTTCCTCAGAGAGGGACACAGTTTACCCCTGACCAGCCTGGAGCCGCCTCCTTCCCCCCTCTCCCAGGAAGTGCCCTTCTTTCCTTCTTCTTAACCTATGTGGTCCACAGATTTCCTTGATGCTAAGAAGGGGCCTTCAGAGCCCTTTCCAGAAGGGTAGCTTGTGGGTATGTACACCAAAAGCCCCTGGGAAGACCTTCCATCTTGGCCAGGACAGGATGTCTTGGCTCACCTCTGCGACTTTCTGCAAAAACGGCATAGTGATGGAAGGCCTCCCTGGGGGCCAGCATCCTGCCCCTCCCCCTCAGCTGGCTCAGAGTCCCTCCTTCTCAGGGACCCTGTCTCCAGGCACAAGAGGAAAGGCCCTCTCATTTCTCGGAACTCCCAGAACCCGTGCTCTCATGCCTGACTCATGACATTGGGCTTATCTCCCCAACAATCTCGAGGTCCAGAGCTCCAGAGAAGGCCGGCCCTGGAGCCCTTCTGGCACACAGTAGGAGACTCTGAGTGAGTGCTGTCCGAGGGAGGGGGCGGTGAATGAATGAAGGCCTGGATTTGAACTGGAGAAATTCAGGAACCCACTAAAGCCCGAGTTTTCGTTCCTGTGTTCAGTTGGGATTTTATCATTAGACATTTAGGAAGGGAGAAATAGATGATGGTGAAGAAACAGCTTTGTTTCTTCCCAGGGCATGTGTGTGTGTGCGCGCATGTGTGTGTGTGCGATCCCTGTAGAGCACAGCAGAACCAAGGAGGGAGATACCAGTTAGCATCCCCTTCCTTCCCTCCGACTGGCTCAGGCTGCAGTGGAAGCAAGGAAAACATTTCAGAGCACCGACTGTGTGTGCAGGGCACCAGCATCCTCTCTCCTTCACAGCCTCACACACAGCTGTCCTCATCTGGGTACCAGCTTCACTGCTGGCCGGGAGGAAACAGAGACTCTGACCGGAGGCCAGCTGGGTCAAGGTCACACCGCTGGTGTACGCAAGAGCCCACAGCGGAACTTGGGTCTTGTTCTCTCCAGTAAACCACAGTGACTCCCCGTCCAGTGCTCACACCCTCCCCCGTGTGGTGCCTCTCTAAGAATTTAGAAGAGTTATTTCTGGAATGAGGTGAGCAATGCTTTCAGTCATTTCTATGAGACTCCAGGAGAATATAAATACGGAATTAAGCAAGGTTAGGGTTGTGGTGGCGGTGGTGGAGGGGGGGAGAAAGAGGATTCAAACTGCTGAACTGTGAAGAGATGACAGAGGAAAAGCAGGTCAGCAAGGAGAAGGAGGGGGTCAGGGAAGGGAAGAAAATAAACAGGGAGGCTGATAAAGACAGGTAGGGAGAGAGAGAGAATAAGGAAGCAGAGCGCAGCGAGAAAGAAAGAACTCGGATTTGAGAAAGTAAAAGAGAAAGACCATCGGAGTGAGAGCGAAGGTTCTAACCTGTCTAATCTTTACACAAATGCAAAGTGCCTGCTCAGGACAATAGGCAACCAGAGGCTCCAAGTCTGGGAAACACAATAGAAGAATTAAAGAGACCAGGAGACAGGATCCCTCTCTGCTGTGAAAGGAGGATGACGACAGGACAGGGGCCACCGCCCGGCCTCGCAGGGTCAGCTCAGGAGGCTGCGCCCAACTCCAGCTCCCCTCCTTCCCTGCCCGCTGCTTCTCGAGAGCTGGGCGAGCAGGGCTCCTGTGAAATGGAATCGCCGGACCTGGGAACCTGAGCGAGCCCAGGTCTTAGCGGGTGAAAGTGTTCCGGGAACAGCACCACCTCACTGGCAAGATTGGTTTCCAGGTAGGGAAAACTAAGCTGAGTTAAAAACAGCAGTTTTCTTTATTCCCTCTTCCCTTGCCTTTGACATGAGCATGGTTTGTCTGCACAAACCAACTGCTCTGACACACACATGAATTTCCTTTAGTTCCTGGCCCGTGGGCTTCCCAGAGGGTTCAGTGGTAAAGAATCCGCCTGCCAATGCAGGAGACATGGGTTCGATCCCTGGTTTGGGAAGATCTCCGGGAGAAGGAAATGGCAACCCACTCCTGTATTCTTACCTGGAGAATCCCATGGGCAGAGGAGCCTGGCAGGCTTCAGTCCATGGGGTCACAAAAGAGTTGGACATGACTTAGCAACTAAGCAACAACAAGAACAACGAGAATATCCAGCCCCAGCCCCCTAGGTCTCTTAGCCTGGGCCCCGACAGTCACCTCTATGCCTCCTGGCTGACCTGGCTGCATGGACCCTCAACCCCTTTGCTCTGGCTCCTACTGACTGTCCCTGCCAGCTGCTCTGCTGCACTGCCTCAACCCCACCTGGCCCCGCTCCCTGCCTGGGCTGGTAAAGGCTGCAGACTGAGGGACAGGGATTCACAGGAGGTCACCCTGTCAGAAGCTGGAGGAATTGTTTTGCACACAAAATAATTTGCTCCACTTACACTTGGCACCAGCCTAATGCAAGAAGCAGAGATTTGTGGGGAGGGCGGACTGGCAGAAGAGGACAATTGGGGTGTATTTTGGGGTGAAGAAATACACCATGCTAGGAACTGCTTTCTAGAAATTCTCTCTGGTTTTCACACCCTTTGGGCAGATGAGATAACTGAGGTCCAAGAGGGGGAGCAACTTGCTCAAGACAGTGATGGGCTGGACACGCTCTCTGGGCTACTAATCCAGACTCACCTTTTCCTGCACACCAGTGTAGTTCCCAGGGGTCCAAGCTGAGCCCCTCTGGGTCCCTTTGAGAAGGGCTGTCAGGAAGGATCCCACTGGCAGGAAGGCAGGGTCATTGGGATGGGCCTAGGCCACCTTCCTGGGGACCCCAAAGCTCCTTTGATCGCCCCTGTACTAATGATAAATTTGGTCCCATCGACTAGCTGTCCAGTGGCATGGGATGGAGGATGCGCAGGAGTGAGGGTTAAACATCCTTCTGGTGATGCCCAACAGGGCAGGAACGGGCTGGAGCGGCTCCCTGATGTAGTAGCAGTGGGCAGCTTTGTCCCCAGCTTTGCTATTCATGCTGTGTGGCCTTGGGCAAGTCCTGTCCCTTCCTTGGCTTCCCTGGACAGCTTTCCTCTCTTCCCATTGACTGTGAGGGGCCTGCTCAGCTCAGATAGCCTATGACAGGCAGAATCAACCTGCCCTGAGTTTCCAGCTCCCAAAATGCAAGCTCTGCAGACTCCGTGACTTCATTGCTATCACTCCTGCTCCCAGCCCGGAACCCTTTGCTCTTTCACTTTCTGGAAAACCAGTCACTTCCCTGTTGTCACCTGGCCCCACCAGCTTTCAGGAAGCTCTCCTGTTTGCAGCCCCAGTGGAAGGGACACAGAGTCTCAGTCGCAGGCACACACCGTGCAGGCAGCGTAGCAGAGCGAGCAGCTGGGCAGATGGGGCTGGCCAGGGGGGATGTCTGGACCCTGCAAGGAACGGGGTCTGGGGAGGGCTTGGCCCCGTAGCCAGCCTGAGTTGGGGATTTCGGGACTGAGGGAGCTTAGACATTCCCATAATGACCTGTCCTAAGTTATGTCCTCAGGGCTATAGGTCAGGACTGCCCCCACTCAAGCCTCAGGGCCTCCTTCTGGTGGGTGGTCTGGGCCTCCTGCCATCGGCCGCAGCTCACCCTGAGCTGGCAGGGCCTGCTGCCACCCACGGCATCGTCCCCATGCTGGGTCTCGGTCCTGTGGGACCAGCTCTCCTGGTCCTCGCAGCTTCCCTGGGAGGACACCCCCTTCTAAATTCTCCTCCTCCTTACAGCTCAGCCCATTGGAAAGATTTGTAGCTCCCACATGAACTACTTTTAAAGGAATAATTCATGTGCCCAGTCTGCTATTAACCTAAGGGTAATCAGAACAGGGTCAGCGAGGCCCATGGAACTGCTGGAATTGCAGCCAAAACCAGACACTGTTTAGTCAAGGCACACTTGTCAAGGAGAATGTCAGTTCCACTGAACTTTTTGAAATAAGGAAACTAATCCAGGGACTGAGCATTCAAGATGGAGGTCTCTAGACTTGAAGTTTTGGACTTTTCTTCAAAGTGCTAGGGGCCCAATTCTGCACTTGGGTACACATGCATTTAATATATTCTCTATGTTAGGTGGTTACCTACATTATGTTCATTAATTGTCATAACCTGCCTAAGGGGTAGGTACTATAATTCGCTACTATTTTATAAATGGGGAAACTGAGGCTCATACCTTGTCCAATGTCAGACAGCTAGGAAGGCGTAGAGCCAAGGCTGGAAGGCAGATCTATGTAACTCCAAAGCCCTAATCCCGAGCCCTGGGTGCTCCCTTGGTGAGCCTATTCTAATTACCCTGAGATGAATAACAAACAGATCAATCACTCCTTGACAAGTACAGCGTATGGGGAGCCTCTGGCAGCAAGGCTTCTGCAGAGGTCACCTCCTTTGCTCCTAACCAGGGAGAGAACTCTGTGCAGCCTGGAGGAAGTGGGAAGCCTAGGTACACACCTGCATCCATAGGGGGGTCACTCCCACAGCAAAAACACTTCACATTGCCTGTGCCTGCGAGGTCACTGACTGAGGACTAGTCACTGCCGATATGTAGGCATGGGCAGTCCATACCTCTCTCACCGGACACTCACAACAAACCTGGGATGCAGGCTGGGCTCATGACTCTCACTTGACAGGTAAGATCTTTCCAGACAAGATGATCACTCTGCAGCTAAAGAAGTGAATTCTTCAGGGTCACACAATGAACAAGAGGAAGGACTGGAACTTTCCCCTTATACTCATCTGCTGTGGGACCAAGAGCCTAAATCACGCATTCAATGATTCCCCCCCGCCACATCTATTCACCTCCTCATCCATTCATCCCTCCCTCCCTCCATCCATTCAACCTCCTATGTCTACAGCCAGCCATCCATCCTTCCATCCATCCTTCCTTCTATTGATCCATCCATTTATCCATTATCTGACATTTTGTCCATCCTTCCGTCCATATGTCTATACAACCAATCTCTCACCCATCCATCCTCCATCATGACAGATGTGGTTAGAGAGATTGGAAAAGTCAAAGAGCTTTGAAAGTTATGTTAAATTTGTCCTGGAAATATCTGGTTATTTCTGGGGGAGAGGTGTCTCTCCCCCAAAATGATGAACTCACTGAGACACAGTCTTCTTTGCAATCCCAACCCCAGGGCCTAGCACACAAGCATGGGCACATGGTCCAGGCCCAGGCACATGGTCCAGGCCCAAAGCTGGAGTGAATATGCAAGATGACTCAATCTCATCAGACAAAACTGCCCTTGCAGGGACACCACTTAAGATGAAGAAGATTTATGTCCCCTTTTCTGCCTGATAACATCTTCAAAATGCTCTAATGATGAAAGCTGGGACATAACTTCTAAAAGCAAAAGACAAGCAGCCAGAGAGGGAAAGTCCCTTGGCCTACACCTAGATGAGGAAACTGAGGTCCAGGGAGAAGGAACAGCCCGCCAGAGATCCTGGAGATCCAGAATGCCTGGATTCTCCTCTCTGAGGCCCCTGCACTTGGAGGGGCTGGAACCTCAGCCTTCTCCTTCCTCCACTACCACCAGCCAAGACACGCAGCTGGTGGTTTTGCAGAGTCACACCCACCCTGTTGCTTAGAACCCATACTTTCCGGGGCACACCCAGCGCCCCACCAGGCGGCTGTCTTCCCTCTGGGAAGGGGTGAGCCACCCGGAGGCCAGGCCATGCAGAAATACAGTATTTCATTCTTCATTTAACAGCTATCCCCAAGTGCCTAGTTGCCTCTGACATCAGGCTGGTGAGGTCCGGGGTTCCCACTGTGACTCTAGGCCTACATTCCTGAGCAGAGGTGTGCCTAGGATACCTCCTTGCCTCAAGGCTTTGGCCCTGCCCGCCTAGCTCCTGGGAATCCTGAGCCATGAAAGACCCAGGAGGGGCCTCGCTGGGCTCTGGCAGGCAGGAGGGCGGCCAGGAGCTGAAGCCACCGCCTGGGGCAGGCTCAGGGTGTGGGGGTGAGTCAGGGGCCAGCCCACCCCTGGAATCTCTGAGGCTCCGCTGCCCTGGCTGTCAGCTTCACAGCCCTGTGCCTCAGACTCCAATCCTCCGCTTACCCCCAGTGCCCAGCACTATGTCAGGCCCTATGGAGCTCAGGGCAGGGGCAGCCAGTCTGCGCTTTCATTTTGCTGCTCCCCAACCTCGTGGGCAAGGGCATAGCCCTGTTTAATTTCCTGAGTATCGGAGGCCGCATCCATCCGAGACTCCTAAGGACAGAAGGCCTACCTCATAGCTGCGAGGAGGCCTTGTGGCGGAGCCCGTGGAAGGCTCGGCCCATCGCCTGGCACAGGAGCTTCTGTCAGCAAGCCTCTGCTATCCCTCCCTCCCTCACCTCGGGCTGCAGGGTGTGTGAGGGCCTCTTGGTGTGGACACACTCCTGCAAAAGAGTGATGTGTGCATGTGTGTATTGCGGGGATGTTAGTAGAACCTGCATCTGTACACCATGCTCCAGCTGCACTGTGAGCGTCCCTTCCACTGCCCGGGTCACACTGTCCCTCCAAGTGCCCGAGGCCAGCCTGGCTTGCTCCACTCACCCACGTTTGCCTTGGCACAGTACCTGATGCCACAACAGACCTGAGGTGTATGGAGACTTGGGTCAATGTTGCCTTCCTATGGAAACCAGGCTTCTGGAGCCAGGACCTGGCCTGGTGTCAGCGTGAAGCATCTTGTTCAGTCCAAATGCCCACCCTGGCATCAGGCCTGCTTGGGACCTGTCTTGGACCTATTTTTCCTTCCTTTTCCCACCAGTGCTGACCAGAGTGCCCACAGCCTACCAGCCCCAGAGGCCTGTCACTTCCTGAATACACTGCATGCTTTCTTGCCTCCCAGCTTCTGTGCAAGGTGGGCTTCTCCTCCTCCTTCTGTTCTTATTTGATTTATTTTGCCCAACCTCAAGGCCCATCACAAAGGTGGCCTCCCCCAGGTGTGTGCGTGCATGCTCAGTCATGTGTGATTCTTTGTGACCCCATAGACTGTAGCCAGCCTTCCCAACTCCATCCAAGACATGAGATCTAACTCATCTCTGAACACCCACAATATTCTCATCCATAGCCACCTTTGCAGATGGCACTAGTGGTATAAAGAATTTGCTGCCAATGCAAGCGACATAGAGATGCAGGTTCGATTCCCTGGGTCAGGAAGATCCCCTGGAGGAGGGCATGGTAACCCACTCCAGTATTCTTGCCTGGAGAATCCCAGGGACAGAGGAGCCTGGTGGGCTACAGTCCATGGTGTCACAAAGTGTTGGACATGACTGAATCGACTTAGCACACACGCACATAACCACCTCTGGCTAGGCTTTATTTCACGTTTCTGAGGGCTGGCTAGTAGCCAAGGGCTCTGATTCTGGTGTCAGAACCCCTCTTCCCCATCACATATGCCCTTTCTTCCTTTTTTGAACTTCAGTTTGCTCATCTGTAAAATGGGTATAATCACAGTAACGTGGCTGTGTAAGGATTAAATGAGGAAGAGCTCCATCGGTGGTAGCCATCATTATTACTGACTATAACTATTTATGGGCTTCCCTGGTGGCTCGGAGGTTAAAGTGTCTGAGGGTCGGGAAGATCCCCTGGAGAAGGAAATTGTAACCCACTCCAGTATTCTTGCCTGGAGAATCCCATGGACGGAGAAGCCTGGTAGGCTACAGTCCATGGGGTCACAAAGAGTCAGACATGACTGAGCGACTTCATTTCCACTTTCATAACTATTTACAGAGCCTGGTCACACTTTTGCTCTCACTTCATCTTTACAGCATAACCCTTTGAGGCGTGTCAATGCATCTGCTTTCAGATGCGACTTCAGATTCTGAGAAGTTAGAGAGCTTGACATGTAATGGTTGGGGTTTGAATTCAGGTCTGTTTTACCCCAGGGTCAGTGTTTTTTCTGTCCCCTCACCCTTCACGTATGCGACTTCCCCCAGCCTCTGTTCCCTCATTCAGATCACATGCTCAACACATCACCCATTGAACTGGAAATGAGGAGATCACAGAAGTTTTCTCCTGGGTCCACTCCTCCTCCACTGGCCCCATGGCCCAAGGAGCTGCCTCTCAAGCATTACAGGGAAAGACAGAGACAAAGATAGTCTCCAGTGTGCAGACAAGCTCTGAGACTCCCCCAGAGTGCTCTCTGAGACTGGGAGGTGAGGGCATCTCTGGTCCAGGGAGGCAGCTCCCAGGCTGGGAAGAGGGGGACACAGAGGTGCAGGCTTGGGCTCAGCTTCCAGCGGGGTGGCTGCAGACAAGCCCCTTCTCTTGTCTGAGCATCAGCTTTGTCCTCTGTAAAGTGAAGTGCTTCTTGGGTGGCCTGGTAAACTGTGAAGCCAGCCCCAGCCAGAAAGACCTCTTCAGAGAGCCTTCTGGACCCACTGAGGGAAGTGGGGTGGTCAACCTACAGAGGGGACGCTGGAGCTTTCCAACCTGGGAAGCCCTTCCCTGATGCTACTCCATCATCCAGCGAAGAGCCAAACCATTACTCTCCATCTCCCCATCATTCATTAAAACCATCCTGGGATCACTTAACGCCTGGCACTTTTTTTTTTTTTAATTGAGGTATAATTGCTTTACAATGTTATGCCAGTTTCTGCTGTACAATGCAGTGAATCAGCTATATGTATGCATATATCCCCTCTTCCTTGAATCTCCCTCTGCCTGCTCCCTCCATCCCAGCATCCCCCCTCCGTCACCGCAGAGCACTGAGCTGAGCTCCCTGTGGTATATAGCAGCTTCCCATGAGCCCCCTGTTATACACGTCACTTTAAGATTTAATTACATCTGCTGTTTATCCACATAAACATTTACCCATGTTTGGTCCCTGGGTGCCAGACATGGCTTGACCTTTTACGTGTCTTATCACATTTAGTCACCACAGCAGGAGGGCTCTCTTCTTGTTCCCATTTTGCAGGTAAGGAGCCTGAGGCTGAGAGAGGCAAAGTGGCTTATGCGAGGCCATACAACCATCTGAATCTAGCGCCACCTGCATTTTTAAGCAGGATCCTGGCCTCGGTGGTGCTGTAGGAAATCTTCATGGGATGCAGCTGGTTTCACTGTTGCCCTCCTTCAAATGGAGGTATCTTGTACAAGGTCACCCATCTAACAAGGAAGGAGCTGGAATTTGAGCCCAGGTCAGTCTGAGCCCTGGGCCTGAGGCCTCAGTCTCAATTCTAGATTTTCCTGTCAAGGCCAGAGAGTCCCTGAAAGCAAGTTCTGGGGATGGACCTCAGGGCTGAAGTCTGGGGACAGCAGGAAAATTGCCCTCACCCCTCAGCCTGGCTCCTGGGCCGTAGGGAGCGGAACCTTGGGAGCCTAGGGGAGGGGAATAGTCTGTTTACGCAGTGAGCATTGTGCCGGGTGGTGAGGTGAGCAGTGACTCAGGGTGGGAGGCCCTGAGAGGGTGGGCAGGCAGCGGGAGCAGCTCCGGCCAGGCCAGACCATTGCTAGAGTTCCCTGGAGGAGGAGGTTTGGGGAAGGCAAGGCTGAGTCACAGCAGCGAGAGCCGACAGGGAGCAGGGATGGCCCAATGACCTCATGCTTCCATCTGAGCCTGGCCAGGAGCGTTGCGCCCAGGTGGGTCTGGTAGGTCCATCCTGGCAGGATGGGTACCCTTTCTCTTTGGCCACCCATAGCCAGGGGGTGTCTGTGAAACCAGAGGGCTGCCCTGCAGGTTTCCTGAGGCTTGGTGTTGCTGGAACCCCGAACCCCTACCATCCTGGGGAAGCAGCTGTTATAGGGCACAGACCAGGGTACGGGAGACTGAGCCTCACACAACACTGTGCTGTGTGACCAGGCCAGAGCCAATTCCAGCTCTCGGAGCTTTGACTTCCTCCTCTGTCTTACATTCATGTGAAGATCTCATAAGCTGGTGACTGTTGTCCAAGCCTTGGCACAGAGCTGGTGTCCTAGGGTGTAGGGAAAGAGTGTTAGTAGCTCATTCATGTCTAACTCTTGCGATTCCATGGATTGTAGCTCACCAGGCTCCTCTGTCCATGGAATTTTCCAGGCAAGAATACTGGAGTGGGTAGCCATTTCCTTCTCCAGGGGATCTTGAACCCAGGTCTCCTGCATTGCAGGCCGATTCTTTACCCTCTGAGCCACCAGGGAGGGAAAGAGAGAGGCAGCCGTCGCCAGCCAGGAGGCCACAGGAGAATGGAGGATTGCAGTAGGTGGGCCCTGAAGACCGTGGCAGGGTCACATGCCTATGTCCTGGCTATTGACTGTGCTGCCTTAGGTGAGGGCCTTTTGATCTCTGGGCCTCATTTTTCTCATGCATCAGATAAAAATAGTAACTCCAGACTCTAGGGAGGATACTGGGAGTCCCACCACCTTAGGTCAGTATCAGGGAGGGAGAGAACAGGAGCCATCCCTCTGGGGCCCAAAGCAGTGGGAGAGTCCCCCCACTAAGCACCTGGAAGACACACTGGGAGCCTTTTGAGGTCACTACCTGCCCCCCACTCCGGAACTCCCCAAGGCTGGTCCAGAGAGGGTGAGTGTTGCCAACGTCACACAGAAGCCAGTTGAATGGATCCACCATTCAAGGGGAGGGGGCCTTTATCTCCCCAGATAAGAGGCCCTGAATGGGCCTGGAAGGCCTTGTGGTCTCAGATTTGGGTGACGCCTGGGGGTAGGAGGAGAGGGCCAGAGCTGGGCTGGCTCAGGCTGACCATAAAGCACCCACTTCTCCCAGTGCCTCAGCCTGAGTCAGCCTGGGGCTGCGGCTGCTTCTGAGTTCATCGCCTGCCTGCCCGCCTGCTGCCCAGCCTTGGAGCTCCCCCCCAGGCACAAGGCAGGTCCGTAATAATGACTCGGTGATAATGACAGCTGTGTGGGGAGCTGTGCCCACGCGCCAAGCATTCTCTCTGCCTTCATTCATTTGATCTTCCAAACAGGCCTGGGAAGTGGGCAAGGAAAGACCTGGGAATGAAGAAGTTCAGAGAAGCTATAGAAGTTGCCCAAGGCCACACAGCCAGGAACAGAAGAGATGGGTCTTCAGGCCCCAACGCCGTGCCTTTTGCCATCGTGCAGTAGACAGGCTGAGCCTGCTCTGCAAGACCTGGGCTGGGTCTGTGGGTCTCTATCCCAGCTGGGATTTGGGGGGAGGGCCCTTGAAGGCATTTTCTTGGAATAGGGACCCAGGAGTGTCTGTGGGATAAGGGCCAGTGTGTGTTCTGTGTCAGTCTTTGTGTTGGCCAAAAGGGGAGGACAGACAAAGAGCTACAGGACCCCAGAGGAGTGAGTGCCTGCCTCTGCCTGAAAGGTCAGGATGGCTTTCCAGCAGGAGACATCCAAAAGAGGCTATGAAGGTGAAGAAGGCATTCCGGGCAAGAGGTATGGCGTGGGGAAAGGCTGGGAGGCCTGAAAGAGCATGGCATGTACTAGGAGCTGGACTGAAGAGTGTGAAAGACCCGGGGATGAAAGGAGCTTGGAGGCCAGTGTACAGGCCTTGCACACCCAGCCGGAGCTGACCTCTTCCTGAGTTTAAAGTGGAGTCACTTCCTGGCTTCCCAGGTGGTGCAGTGGTAGAGAATCCTCCTGTTGATGCAGGAGATTCAGGAGCCATGGGTTTGATTTCTGGAATGGGAAGATACCCTGGAGCAGGAAATGGCATCCCACTTCAGTATTCTTACCTGGGAAGTTCTATGGACAGAGGAGCCTGATTGGCTATATATAGTCCATAGGGTTGCAGAGTCGGACACAACTGAGCAACTGAGCACGCAGAGCGGAGTCCTGCGCATCTCTGCCGTGGCGGCCCAGACCCGCTGGGACCCAGACCAGGCCTGGCTCTGGTGGTGGTGGTGGTGGGGGTGCTGAATTCCTTCTAGGGCCTTCTCTGGACCATCAGACAAGCCTCAGATGGCAGACACCACAACCTGGGGAAGAGCTGCCCAGTTTATTTTGGTACCTGAGAACAAAGCCACCTGGTGGCCACCTCATCCCTACAAACTCAGGGCAAGCCTCTGACCCTGACACAGGACAGATCCAAAGAACTCCACCTTCTCTGAAATCAGGCTGTCAGGGGAGAGAGGCCAGGCTGGCAGAGGGAACATGGCAGGGCCCCTCCTGCTCCCTTACTTTCCCAAGGAGTACAGGCAACTCCGTGCTCCCCAGAACCCTGGGGAGGCCCAGACGAATATGGCTTGGCCTGGCTGGTGACCCCAGGCATAGCTCGTCTCCTCTCGGTACTTTGGTATTGTCCTAGATGACCAAAGGTGGTTTGAAGGCTTGTTGAACCAAACCTACCTTTTCTTCCACAGATCACACTTGAACTTTCAGTGTAATTTCCCTGACAATCCCTTGAGGGTGTCCTTCACAGTCACCCCACCTTACAGGTGAGGGATTAGAGGTTTAGTGAGGTGATGTGAGGGACCTGGGCTCAACCACCAAGGGTCAGGGCACAGTGAGAACACCTGCTGGGCACCAGACATTTCAATTGGCACTTTAGCATATAGAGGATACATGCAGATTCTGGAACCTTACAATTCGTATTTAAATCCCAGCTCTGCAGCTGGCTAGCACTTGTGCCTGGGTGAGTGCTCAGTCGTGTCCGACTCTTTGCAAACCCGTGGACTGTAGCCCACCAGGCTCTCTGTCCATGGATTCTCCAGGCAAGAATACTGGAGTGGGTTGCCATGCCCTTCTCCAGAGGATCCTCCCCACCCAGAAACTGAACTCATGTCTCCTGCCTCTTCTGCACTGTGGGCAGATTCTTTACCACTGAGCCACCAGGGAAGCCCACTAGCTCCTGACCTCAAGCAAATCAGTGTCTGTGCCTTAGTTTCCCTACCTGTGAAATGATGATGATAACAGTATTTCCTCATAGGGTTGGTGTCAGGATACGGGGAAAGAACTCATATCAAATGTTTAAAATGGTAACTGGCACACACCCATTTTGCAGATGGGGAAACTGAGGCTCAGAGACAAGCAGTGCCTGCATTTATGCCTTATCCCCAGCCTGCCACCTGTGCCTGATCATGCGCCCACCCCCATGGGGTGGCCCTGGCTATCGCGGGGACTGACGTGTCCCCCAGTGCCTCTTGCTTTCCTGCCTGTTTCGGGAAATCCTGGGACTGGGGGCCCCTGGAGAGCACGGAGCAGGTGAGTGAGCAGAGGACCCCAGGCGGCTGTGTCTGGTCCGCCCCCCGCCTCCCGACCAATTTTGGGCAAAGCAGCGGCTGTGGCTGCGGCTGTACGTGCAGGCGATGAGTCAGCTCGCAGGAATGCGCAGGACGCTTTGTTCTCTGCTCTGCCGGCTCTGCGAAGGAACGTGCTGGGGCCCGGGTGTGGTGGGCCTGACATCACCGATGGGCAGCGCCGCCACGTGCCGCTGGGGACTCAGGGCTGAGCTGCCCTGCTGGGGACCCCAGGAGACCTCAGGAAGGCCAGCCCCCTTCCCAAGTCTCAGCGGCTCTGACTCTAAAAGGCCCTGGCAGCTGGAGCTCCCTGTGTGGGTCACAGGACAGCAACCCCTGGGGGCAGGGCCGGTGGATGGGACGAGAGGTCGCTTAGCCACAGCGAGACCCCCAGGGTCCCCTGGGGACACTACGTGGGGTCCAGGGCCTGTTCTCTACATGAAGCTGGTATGGGAGAAGTCCTGCCTCCTTGTGTGCCTCCCCCAAGTCACTCCCCCTCTCTGGACCCAGGTCTGTCCAGCTGACAAGTGGGGTGACGCTGGCTTCTTGTTTTTTTTCCTTCTCTGAGTCCTGTGCTGGACGATGCGGTCTCAAGTCCAGGTGTGCCTTGGGAAGGAGTGCAGAGGCCTAGAGAAGTCTTTGGAAACTTCGGCGGGAGGTGGGGGGGGTGGGTGGGGGTGGGGTGGGGGGGGGGTGGGGTGGGGGGGGTGGCACCTGAGAGGCTTTTTGTGCCAGGTAATGCTTTGACCTAAGTTCGATGCTATTGGATGATGAGAACAGCCTTGAGTGGAAGGCACTGCTGTTTGAAGAACCAGAGGCACAGAGAAGCGCAGTCATCTGCCCCGGGGGCAGTGTGCCTGGGTCCCTATTCTTCCTGAGAGTTAGAGGGCAGGCTCGGCTCCCCAGGGCAGCCCTGGTGAGTGTGGCATGACGCCTTGAGGCTACGCATCTGGTTGTCCCCAGAAGCAGCAGTGGTGACAAGTCAGAACCCTTCTGCCCTGTGTGGCCTTGGGCATGTCACTTGCCTCCTGGTCCGCCCATGACGGCACTGTCATTTTCCCATTTTTCCCTCAGCAAGTAAATGGCCAAGTCTGTAAACAGAACCTGCAGGGGGCAGGCAGCATGGCCAGTGGAGTATAGGGAAGGTCCCCACATGGAGTTTTTTCAAGCACTGACTCCCTTTTTCCTTCCCTCATCCATGAGGTCCTGAGCACCAGGGCCTAGCCTGTTCCTCTCCAGCAGTTCCACCCAGCAAATAACTAGAGCTGGAGGGTAAGGGACCTGGTTGGCTCGGGGCCCTTTCACAGGAGGCCGCCGCTTGTCACCCTGGCCTCGGAGACTCAGGAACTGGAGGCCGGTCTCCGCTGGGGCCCTTGCCAGTCCCTCCCCCTGCTCAGTCTCATCTGGAACCCTTTGGTCTCTGCTCCTCTTAGGCCATGTTTTCTATATGCAGGTGGAGAATTACCTCTCTCCACCCCAGGGCTGAACTTGCAAAGGCCATGTCCCACCTTCATGCCTGCCATTTCTTGGAACCCTGACATGTTCCCCAGCTTCAGCTGGTCCCCAGGGATGGCTGCTGCCAGAAGAGGCCAAAAGCCCAGATGGCTCTCAGCCTCCCCCTGCCATCTCTATATAGCCGTGACCTGGGAGAGCCCTCTCTGCCACCTGGGCTGGAGATCCCTGCATGTGGGACAGTGGCTTTCATGTGCCAGCAGTGCTTCAGCCTCATTTGCAAACCTCTCCTCCAGGGTGTGAGATGTGCCCCTTGACAGAGGCCGCATGGCCCAGTGGTTACATACTGGTGTCTGGAGTCAGCCAGCTAGGGGATCTGGGTAGGTGACGCCGCCTCTGCCCCTCAGATTCCCCATCTGTACATGGGAGCAGGGGCCCTTTTGTAAGCACTCAGGGAGTTGCTAGATGCAAGCGCCTTACCTAACATACACTGGCTGCTGAGTCAGTATGAGTCCTGCCTGAAGAGTTCTGGTGACTTCCACATTGTCTCCGTCATCTCTGACTGGAGCCAATGATGACAGTAGAGGCTGTCATACAGAGTGAAGTCAGAGAAACAAATATTGTATATTAACATATATGTGTGGAATCTGAAAATAATGGTGTAGGTGATCTCATCTATAACACAGAAATAGAGACACAGATGTAGAGAACAAGCGTAGGGACACCAAAAGGGGGAAAGAGTGGGGGATGATTTGGGAGATTGGGACAGACATATATACACTATCGATACTATGTATAAAATAGATACCTAATGTAGACGACATCAAGAGAAACACTGGGCTGGAGGAAGCACAAGCTGGAATCAAGATTGCTGGGAGAAATATCAATAACCTCAGATATGCAGGTGACACCACCCTTATGGCAGAAAGTGAGGAAGAACTAAAGAGCCTCTTGATGAAAGTGAAAGAGGAGAGTGGGAAAAGTTGGCTTAAGGCTCAACATTCAGAAAACTAAGATCATGGCATCAGGTCCCATCACTTCATGGCAAATAGATGGGGAAACAGTGAGAGACTTTACTTTTTCGGGCTCCAAAATCACTGCAGATGGTGACTGGCAGCCATGAAATTAAAAGATGCTTACTCCTTGGAAGAAAAGTTATGACCAACCTAGACAGCATATTAAAAAGCAGAGACATTGCTTTGCCAACAAAGGTCCGTATAGTCAAGGCTATGGTTTTTCCAGTAGTCACGTATGGATGTGAGAGTTGGACCATAAAGAAAGCTGAGCACCAAAGAATTGATACTTTTGAACTGTGGTGTTGGAGAAGGCTCTTGAGAGTCCCTTGGACTGCAAGGAGATCCAACCAGTCCATCCTAAAGGAGATCAGCCCTGAGTGTTCATTGGAGGGACTGATGTTGAAGCTGAGACTCCAATACTTTGGCCACCTGATGTGAAGAACTGACTCGTTGGAAAAGACTCTGATGCTGGGAAAGATTGAGGGCAGGAGGAGAAGGGGACGACAGAGGATGAGATGGTTGGATGGCATCACCGACTCAAATGAACATGAGTTTGAGTAGACTCCAGGAGTTGGTGATGGACAGGGAGGCCTACCATGCTGCAGTCCATGGGGTCACAAAGAGTCGGACATGACTGAGCGACTGAACTGAACTGAATGAGAATCTGCTCATTATTAGTAGCACCATTCAGTGCTCTGTGGTGACCTAAATGGGAAGGAAATCCAAAAAAGAGGGGATATGTGTATACATATTGCTGACTCACTTTGCTGTACAGAAAAACTAATGCAACATTGTAAACCAACTATATGTTAATAAAAATCAGGGAAAAAACAACAACAACCCACTCCTCTTCTGTTGATCTCTGTGGTCATAGATTCTTCTGGGTCATAGATTCTCCCCATAGATTCTTCTGGGGTCATAGATTCTTCCCCAGTGAGGAAGAAAGACCCCAAGCCAAGAATGACCCCTTCCAGCTGTGACCAGGCCACCGCAGCCCAGAGACCCAGTGCTCTGCCAGGCAGCAAGGCTGTGCAGGTGGAGCCAGCTGGCTGCCTTGGATGGAGAACGGTGGTCTGTGCAACCCTTCAGCCTCTGAGTCCTAGAGGCTGAGGACACGGGGTGGTGAGAGAGGAGACTGGAGCGAGTTAGAGTCTGCACATGCCTCCCCGCACTTCCTGGCACCCTAGGGCTCCACCTCGGCCTGGAACGCCTGCCTGGATTCCTGCCCGTGTGGTTTCCCCTGGGCCTCTCCCTCACGTCCGCTGGCAGAGCATCCCCAGCTGTCTGCATTCCTCTGCTGTGAAGACGGCCACCTCAGGGTCAGGCCTGGCTAGGACACCCCTGACTGTGGGAGCGTGCGTGCTGGTGAGGTGCACAGGGACACACCTGTGGGCACCAGCCTCTCCGAGCTTGCACACAGCTGTGCCCTATGTGTCCATATATGCATGCATGCGTGTGTGCAGGAATGTGCAGAAGTGGCCTGTGTGGATACGCACGAGTGCATGAAGAGCACAGGGGGAACTTGTGGATCTCTGATGGCCCCAGGGACCCGTGGGCGTGAGCTCGTGCATGATGTAGGGGCTGGTGAGTGTTTCCCATAACTGAGAACTCTTGCATGTGTGAGGGTCATGCACCTCTCCTGGGCTCAGCTCATAGCCACTGAGAGAAACTGGAGGAAACAAGAGACGGGGCTCAGAATGAGCTCAAGCGTAGAGTCCATTTGCCTGGCTGAGCTGAGAGTTTCGCACTTGTTCCCCTGTTTAACCCACACACCAATCCCAGGAGGGATAAGAGGGGAATTTGAGGCTTGGAGAGGACCAGTTACTTGCCCAAGGTCACACAGTCTGTAAGTGGTGGCAAAGTGAAAGTCACTCAGTTTTGTCCGACTCTTATAGTCTATGAAATTCTCCAGGCCAGAATATGGAGTGGGTAGCCTTTTCCTTCTCCAGGGGATCTTCCCAACCCAGGGAGCGAACGCCTGTCTCCCACATTGCAGGCAAATTCTTTACCAGCTGAGCCACAACGGAAGCACGTAAGTGGTGGAGCCAACCTTCAAATCCATGTCTGCCTGACTCTTGAAGCTTTCAGGCAGAGCAGGGAGCTGCTGCAGGGGTCACAGAACAGGAGAGACCAATGCACCAGGCAGCTCAGGGCTGAGCTCTTCCCTTGGAGGGCAGTAGACTTTGAGACACCCACCCATGCCTCTTGCGCCCAGGCCTCCACCTGCCCCAGTGAGTGTATCATAATAAACATCGCGTGGAGTCATTGCTCTGGGTCAGGCCCTGGGTAAGTGCTTTGTACTAATCTCACCTAATCCACCCCAACACTCTGAGAGGTTGGTATTATTATTAGGCTATTATTATTATAATGACATGTAAATAATACATCTACATATATGTGCCTGTGTGCTCCACCACTAAGTCATTTCTGACTCTTTGTGACCCTATAGACTATAGCTCACCAGGCTCCACTGTCCATGGGATTTCCCACTCAAGAATACTGGTGCCTATGCGCATGGTAAGTCACTTCAGTCGTGCCTGACTCTTTGTGACCCTGTGGACTATAGCCCACCAGGTTCCTTTGTCCATGGGATTCTCCAGCAAGAATACTGGAGTGGGTTGGCACTCCCTCTTCCAGAGGATCTTCCCCACCCAGGGAACTGAACCTGCATCTCATGTCTCCTGCATTGGCAGGAGGATTCTTTACTACTAGCGCCACCTGGGAGACCCAAATGTGGGAAGACACACATGTCTACATGTATTAATACATTTGTGTATACACATATATGTACATGTATATACGTATACATATACATGTACGTACATACAACATCATACTTGTGTTCAACTCTTGCGACTCCATCGACTGTAGTCCACGAGGCTCCTCTGTCCATGGGATTTTAGTATTATAGACAGTATTATTTGGGCTTCCCTGGTTGCTCAGTAGCGTTAAAGAACCCACCTGCCAATGCAGGGAACACAAGGGACATGATACAACCCCTGGGTCAGGAAGATCCCCTGGAGGAGGAAATGGCAACCCACTCCAGTATGCTTGCCCCCAAATTTGCATGGACAGAGGAGCCTGGTGGCCTACAGTCAAAAGGGTTGCAAAGAGTCGGACACAGCTGAGTGACTAAGCACAAGAATCCTGGCGTGGGTTGCCATTTCCTTCTCCAGGTAATCTTCCTGACTCAGGGGTCGAACCCATGTCTGCACCACTGAGCCATCCAGGGGAGCCCAAATAATACTGTATATATTATTTATTATATAGAATAATAATTCTAATTATTCTCATATTAGAGATGAGGAAATTGTGGTGCCAACATGTTAAGAAACTTGCCCCAAATCTCATGGCTGAAAATGGTGGAGGGGGATATTGAGCCCAGGCAGTTTGGCTCCAGAGTCCCAGTGCTGAAGCCCTATACGTGCGGCTCGGGTCGGCATTTCCTAGTGCTTGAGCCGCCCGCTTCATCCCCTTTCTACTGGGTGGCCTCCAACTCTACCCTACATGCAGGCTGAAGGGCGTTGAGGGCCGGGGGTACCAGGTCCCCATCTCACAAATATGGAAACTGAATCTGGGCTGGTGTGGTGCCTGGGCCTGATAAATTGACTCCCCCAGTGCAGCCCTAGCGTCATCAGCTCCTAACCTGCTGTGGGATGTGAAGTGGGTGCCCTGCTCTCTCTGGGCCTCAGGTTCTGCCCTGCCCCCAGAGGGCAGGCAGGAAGGGCTGTCCTGAAGTTTGCAGGCGGGGTGTCCTGGGAACAGGCGGGGCAGGCCTGGCAGCAGACACCGAGGGGGCAGGCGGGTGAAGGTGAGACCGGGCCAGGGCTGAAGTCGAGGTTCGGAGCCGGTTTTCCCAGGCTGTGTCTGAGTAATCCTGTGTCTATATTTATCTCTTCCTTTCTTGGTTGAGCAAACAGAGACCGATGCCAGCCTGGCCTGCCACCCCCCAGGCCGGCACGTTTCTCTCACCTGCCGGGTGGCCCTGGGGAGTACCGCAGTCTTGGCTTTGAGCTCGGCTTGGCCCACGTAGGACACACAAGGATGTTGGAACCCAGTGACTTCCGTGACAAATCTAATTGACAGTAGTGGCCTGGGATGCTCTGCAGGGGCCGCAGCATGCCTGAGCAACCCTGACCAGGGCCTGGGCAATGTCTGTGCATGGGGCGTCTGGGAAAGCCCTACCCAATTCAGGAACAAAGGGCCCCCTTGGACTCCCTGATGGTCCAGTGGTTGGGAACCTGCCTGCCAGTGCAGGGGGTGTGGGTTCGATCCCCGGTCCGGGAAGATTCCATATGCTGCAGGGCCACTGGGCCTGTGCACCACAGCTACTGAGACTCGTGTGCTCTAGAGCCCGTGCTCCACAACAGAAGCCACCGCTATGGGAAGCCCATGCACCGCAACGAAGAGGAGCCTCCAGTCGCCACAACCGGAGAAATCCTGTGCACAGCAACGGAGACCCGACACAGCCGAAAATAAAGAAAGAATAAACAGACACACAGTTCAAAGAACGGGTCCTCTTATCTCAGACAGTGACTTTCTCGCCTCCATTCACTCTTCAGTGTAAATGGCAGCCCCTGGTCCCTCCAGGATCTGAAATTTCTAGGGCTCTAGAGTCAGACCACTCTGGGGCTGAATCCTGGCACTCTGGTTTCAGACAAATAACCTCTCTGTGACTTGATTTCCTTGGTTGCCAAACAGGGCCAATAGTTTCTACTCCTCAGGGGTCCTGTGAACTCATAACACTCAGGTGTTATGCACTGACAGATGGGATGGGCTCCACTGGGCAGGTGTCACCGGTCCCTACCTGCTTCCACCATCCACGGCCCAGACCCATGGCAGTGACAGTGGACCCACAAAAGACCACCAGCGGGGCTGTACGTGCCTGACTCTCACAACATGCACTTAGTAATGGATGCCCCAACTCTGAGAGGCGCGTGCAGCCTTAGACCCTGGATGCGTTAGATGAGTTGGGACTTGGACCCTGAGAAGACCTCAGAAGGGACCAGGTACTCACTGCGCTGAGCCCCGTCTCCATGGTCAATGGGGATGGACAAGCAGCCAGTCAGGCCAAAGGGATGATGGGAACAGAAGAGCATCTTACGGAGAGATACAGCTCAGCCTGGACCAGATCTGGGCTCCATCCCTGACCCCAGCCAGGATCTCTGATGGCTGGCTAGGTCTTTGCCCCGATTCTGGCCTCTGCCCTGGCAGTGCCACCTTCCTGACCCTGGGGAACCCTGGGCCCGGTGCACGTGCGCCGCAGCCCTCCCTGCTCCCAGGTTGGATTAGGCAGAGTCCGAGGACGTGCCGGGCTGGCAGGCTCCCGGGCGGGGCGGCCGCCGACGCTGGGGCTGCCCTGTGGTGGCTCGAGATAGGGCTGCAGCAAAGCCTTGTATGGCTCTGGCAGAGTAGCTCAGCGGCAGCACCGATTGGCTGGGCTGGCACTCCCAGCCAGGGTTGCCCGGGCCCCAAACCACGGTAACCAGAGCCGCTGCCGGGAGCTAGTGGATTAGCATGGTTGCCTGCCCACCCCCCTGTCCGCCACTGGGGCTGCTGTTTTCCTTTCCTAAAAAGGCGAGCTGGTCAGGTGAACTCAGACCTGGGGTAAGGAGGGGTGGGCGGGGTGGTCCAGGTGGCTCTGCTGAGGGTTTCGGAATCCTAGCTCTGGCCTTGGGCCAAGCTCTTCCCGGCTCTGGACATCAGCTTTCTCATTTATAAAAGGGGGAGGTTGGTAGCTGGGTCTCTGTAAAGTGGCTGAGGCTGTGATGGAATTAAAGGATATGTCTGCTGGGGTCCCCCAACCCAGATTTCAGGACTAAGAGGTAGCCAAGAGGCCCAGATTCGCTTTCCATAGTACCAACCACTCCCTGAATGTATGGGCCTGGTTTTAAGTCCCTGCTCTGCCCCTGACCACTGTGCCCTTATGAGCAGCATCACCTGTCCAAGCCCCAAGCTTCCTCCTCTACAAAGTGACGAGGTGAAAAGTCTCTCCCTGGGCCAGATGGCAGTGACGAGCCCCATGCAGGGCAGCCCTGGGCTGCTCCCTCCTCAGTCGCCCCCATCCTTACTTGGCTCTTCTTGCTTCCGGCTTCTCCCTGCTCCTGCCCATCTCAGGCTAGCCTGCCTTCTGAGGCCATCCTGCGAGCCGTGATTTGTCCCTGGGAATCTCTAGGAGTTCGTCTCCAGGTCCTAAGCCCAGAGAGGGTCTAGGCCTAGGGAGAGGGCCCAGCCCCGGATGGGGAGTGGCAAGGCTCGGCCCAAGCCTTCCTGAGGTTCTGGGTCAGGCGTGACCCAGGTCAGTGGCCCTGCCATTTGCCAGGGTGCAATCTTGGGCTCTACTCTTCTGTGAAGTGGAGGTAGGTGCCCTATCTCCCTCACTTCAAAAGGGAAATTGCCTCATGAATTCCAGAGAGGCCATGGGAGGCCTGGTGTGAGTGACAGGTGGGCCTGGGCACCAGCAGCAGGCTGGGGAGTCAGGTTCTTCAGAGAGTTTGCATGCACTTGGCATGCTCTCGAGCACTGAAATCCCAGCCCCTGTGTCTGATGGTCCATTCCTACGCCTTCAGCCTCAGACGTGGGGACCCATGGGGCTGCCCTGGATGGCTGCTGAGAAGCCAGGCAGCTGCTGGGAAGAAGCCTTGGCCTGGGCCTACCTCCTCCCCTGGGTTCCTGGGGAGAAGGAGGTGAAGAGTCTGAGATCCAGGGCTCCCCTGGGGCCAGAGCACAGGGTGGAGATGGGAAGGAGGAACTTGGGGCTCCCAGAGGCGCTGCACTAGAGTCAGACTAGAGTCAGTCTCACGTAGCCTCTAACCAGCCCTGCATCTCTGGTTGGTGGGGGTCCTTTTGTTTTTAATATTTCTTTCTTTCTTTATGTTTATTCATTTGGCTGCACAGTCTTTGTTGTAACTTGGAAAGTGGATCTTTCCGAGATCCACTCAGGATCTTGGATCTTCTTTGCAGCTTGTCGGATCTTTAGTTGTGCCATGTGGAACCTTTAGTTGTGGCATGGAGACGCTCAGTTGGAGTGTATGGGATCTAGTTCCCTGTACAGGGATCAAATCTGAGATCCCTTGCGTTGGGAGCACAGAGTCTTAGCAACTGGACCGCCAGGGAAGTCCTTGGTGGGGGCTCTTTGGAACTTCCACTTCCTTCTCTAAAAACGGGGACCGTAAGTCTCATCTCCCTGGGTTGTCATTGGGGACTGTAAATTGTTGTTTAGTCAGCCATGTCTGACTCTTGTGAGACCCCATGGACTGTAGCCCTCCAGGCCCCTCTGTCCATGGGATTTCCCAGGCAAGAATACTGGAGTGGGCTGCCATTTCCTACGCCAAGTGTTCTTCCAAACCCAGGAACTGAACCTACCTCTCCTGCGCTGGCAGGTGGCTTCTTTACCACTAGCCACCAAGGAAGCCCAAGGACTATAAACAGGGCTTGTAAAATGCTGGAGGCGGGACTTGGCTCCATTCTGTGCTCTTCTTCTTCTGGGCCTTTTTGAGATTCCGCTTTCCCACTGGTCTTGACTGAAATTCAGGATCTCCCCAAGGACTCGCTCCCAGACAGCTGCTCCTTGCCTTCCACACCCCATGATCAAAATGCTAGGGGCCATCTTTCCTTCTGGGCCTCCTTCCACACCATTATTTTTTTCACTCCCTGTAAAAACCCAGCACCTTAGAGGCCGATGCCATGAGGCCCTGTCCCTGCCCCCATCCCATCGTTGACATCTGCTCAGCCCTTGGGTGTTTCTGACACTGAGAAGTCGTATCCTCGTGTGACTGTTACACATATTCCTCATCTCTGTCACTAGGCACAGCCATATGACCTGCTTTGGCAGGTGAAATTTGAAAGGAGAGATGTCTTCTCCTGTGTAGAGCATTTAGTCGTCAATGCAACATTTCACAGCTCTCTCCTTTTTTCTGCCTCTGAGGTCACAGGTACATGGGATAAAGCATCCATCAGCCTAGGTCTCCAAATGATGAGGATGAGTACAATTCAGCTGCTGACCCACATCGGACATATGGCAGAAGGGAAGAGTTCAGCTTTTACTGTTTTCAGTTCCTGAGTTTCTGGGTTGGTTGTCTCTGCAGTGTGACAGCCCATATCCTGGATTATAAAGCCTAGCTCACAGCCTGCGTTTCCAGTCCAGCCCTGCAGTCAGCAGAGACGAACATACAGGTCACTGGCACCATGGATACTTGCTTCCCAGCCTTTTCATCTCTTGTGCCCAGCACCCACGCCTGTGTGGTCCACACTGCCTTCACCCACAACTGTCCTGCCTCTGGAGTAATGAACAATTTCCAACCTTTTCTTCTCTGTTCTTATCCAAAATCCCGTCGCTTGACCACTGGCTTTTTTCTGTGTCAGCCACCCCTGTTTGCATCCTTCCCAGCCTATGAATTCAGGGCTATCTGTAACCTCACCTCTTCATCAGCCAGCTCTCTCACCTCCCATACTCCACGCTTCTGTCCCGTGGTGGGGTAAAACCTCCACCTGGAATGGATCTACTTGGCTGCCCTCTCCATGCCTTTGAGCACTGCTGAACAAACCACACCATTTATCAGCAGCAGTGCCACGCTGGTGATTCTCTTTCCCTGGCCAGCTTTCTCCTGCTCCCCTCTCAGGCCATTCACACTTTCTCAAGTATTCGGTCCACACACCCACCCTCCACACCCCGCTACCCGCTACCCCGTACTGGAGCTTCCTCTTCCCCTCTCGGCAGGTGACAGAGAAAATTCCTTGGCAGAAATGTTCTCAACTTCCTGTCACTGTTGTCACTTGCCCCTCTTCCTTTGGGTCACACTGGGAGAAATTTCTGCATCTGATACTTACATCTCCTCCTGATCAAGCAGGCTGGGGTCTCACCACCTCATTCCCATCTCGCTTCTTCCCTGGACTCCTTGCCGCCCTCCAGCTGCTGCCCCAGCTCTCCCCTGCCCTCCCGCAGGTCCTGGGAGGATGTCTGGGTCTGCCGCCCCACTTCCCTCTTCTCCTTCCTCCCCAGCCGCCACCCCCTGCCTCCACAATCCATTCAGCACTGGCAGTGTTTACAAAGGGCCTGCAGGCCAGGCGCTGGACTAGGCCGGCTTTTCCCCAAGTCAGCAATGATCCTTCTGCCGCTGAAACAGGCAGGTCCTCTTAGGTTCTTAGTGCTAGACTTGCGTCCAGCATTTTACCCCGAAGCCCTCTCGATTCGTCCACGTACCTCTTCTTCTGTCTGCTCCTATCACGGCTTCCCCTCCACTCCACCTCCACCTGCAGCCCTCCCCACAACCCGCCCAGGCTCCAGAGCCCACAGGAGTTTTAGGACTTACTCTGTATGAGAGCTTTGTTCTCTCCTGTAGCAACAACTATGGCCACTGGGACTGAGGAATTAATGATGTCATTATTTGCTTAAGGATGGCCTCTCCCATTAGAATGAAAGTTCTTTGAAGGCAGGGTTGTCTGTTTTGCTCGCTGTTGTATCTGATGATTAGTCCCTCACTGGTGCAGAGCAAGTCATTGTTGCATACAGAAGGTGGGGACTTATACCTGTCTTTTTCATCCTTGTAACCACAGCACCCTGTGTGAGGTCTGCTCAGAGGACATTTGTTGAAGCCTTACCATGTTCAAGTTCTATTAACCATGCTGTATACATGCCTCCCAGGTGGTGCTAGTGGTAAAGAACCTGCCTGCCAATGCAGGAGACATAAGAGCCGCAGGTTTGATCCCTGGGTCAGAAAGATTCCCTGGAGGAGGGCATAGCCACCCACTCCAGTATTCTTGCCTGGAGGATCCCCATGGACAGTGGAGCCTGGTGAGCTATACAGTCCATAGGGTCGCAGAGTTGGAAATGACTGAAGTGACTTAGCACTTAGCACATACAGTCTCTCATTTAGTCCTCACAGGAAACCCTCCACTTCACAGAACAGGAAACAGAAGCCCAGAGAGGTTGTGTAACTTGCCCAGTGTCACACAGGAAGTGAAGAACTGTCATGATCAGATTACCTTGCAGTGAGCTCAGTGGTGGCCCCTCAAGGTAAGTCCATGTCCTAACCCCTGGAACATGTAAGTGTGACCTCTTTTAGAAAAGGAGTGTGTGCAGATATACTTACGTTAAAGATCTAGAGATGAGATCATACTGAATGAGGGTATTCCCCAAGTCCAATAACGAGGACCCTTAGATGGGACACACAGAGAAGGCAGAGGCAGAGATGAGAGTGATACTATGACAAACCAAAGGTCAAGGATGGCCTGCAGCCTCCAGAAGTGAGGACAGAGGTCTGGGACAAATCCTCCCTCAGAGCCTCCCAAGGAACCTTGATTTCAGACCTCTGGCCTCCAGAAATGTGAGAGAACACATTTCTGCTGTTTTAAGCCATTTAGTTTGTTCATTTGTTCCAGCAGCCCTAGGAAATGAATATAGACCCCAAACCACATGGCCGTGTTCCCGTGCCTCCTGCCAAGCCTGGAAGGGAGGGCCCTTGGAATCCCAGGCTGTGTGACTATGGCCTGGCCACTTGCTTTCCCTGGCCCTGATTTCTCTGTAGCAAAAGAAGCACTTGGGACTCCGAGTGTCCTTCCAGCTCTGACATTCTACAGCCCTAAGAAAAATCATGAGCCAGGCAAGCAGGGCTCTGTTGGGATTTTCAAATTTATTCCAACGTGCTGATTTTTTTTAAAAAATATCCTCAGGCTGAACACTCAGCCAGAGCTATAATAAAGGCAATTATTATACTTGTAAAAACTTCTCATTCACAGTACAGATGTAATTTACAACAAAGGTCACACATCAATACTGAGCAGTATTTTTTTTTGTACATCAGACTCTGTGCTTTAGACCTGTGGGAGTTTTTGTTTTTGTTTTTGTTTTTCCTTTTGCACTGATATATATACCATACCGACATTGCAAGATGCAAGTAGAGAAACTGGAGTTTAAATAAAATTACAGGCAAAACTACCCCATCCCAGTGTGGTTGCTGTACATATCTACAGTACAATTTTTGGAATGTATTGCCATTTAAGAACATAGAAACTCTCTACAGACAATTTCACATACGGAATACATACACCTTTTAGGGAAAAAAAAAAGGCAAATTTCTATCTTACAGGGAGCGTGTTATCTTACATTTGCCTATACATTTCTTTTTTCTGTTTCTTTTCTCTTCCTTTTTTGACACTAGGCTTAGTAAAGCGATCATAAGTGCCGAAGCAGTTTTCTGATGGAAAGCAGACAGGATTCGCGACTCAGGAGCAGAATTGGTGCGACAGGTCTTTGGGAACTTTCTCCCCTTGATCAGTGCTGCAGATCTGTCTCCAAGGATGGCTGCCCAGGCAGGACTTTTACTTTGAAGAGGTTTTGTCTGGAGAAAGGACTAGAAAGCAATTCAGCTCAGTTATCTTGCTTATTCCTATTCAAAAGGGTTGGGTGAGGATGGAGCAGAAATTAAATCTTTTAGACTCGTTAACACAGAGAGAGGTGGAGGGACTGCTGGGTCTGGAGGTGATGGAGGTGGGAGAGTGGGCAGTTCGCTGCTGTTGACTTCCTGGAGGGTCTTAGTGGTCGGGGCCTTGGCGGGTGGTGGGGCAGGGGGAGTAGGCTTGTAAAAGGTGCCTTGGAGAGGAACAGGTTAGTGCCCAGAATGACCCTGAGCTTGTCCTGAGGGTGAAGGGCATCCTGGAGGGTAGGCCTGGGGGCCAGCTGGCTTGGAATCCCCATGACAAGGGCTGGCTCTGAAACCCCAGCAAGCTGGTCTCCAGCCCCCAAGGCTGCCAACACCCAAGGACCAGAGCCGGCCTGTATCCAGGAATGACTACCCTGCACATTTTGGCAGAACAAGCGACAGGTGTCTGTGCCGACAATTAGCACTGCTTTCTCCACTGTGTCCCTTAACAGGGACAACAGTGTCACAGCAAGCTGGAAGTGTGCACGTGGCTGGGAGCAGGGCAGGAGGAGAGGAGGATGTGACGTGAGAGTCTGTCCCTTATCATGCAGGTGTGTGTGTGGGCTGGGAGCTCTGTGTTTGGGGGAGCAGGAGTGGAGTGTGGCAGAGGGAGTGAGAGCCATGCCCAGTGACACACAGCCCAGACGGGTGGCATCAATTCCATTTCTCTGGGTGCCTGTGTAGGGCAACCGCCTTTTGGCTAGATCGCTTGCACATTGTGTCTGTCATTGAGAAATGGATCTCTGATGACTCCTGGTCCCCATCCCCTCTGCCTGTGCCTGACTCTCCCCTGCTGGCCACCACCAGCCATGACTAGGCCTCCAGGAAGGAAACCTTAGTAGTTGGCTGTTTGAGTACCAGAGGAATGATGCCCTGGGGAGAGCTGTGGGGCAGGGCTTGGAGGAGGGGCCTGGCTACCCCCAAGGCCAGGGGCTGCTCTGGCAGAGCCCCCTGTTTGCTGCTCTGTAGGTTGGGAGCTGGAAGATCTTGCCCAGGAAGATTTCAAGCCTGGGCTGAAGCAATGCCCTTTATGCAGCTCCTAGGCCTCGGCCCGTGAAGTCTCCAGTCCTTAGGCAGCCACCTTCCCATGCCCCTCACCTCTGCCCAGGGGTAACGTTGGAAAGCAAGGGTGAGGAAAAACCCAGCCTCTGGTCAAGTCTGTGACTGGGGCCCAGAGCTCCTTTCAGCTTTCTGCCAGGACCCACCAGCGCCAGCATAGCCAAGGCTGGGCTTGTTAGCCTTCTTCCAGGGGGACCAAGAGCTTCAGACCCTGGGTTAGGCAGCCAGGAAGTGCTGGTTAACCCTAGCCTCAGCACCCTGGAGCCCAGCTGCCGGCCTCCCAGGGAAGCCCTTCCCTGTTGTCCCCTTTTTGTCTTAGCCAGAGGGAAATGAACCAGGTGGCCTGGCTAGCTGTCCTGGCAGCAGAGTCCAAGAGGGGAAAGGTCCTGAACTGGTGGAAGAGGGAATTACGCCCAAGGGTAGGAGCCCACAGGGGCGCCTCTGCACCTTATGGTGTCCTGTCTAAATAACTTCAACAGCCCAGGAGCCCCCTCTGGCCACAGGAGTCATATAGCCTGGCTGAGGGATGAGGACCGGCCAAGGAAGTCCCTGCTCTGCGGCATTAGCACCTAGACTGGCTGGGCTATGACCGTGGTCCTTGTGCTTTCTCCTCCTGGTAGAGACGAAAGAAAATCATTTCTGGAGGTTGTGGAAAACCCCACCTATCCTAGGGCTGGGTAAACGAGCTAGAGTTCAAGTTCTATATTTCAACTTGGGATTTTAATTTCTAGGCATGTTATTATTATTTATTATTATTTCTTACAAAGCAGGCTTTTGCCCCAGAAAATAACAGGGCAGCTTCTTAAAGGAGGAGATGGGGATGAGGAATGAGGCACTAGTTATTCTTGATTGCTTTGGAGAAGAACTGAAATGACCTCGGACAATAGGAGGCTAGGGGAAATATCAAACACCATTCTCTTTCTAGACATATATATATATACATATATATATATATATATGTATATATACACATATATAATTTTATTTTTTAAAAGAGATTTAAGCCAACCAATAGGAGGCCTGGGCAGTTCCCACCAGTCATGGTTCTGGGTACTTCCTGGGGATAGCAGAGGCCTGACAGTGTGTGACACAGCTATAGGAGGACCGGTCCTGCTGCAAAGAGGTCCAGAAGTGAGTCCTTGGAAACTTCCAGTGCCAAGTACCGGAAAAGCCCAGTCATGGAGGAAATAGAGCCCTTTATACCCCAGGGACCAAATGTGAAATGAAGCCCAAGCCTGGCCTTGGGAATGGCAAGGCAATGCACCTTGGATCTTGACCCCCAGGGGTTAGGCCTTGTCCCTTCAGCCTTGCGGGTAGTTACTAGAACAAAGGCGCAGCAACAGCTGGGGCCCTGAGAGCAAGGCCGAGGTCAGGTGCTCAGGAACCGGGAGACGGGTGGTCAGGGCTCCTTCCCCAGTCCAAAGGTTGAGGGCAGGGTGCAGAGTAGAGGTGCCAGGGTGGGGGGATTTGTCTACAGGTCAAATGCCAGAATGGGATTATGATTCAGACCACCAGGGTGTCTGGGAGCCCTGGGGACCCAACCAACTACTACCTTCTACCTGCTCCAAACAGTTTGTGTTGAAATCCTAGGAAAATTTACCTTGTCTTTGGAAAAGGAAAGTTGGAGTTTTCTGGGCCTGCCCATGGAGTCTCCCAGCCTGTCCCTCTGCCTTGGGCCGCTGACCCTTCTGCTAGCAGCCAGGGGAGGCCACTAGCTGGGGTGGGATGAAGCAGCAATAAATAGGAACCATAAACTCTGTACATAGGAGTGCTTGCTTTTACATTTACTTATATATTTTTAAAAGTTTCTTTTTTTTTTCCTCTGTCTCTCCCTCAGTGCATCCCCTTTCTTTCAGCAACTGACTGCCTCTTGCCAGCTTTGTGGGTGGCTACTGATCGCAGTGGCCCAGGGTGAGGCCCCATCTAAATATTCACAGCCTCCGTCTCCTCATGGGGTTTTTTTTTTTAAATGTCTGTGTGTGTGTTGTTTCTTTTCAAGCAACAAAAGGTCATAGAAAAAGGCACAGGTAACTGCATACGAGGTGGGAAGATAAGACAGACGGGGGCTGAGCAGAAGCTGCTTGGAAAGATCAACAGATGGGACACGGAGCCCGTGACAGCAAGATGACTCGAGGAAGTCAGCTGGAAATGTCTGTTGCCAAACACCAGAAACCAGATGCTGAAGTGGTCAGGGAGAGGCTAAGTGCTCCGGGGCCCCTGGTCCTCGGGCTGGTGTGGAGGTGCCCCGGGCCCCCCACTTCCCAAGGGCTGGGGGGAGCCCTGACTGGTCCTGGGTTCCCCGGAGAGGTTCCTCCTCCGGGCTGGGAAGCGAGCAGCGGTCTCGGCCAGGCAGCCCACGGAACTGCTGCGGTCCAGCGGTGGGGTGGTGGAGGCCGCAGGGTTGGCCGGCAGCCGCGGTGACTCCAGGCGGGGGCTCCGGGACTCTGCCCGGTGGCCTGGGGGTACCCGGGGTGAGGTCTCCGGTGGGGTGCAAGGGCTGTGCGTCAGCGCGGGCTCTGTGGGCACTTGGGCCACACAGGGCTCCCAGTCGGGAGGTCTGCCCAGGCCCCCTCTCGTCCTCCCCCTCTCCATGGGGTAGTCCCTGGGCTCCAGCTCCGAGGAGAGTGTGAATTTGGAGACCTTGGCCACGGGGGACACAGAGGCTGACGAGCTCTCACTGGGGCTCCAGCGGCCTCGCTCCTGGGCCTCCCGGGACCCCGTCAGGTCGCTTCCGCCCCCTGAGAAGCCGCTGACCCAGGCTGTGCTGGGCCCGGGGAGCAGGATGGGGTGGGCCCCCGGCCGGGCCTGCACCATCTGGATTCCGCCGATGGGAATCAGGGGGCACGGGGCGCGGGTCAAGCGCTGGGAGTGCAGAGGCAGGTGGCTGAAGATGTTCTCCGTCCGGGCCGGGCTGTGGCCGTGGAAGTCATGGGGGGCCGAGAAGGGTCGGGAGAAGAGAGGATGAGCGGGGGCAGGTGAACAGGACGGACTTGGCGACTCGGCCTTCTGCTAGGGTCAGAAAAGAAGACAGAGGAAGGCGAGGGTTACCTGCTGGGCACCTGCAGACCCTGAGGACTAGAGTGAGGAGGGGGCTCAGTGAGATCACAGAGCAGGTCCTGGCTGAGCTGGGCCGCCACTGAGTCCCAACCCTTGCCTACGGTGGTGCCCTGGGTGGGTGCCCTCTCTGGAATGGGCCATCCCCAGCCCTATAGTGACCATAGGCACACTCAGGAGCCAAGGTCGCCCCGCTTCTGGCTGGCGCGTTCGTCTTCAGAGAACGGGGCTGCCCGTTCTGTTGGCTCCCATGTGCTGGCCCTCTCTCTTGGTTCTGCCACCTCTCTTGTTCCTCAGACAATACTGACCCAACTGCACCCTTGAACATGAGTTCCCACCCAGGCTCTTAACCTCCTCCCACCACCAAGAATCTGCCTGCAATGCAGGAGAATGGGTTCGATCTCTGGGTCGGGAAGATCCCCTGGAGAAGGGAAAGGCTACCTACTCCAGTATTCTGGCCTGGAGAATTCTATACAGTCCGTGGAGTCACAAAGAGTCAGATATGACTGAGCGACTTTCACTTTTTCACCACCAAGAATTTTAACTTGAGCCCCAAATTAAAAAACAAGTTAAGATTCCTGGATGGTGCTACTCCTGGAGCTCGAATCTCTTGAGTGATGGTGCTGATGCTGCTGGCGGTCGTGACAGCCAGTGACAGAAAAGGTGTTGGGAGGGGAAAAGTAAGCCGACGATGGTAGCGGGGTCGGTGCTGGGGATCGTGACTGTGGTGGTGACAGCGATGTTGTGACAAGGGTGATCAAGCTTATGGGGGGGGGTGCTGGAGGGTACTGACAGCAGATGGCTCCGGCGATGTGACGGTGATGGTGTTGGCTGAAGTGACTCGGAGGGTGCTGGTGGCTCATGGTGGAGATGTGGAGATTTTGGTTGGGCTCTGCCATCTGCTCAGAGAATACGTGGATATGGGGTGGGAGGAGATGGCATGAGTATTTATACCCACATCTAAGGCCACACTGCTCGTAAGTGACGGAACCTGGATTTAATTCTGGGTAGTCCAGAATTAAAAAACTACCAGGTAGTCCCTGGTGGCTCAGACGGTAAAGAATCTGCCTGTGATGCCGAAGACCTGGATTCGATCCCAGGGTTGGGAAGATCCTCTGGAGAAGGACATGGCAACCCATTTCAGTATTCTTGCCTGAAGAATTCCATGGACCGAGGAGCCTGGCCAGCTACAGTCCATAGAGCTGGACATGACTGTGCAACTAACACTTCCACGTTCACTTCCTTTTAGTCCAGCTCCACAGTCCATGCTCTGCTGCTTCTGACACACGACTGACTGGTTTCAGGCACCCAGCACAGTGCCTGGTGTAAGTGGTGCCCAATGCACGCCTTATTGGTAACCGCTGAACTGGCAGGGGTGCAGCTCCGGCAGTGACCCTCAGCGAGGTGTGAGCTCGTGGCCCCCCACCCATCAGCCACTTGGGGGACAGGAACTCACCCACGTGGAGGTGCAGGTCTCCGCTGGGCTTCTGCCGAGAAGCTTGTGAGGTAGAGGCGCGGGCGGGTAGAGAGCCCGGGGGGCCAGCCCTGAGCCTGGGCCACGCTCAGCACCCGAGGGGCTGCCCGGCCCCACCAAGGCCCACTTCCCTGGCAGCGCTGACCGTGGTGGTGACTCGGCCTGGCCTGGAGACCATCTCCTGGTGGGCGAGTGTCTGGGGGGGCCTGGGTCTGCAGCGCCCTTGCGTTCGGGGGGCAGGCGTGCTCGAGGAGGCAGTTCCCTTCCCAGGGGGTGGAGGGCAAGAGGAGACAGCTCGAGTCTTGGGGACCTGCAGGGGAGAGGGCCCGTCTGGGGGCCAGGCGGGCTCGGGGCTGAGGCCAGTGGCTCGCGGGCCGGTGAATGTCGCTGGGGAGACAAGTCGCTTTTGGTTAGTGAGTGTTTTGGGGTGAGTGGTAGGTGGCTGCCTGCTTCTTTGCTTGGGGACCACGGCCTCCTCGGGGACAGGGCCTGGGAGCTCAGGGCCGAGCCTATGTCCTTCTCCACGGGGCCCCGGGGAGCCGGTGCCAGCCGGGGGAGGCACAGGATGCTTTGGCTGGATGTGGAGCAGCTGCCGGGTGCCGAGCGCTCGGCTTCTGAGACCGAGCTGCCCCGGGTGGCCTCTGTGGGCTGAGGGCCCTGAACAGGTGAGGAGTCTGCCGGCAGCGTGGCTGGCGGGCCAGGCGGGGGCGCCTCCGAGGACGGGCCTGATGGCTCGTCCTGGCTCTCCTCCTCGTCCTCATCCTCGTCTTCGTCCAGGTCCGAGTCTGAGTCCGAGTCGTCCAGGTCTGAAAACTGGTGCTCTGCCACGGCCTCTGCGCCCTCTCGCCCTTCCGAGTCCTGGAATGGGTCATCACTGGTTCCTGAGGGACAGACACAGGAGGCCCGAGGTTACAGCCAGCCCCCATGCTGTTCTGTGCCACAAACCCCACCTGACAGCCATGATCGTTGAGGGTATGGGAGCGCTTTGTAAACAGAGCAAAAATGACCTTGTATCTACCATGTTAAGGTTCAGTTCTAGGGCCTGCATGTGCATTAATTCACCTAATCCACAAATAATCCTGCCCGGTCGGCACTATTCCTATCTTCATGTCACAGACAGGGAACTGAGATGAGAGGGTTTACCTTACCTTGCCCAGGTAAAGTAAGTAATAGGGCTGGCATCAAACCATAGCAAACAAGACAGGCCTTTTCTTTCTTTTTCTTTTTGGTTAGTATTCAGTCCTGGCTTCACCAAGAGCAAGTTAAGTCACTCTGCTGGGCCTCTGTCTCCATCTTTGTCAAATGAATATGACAGTCTCATCTCATAAGGTTTGCTAGGAGGAGGAAACACAAGCCTGGCGCATATCAAGGGCTCAAATATTAATAACTGTAGCCACTCAACGCATTCATGGAGACATCTATTATTCTGGGACACAGCAGCCATGCTGGCAGGTCCAGCAGCACTGGGCACGGTCAGTTTACTTACACACCTGCCACTGGGGCCACGCTGCTGATGCCTGGCACAACAGCATCTGGCAGGTGGCAGGCCTTGTTCTCTGGGAAGGTTTGGCTAAGCTGACCTCAGCCTGCAGAGAGGGCCTCTTCCCAGCCACTCATGTCCAGAGAAGGTGCTTGTAGAACCCCTGGTGCTCCCAGCTGGGGAGGAGAGTAGAGCTTTGAAATACCAGCCTCCTGGTCTGACTTCTGGTGGGGCAGCCCCACCAGCGGGGTCAGCTATAACAGGACACAGGCCAAGTTTGGGCATCTCTGAAGTTGGCAGCAATCAGGACTCTGGGGAGAGCTCCACTAACATCTTGCCCACTTGGCAGGCTCCTGAGGGTTTGGGTCCTGCTGGCCCAACACTAAGCTCATGTCAGCACCCACTCAACTATTAACTAAGAGAGCTGGACACACGAGCTGACTTGGGTCACTGGTACAACCATGCTTCTGGACCCCACTATGCCAAGCTGCACTGGGACCAGAAAGCCCAGCATTTGTGCTTTCAAACAGCTCAGCGCTCAGCAGTAAAAGGCACACAATGGAAGACAGTCGGCATGCAAGGGGATGTAGATCAAAGCCTGTGGGGTGGAGCTGGAGCTGTCAGGTGAAGGGAGGCCAAGGGCATGACTCCTGGCAGCTGGGAGCAGAATGGCCAGAAAGGGGGAAGGGGCTGGGGACCAGAGAGCGGGGTCGCGAGGGGGGAATAAAACGTACCTTAAAGCTTTGCCCTAAGACTTCAGCCCCAGGAGTTCACCTAGCCTCACCTCTTGTCAACCTGTGGGGAAACCCATGCCCAGAGCAGGCAAATGTTTCCCCAAGGTCACCTAGAAAGCAACGGCTGAGTCAGGACTAAGGTTTATAACCCCTACATCATTACACTGCCAGTTTAAAAATGTTTTTATGCACCAAGAAGCAGGAAATGGTCTGGGTTTGAATCTCAGTCCCACCCCTTCATTACTGTGCAATGTTGAATAATTTACTTTTTCTCTCTGGGTTCAGTTTCCTTGTCTGTAAAATGGGTGGGGGGAGGGGTAATAAAAGCCATCTCATGAAGCTGCTGGGAGGATTGTGAGGGTCTGACATCTAGTAAGTACCCAATAAACCTCAGCTCTTGTCACCCCAAGTACCCCACAACCTCAACACACAGGCAGCACGGCGAGCATGTCATGCTGCAGTTGAAGGTCAGAGGGGTAGTGCTACCAGTTAGGGAGTCAGGATCAGCGGCTCCTGATACTAAGCAGGGAAGATCCTAAAGTCTCTTTGTAACAGATGAAGACGCTGCAGGACAGAGGGCTGATGCCCTGCCCTAGGCACCCAGCTCAGGAGTGACGGAAGCCAAGAGCCCCCTGCCCAGCACAAGGTTCGCCAGGCCGCCCACATCTGGGCTCTTGCAGAGCTCTACGGGAGGCCCCTGCGGATCAACCATTCGTAATGCCCCTCACTGTCAATCTCCACAAAGTCCCGCCTCTCTGGGGCCAAGGGACGGGTGGAACGAAGCGCGCCGGGGCGCTGAGGGGGTCTGGCCACACGGTGGCGCTGGTGCTCAACCTTCTCACCCTCAGGGGCGGGGCTGCGGCGCCGGCCTGGCCACCTCCCAACCACTTCGCGTCTAACAGACAAGCTCCTCCCCGAATCTTCATTATCGCGGGAAATGGCAACTCCATCCTTCCAGTTTCCTAGGCCATAAACCTCGGAAATCATCCTTGGCTCTTTTATTCCCGTGCGTTCACCCTCCACCTCCCCCCGCCCCGCGCCCTGATGTGTCAGCAAAACCTAACAGCACGTTTCTCCACCTCCCTCCGCCCACCCAGTCCAACACGTGCTCAGCCTGCATCACTGCCTCCAGCCGCGCCCCCTACCGGCCATCCTCTGCACACAGAGTCAGGGCAGTCGCTCCAGCAGGCGGCTAAATCCATCCCTTGACCTTCACAGCCACAGCGGTCTCTGACTTCCCCGGACTCTTGTCCTGAGGGGCTCTGCACCTGCTGCTCCACCTGCAGGGAGAGCCCTTCCCCAGGCTCCACTTGGCTTCCTGACCCCCTGCCTCATGTTCGCGGCTCACATCACCTGAACATTCCCTACCTGTCGTGGATGCTTCGTTTCCTACCCAAGGCCCTCGCCCTATTCCACATTTGTTCACTACCCGGCTCCCCTCTAGAATGCAGGCTTCCTGAGGACAGGAACTATATTTCATTCATCGAAGAATCTCTAGCACCCAGAGTAGGACGCAGAATAGGGCTGGTGCTGGCAGGAATTATTTCTAGAACGATTGCACTGATTTCATGCATTCTCAAATAAGATCATCTGGTCATCATTTTTGGCCTCACTGGGAAAATGAAGCTGAACATACCCAGCGGACCCCTGGTGCGGTGCTAGAGGACACACCCTGCCTCCCACCCAGGCAGGGCTCTGGGCTTGGGTGCAGCTACCCTGTCCAGCCCACCAGGCACTGGAGTGCCATGGTGCCACATGGAGTGGTTTCTGTCTGACCTCAGGCAACTTCCATAATCTGTTTGAGCTTTACTAAATGTCTTCAGTTTAAAAAGGAGTGACACAAGTTTCTACCACAGTTATGAGGACTTAATAAGACATCTGTAAATGGCTTGATGTACTTTCTTGATCAACTCAGTAACCCCACATTCTCATTTTGGAGGCCACAGCTCCGAGTTCACTGTATTCTGTTCAATAAAGCTGATTCATTTCACCTAAAAGGAAATATGATCTAACTTGTTTTTAAGACTGCACATACATTCCCAAATCAGATAAACAGAAAGAAATAAGACACAGGAACACACACCTTTTTTTTTCCACACTCTCTTGACTCTGATTTTAGGGGATCTGGTCAAAGGTTTGCTCACTGCAGAAGGAATATCTCTGGTTGCTTATCTACCCCCAAAGCTGCTCTGGCCTCCTACTTGGATGCTGAGGCCCGACAGGGCCCATCCAGATATGCTGGCTTGGACTCACCTTCCACTCTGCCTTGTCTTCACAGAAAATGGCCCTAATGTGGCTCTAATCTTGCTACTGGGGACTGAGGCTGGGGTGTGGGGCTGGGATGTGGGATGGGATTGAGAGGTGATAGGGGGCTGTCAGGTCTGCCTGGCTTTAGGTTTAGCTCTAAAAGACCTGAGCATCAAGCCCCTGTCCAGAGTGTGGAGGTGTGAGTGTGGGGTGTGGAGTGTGGACCTCACTGCGTCACTGTGAGGATTTGCCAAGATAACCACGGCGTGTGTCTAGAGCATGCCTGACAGAGTGGATGCTCAATCAATGTTGACCATAGTTACTCATGTATTGATGTAACCACCACACATTCACTGAGCGCCCACTGGGTGCCGGGTGCTCTACCTCCGTGACAGACAGTGGCGCAAGTGCTCTGGCTCCAGGCACGTGCTGTAAGAAGGAGGGGCGTGGGTGCCATCATTCTGTAAACTTAGCCTTTGCCTCTTTGATTTGGGAAGACTGGAGAAGAGGGTGAGGAAGAGGGTGAGGAAGGAGAAGGGGAGTAGAAGCAAGGAGGACAGAAAGAAGGGGGAGGGAGGGTGAGGGGGGCAGGGGAGGGAGGGGAAGGTGGGCAGAGGGGGAGGGGGAGGAGGGAGTTGGCAATTCATTACCTTCTTCGGCTTCCAGCTCCTCCAGCACCCCCGTCTCTTGGCACTTTTTGCTGTGGGCCTTCGACTTCATATGCTTAGTCAGATTCCCTGCAAAGGAATGAGAACAGACTCAGGCATTGCTGGAGGGCTGGGGGCCAGGGTGGACAACGCTCTGCCCGGGTGCTCAGGTCGGGGGGCGGGTGCAGCCACGGCCGCGGTGCAGGATGGTACAGAGGAGCTGGGTAGGGTGGGTGAGGGGCTGTGAGCAGACAGAGGGTATAATGAGGAAGTGAGATGCTGGTTAAAAAAACAAAAGGAGATTAAAAGACAAGTCATATGCAAAAGTTTTTTCCTGCCTTTGATTTAACCCTGGGCCCAGGAGCTGGTGACAGGATTACTGACCATTTCAAATGCTGGGATGAGAGCAGGAACCCAGCCCACGAACTAGCATGGGAGTGGGTGCTGAGGATGTCCTTCTGGCTGGGGACACTGCTAGGCCAGCCCACAGGGAGGGATCTTAGGGTTTGGGGGGAGGAACCAGGACAAAGTTACTGCTGTTAATAGACATAGAGAAAGGGCAGAAGGAGTAGCGAAGTCTGCTAGACAGGGACCTAGGGGCCACAAGGCTGGGGTCCAAGTCCTGACTTCCTTAGAGAGTCATGTCCCCTTCCTGGGCCTCCAAAGTCACTGCCATGCAGACATGGCCAAGGGTGGTGGACACAGGGAAGGCTGAGCAAAGGCTCCGTCCTCCCCATGACTACAAAGCCCTCGAGGGGTGGCTGTCTCTGTCCACAGTGGGCTGAAGAGCAGAGGCAGCAGCTTGTGGAATCAGGGGAAACTGCGACACCGATTCTTCCTGACGTGTGCACAGCGCTTCACAGGTCACAAAGCCCTATGGGCAGGAGCGCTCTATGAAGGACCAGAAGAGGAGCCCCAGCTCGCCTCAGGATGCAGGCCAGATGCCTCAGGATGTCCCTTTGGGCTCACCAATTGCCTCCAACTGTGATGTGCTCACTGTTGCTCTAGAGATTGCTATATTTCCAAGTGGTCCTTCATATAATAAATCACAAGGCCCTTGAGTCAGGAACTCTGTCTCACTCATCTTATTAGCAGGTTTGAACAGAAGGATGGAAGAGAGAAGAATGGACTCCAGGAACAGATGCATAGAAAGATTGGTGGACAGATATATGGATGGATGGAGAAGTGGGTAAGAGGGGATACAGAGTGACAAACAGGATGAAGAGGAAGAGTCCAGACAGATGGGTAGGATCCTCAGTGAGCAGATAAGCTGATGGATAGACAGATGGAGGATAAAAATAAACAGAAGGATAGATGGAAAGTAGATCACTAAACATACAAGAAGATGGAGAATGGGCGAGGAGACCTGGGCAAGTGGGAGAGGGCTGGTCGGATGGAGGGATGGAGGCAGCACACCTAAGTGGGAAGGCGGACAGAGTGGAGGACGAAAGGACGGGCAGGACGAAGGGTGGATGGTGGGAGAGGCGGAGAAGCAGACAAAAGGGGAAGACGGGAAGGCAAATGGCGAGGAAGACAAGCTCCTAGGATGAGAGGATGGGAGAAATGGACCAACGGGAGGATGGGTGGGTGACTAGGGAGAGAGCACCCACGCAGGAACCAAAGGGTTTTTCTTAATTATTCTGAGAATTTTAAGGAACAGGAGCCTTAAGTTGAGGCTGCCTGAGGTGTGCAGGTCAAGGGCAGCAGCAATGGAGAGAAGCTGTTTCCTGCCTCTTCCCTCCTGCTCGTCCTAGTCTCCATCCTTCCCTCAGGTTTTCTTCCTTTAACTGGACAGAAACCTGAATCTTCTACTCCTGGCCAAATGGGGAGCAGCGCCATAACTTCCAGAGTCATCCCAGGGCCGGAGGACCCCCAACGTCCCTGTCCAACATCATGGGCCTCTGGCCCCACTGTTGTGAGTAGGCAAAGCCTGAGCAGGATGTCAAGGGGCGGTCAAGGCAGCTGCGGTGTTCCATAGGCCAGAGAGACCAGATGTCCCCTGAGGTTCTGAGATCAGCCTGCCATTCCCTGAATACCCCAGACCCCAGGGGACTATCCACACTGCTCATTTTGGCTATGACGTTATTGTTGGACTTGTTCTGTCTGGAAGGGTTGGGTCTCTTACTCAACCAGGTTAGGTGCTGAGCACATTATGGGCGCATAATAACCATGAGTGGGAAATGTTCTTCTCATCACAGAAGTAAAGTGATGGGAGGAACCTCACAGACCATGTGACCCATCCCCTACCAGGCCCAGGGTCTTCCTGCTTCTGTTCTGACTCCTGGCCCAGGTCCTAATGATGCCCCTGGACGAGATAATCAGCTGTCTCAGGTGACGGGATGCTCTGGGACAGCTCCTGTTCACCATCACGGAGAACCAAACAGCCAAAGCCACATTGCCAGCTAGTGCAGAGCCCCGTCTGGAGCCAGGTCTCAGGACTGTAGATGCCTTGCGTGCTCCATACTGGTGGAACAGGCCAAGACATGTAGGAGCTTGGTGGCCTTGGGTCTGAGTCTGGGCTCTGTCACTTGCTAGCTATGTGTTCTTGGGCAAGTGTCTTAACCTTTTGAGACCCAGTTTCTGCAACTGTAAAGTTGTACCTACCTCATGGGGATGCTGGGAGAAGCTGACAAACACCTGTTGAGTGGCAGCAGAGCATGCCTGGCAGAGAGCAAATGCCACTGTGTGGACCCTCCTTCCTTCCCATACTGTGTGTTCCCCACCACCCGTGCCCCCCAACAATCAGTGTCTACTGAGCACCTGGGAGACTCTGCCACAGCCATGCACTGGTTGTGGAGGAGAGAGAGATGCTGAGATGATGGCTGAGATGTAAATGCCTTCACCAGTCTGTCTGGGCTCAGCAATCCCAGGAGAGGGCGCCAGGCAGCCCCTGGACGCCAGCTTCTCCTCTGCCCCTGCCCCGGAGGCTGCAGGGAGGAGCTGGGAGTCCGCATGGCTGCCCGGACAGGCCATGGGGACACAGGGGCGGATGCGCAGCCCTGAGTGTTACCCAGCACCCCCCTGAGTATCCCCTCTGTAGGCCTGCCTGCTCCTCTGTGAATTGAAGGAGGCGAACCAAATGGCCGCAGGTATCTTTTTTTGGCCTGGACACCATTTCCTTGTCAAGGGTCAGAGCCTCAGCTTTCCAAGCAGAGTTCACAGCTTTTCACATCACCCCAGCCCTCTCACCCCAAACCTGACCGTCCTGGAATGAAGGAGGAAAGGCAAGCGGATGGAAATGATGGGCGTCTGGAACACAGGTGGATCCTCCACCAAGAGCATCAGCTGAAGACCATGTCTACCCCATTCGGTTTTGGGCTTTGACCAACTACCCTCCCTCAGCCCCTGAGGGCTGCTCCAAACTGCCAGCTCTGTCCGTAGGCGATCGACGCAAGGGCCTGTACCCAGCACAGCCCTTCTGCTGGCCTCGGGGAACCTTCTCAGCAGAGGACACAGGGCCCCAGACCTCCACAGGGGCATCCCAGTGGGTCTTCCCCGGCCTCACTCACTGAGACAAGCCGGTGCTACACCCAGGACCGGAGCTGCTGTCACAACGTCTGACACGGAGACGGAGACACAGACGGGCAGACAGAGACGGACAGGAAGGCTCCCTAGCCGGTGCCGCCAGGTAGTGGCGACGGAGGGCCCTGAAGACCACCGGGCCCAGCTTCATCTCTCATGCAGCCTGGTGAGTCTGAGCCCGGGGACGAGGGGAGGGAGGAGATGGAGGCAGCTGGACAGAGGCAGGAGCCCTGAGAAGAGGGTGGCTCCTCTGGTATCTGTGCTGATGGCTGAAGGGTCTGGGGAGCTTCAGCGTCTCGTGGCTTCCCTCACTCTCCTGCCTCGTGCAGAGAGAGCCAAGAGTGAGCTGGCTCTGCTTCCATCTGTTCACGCCCATATGAGTCCCTCTCTACCTCCCAGAGTTTGAGATTCCACTATCTCAGATGCACTCACTGCTCTGGCTCTGGAAGGCTTTTGTCTTTCAGAAGGTTCTAGGAGCCTTGGCAGAGAGCTCAGCACATGCCCCATCACAGGGGGCGAGGAAATCCTCCTAGGCGGGGCCTTCAGAGCTCCACCCCCAGGTTTCATCCCAGGCTCTGCCCCCTGGGCACTCAGAGGGCCCACTGACACTCCGTGGGCCCACTGAGCCCTCCAGGGCTCAGGGGGCACCCAGGAAGGGGCTGCAGATACCTCAGCTATGTGGCTTCCAATGCAGAAATCTCCTGGAAAAGGGGTGTTCCTGCCAGAGACCCAGACCTCTTTCAGACTTGGCAGAAAAAGACCAGGCCTTTGCTCTCAATAAAACCAGAGAGAATTGAATAGAGGTTGCTCTGGGAGACTGCTCTGGCTGGGGACTCGGCTCAATGGATCTTTCCAGTCTCACATAGAGGATGATGGCTCCCCGAGGTGGTGGGCAGCTCTGCGTGGCCTTGGGCTGGGGGTCGGGGGGAGGGGGCACTCTCAGGACTGGGCTCCTCACGCTGAGAACGGGATGGTATGGTCCCCTGGACAGCCTGGGAGTTGGGCCAGCAGTGATCCACTCTGGAGGCCACCTGGTTGGCCACCTGATTTTGCCAGTCCCTCCAGACAAGGGGAAGAGAGAAACGTGGTGGGGGTTATGCCCCAGAGGCAGGGGTCCCAGCTGATAGTTACAGCTCCAGCTTTAACAGTCATTTCTGGCTTGGGCGGGGTGGGGAGGGGACTCATTTTCTTTACCTTCATGGCGGGGCTTGGACAAAAGGCTTTTGGCGTTCAGAGTCAAAGACCATTCTCTGAATTGTTGGTCAATGGCTATCCAATTGTTGAATTTCCACCTCTCTCCTCCAGAAAGTCCCAACTGGCCCCCTAAGGCCAGAGGAAGTGTGGCTGAAGGGGGCGTGTGGGGCATGGAGCCCACGACTAGGACCGAGGCCCGCTAGGTGACCTGTCCTGCACATGGCGGGCTGCAGGCCTACTGGTCCTCTCTGGGCCCTCTGGGCTGCTGTTGATGAGACACCAAGAAAGAAAAGGGTCAGGGCAAGGAAGGAGGATGGTCGCCTGTATTCAAACCAAAACCCTGGCGGAAAGGTTAGAGTTCCACTCGGGAATGATGGCGCCGAGGACAGAGGAGGACAGGCTAACGGGGTCAGGAGACCAGAGATGAGCACCCAGTCAGAGAGGGGGCTGTGAGCGAGGGGGTGAGATAAACTGCCTCCAACCTAGCACTGAGAGAATGGAAGGGATCAGGAGGAGGAAGAAGGAAGACTCAAAGTCCAGAGGGGCCTCCTCAAAGCCACTCAGCCTCTCTCTCTCGGAGCAGCTATACCCACAAAAGGAAGGCTAATGGGCACCAAAGCCAAACCTGCTGTCAAGTTGCATCCACTGAAAAACCACGTGGCCCTGGAGGGGGCTGTCGTGGAGGCCCCCAACTTGCCCGAAGGAGAAGGCAGGACCTTCGTGCCCAAATCCTGAGCCAGGAATCTGCCAAGCACAAGAGGTTGAAGCCACCAGGGTTACTGAGAGCCCAGGCCTCCCTCTGAGGCACCTTGGTCTACTCGGCTACCAGGAAAGAAGAAGTGGGTCACAATGCCTTTTCTGCCCTGTAGGAGCAGCCGGTGGAAGGAGTAGAGAATAGCTCTGTCCAAGTCTCACGGACTCAGCCTCACTGGTTCACGCCTGGGTCCTGGGTGGCTGCTCGCATCATCCAACACAGCCCTCTGGATTCACACCCTCACTGGCCAGTCTGCCTTCCTCTCACAGGTGACTGCCAGAGCCTGAGCTGACCCTGAGGTGCTGCGTGGCCTGGGCAGGAATGACAGGGCTGCCAGTCAGGGTGAGGGGAGAGCCGGGCCCAGTGCTGAGGGCTGCGGAGAAGCTGGGCAGAGCCGGAACTCGGTCTGAGTGGTGAGGCGAGGTGGAGGCAAAGTCTGGCATGAGAAGTGACCATGCGAGTGTGTTAAGTGGCTCGGGGTGGAATGGATTTCCAAACTCAAGAGTGGCAGTGACCAGTGTGGATGCTGGAACTCATCAGGCCGGTGGATACAGGGCTAAGGAGGCATGCAAAAGGAAGCGGGGTGATGAGATCAAATACAAAACCAGGAGCTGTGCGCTAGAGTGCCACCGCCTGGCCGTGGTGGGAATCGCATGGGTGGAGGGTGGGTGGGGCCAGTGTGGGCTCTAAGAGGACAGGCTGGGCAGCCGATGGTGCCATTGACCCGTCTGCAGCGGGCTGCTCTGTAACTGCGGAGCCCGGAAATCAGGGCTGCTCAGGCCCCAGGCAGAGAGGCCCAGGCCCCGGGCTCTGTGCTGGAGCTCCCAGAGGGGAGCTCCCTGCAGCGGGCAGGGCCAGTGCTCCGCTGGCCGTCTCTTACCTTTGGTTTTAAAAGCAAAGTGACAGTGCTTGCACGCATAGGGCCGGACGTCAGTGTGGGTGCGGATGTGTTTCTTCAGCATGCTGGGCTTCTTGCAGCGAATTCCACACTCCTCACAAACATATTTCCCTCGGCCGCGGCCTCGCACATACACATACTCTTCGTTTGATTTGTACCTATGAGCAACAGGCGTCATGGTAAAGGAACAAAACAGGAGGAGAGGAGGCAGGTTCCCACCTCAGAAGATGCACGCGCTTCCTGGCCACATCCGGCTCTTAGGGGCGGGGGAGAGGGGGACGCGGAGCAGAGAGAACCAGGGGTGGGAGCAGAGAGAACCAGGGGTGGGGGATCCGCCGTGGAGCCCTGCACCTGCCCTGACCTCAGACGGGGGCGGGGGGCGCACCCCCTCCTCTCCCTCAGAGGCAGCAGGCCCTGGTGCTCCCAGCCGGGAGGGAAGCTGCAGGGGCACAGGGGCACAGGGGGTCTCTGGCCCAGATCCAGCCTCAGCACCAGCTTCTGCTTCCAAAGAGTAGCCGCTCTGGGCCACCGTGTAACAAAGAGACTAAAACAGACGACAGCCACAGCTTCGGCAGCCACCGCTGAGCCAGTGCTCACCCCTTGCCGGACACCTGCCCACACTCAGTCACAACCTCCACGGAGAGCCCGAGGCTCCCACAGCTAGAAAGGGACACAACTTCTGAATCTGCCTGCCCCAGAGCCTGTCCATCCCCCCCGAGGGGCGACCAGCACCGAAACAGTCCGCTCGCAGGCCCGCCAGACGGCGCACGGAGGGCGCTTTATTTCCTGGTCCTCAGAGTCAAGACACCCGGGGCCCGAAGCTCTCTCCCCAGTCTTTTCCGTCTTGAGGCGAGCGGGAAGCTCTCAGGACCCAGATTCCAGCCACCTGGCCTCTCTCCGGGGATCACCTGGGGTCCTAGCAGAAAGTACCGACAGCTTGCAGGAGCCTCCTGGGGCGGCCTGCCTGCCTGCTGGGCCTCAGGGCCACTGCGCTCTTGGCTGTGGATCAGAATGCTCTTATTTCCACTTAGAAGGAACCCATGAGTCCCACAAGCTCACTCGATACTGTCCTTGTCCGAACGCCACGTTGGCCTAACACTGTAGATGTGCGAGTGTCTTGACAGGGATGGGAAGGCTGCGGCAGGGCCCATGGAGGGAATCCTGGCATAATTCCAGGAGAAGAGCTTTCTGACTGTGAGACCCAGGGTCCGAGGGCATAGGTGCCTTAGGAGAGGTGCGGCTTTCTCAGCCTGCAGAGTCTGCCTCCTATGCCAAGCAGAAGGCCTGCCTGTGCCCACACTCACCGGTACATCTCCCTCCCACCCAGGAGGTTTGGCACCCAGCCTCTAGGTGCGGCTTCAGAGAGGCAGGGCGGGGACTTGGGGTAGGGGAAGGCGAGGAAGTGACAGCGGCTGGGACTCAGTCCTGCTCTGCTGGGACCATCAGCTCACAGCTGAGAGGATGTCACCAGGATGGGCCTGCAGGAGGGGACTCTGAGCGAGGGAGCTGGCAGGCAGAGGCACAGTGATCACCAGCACTCACGCTCAGATACACGCACACACCACACCACTTCCACTCTGCCCTGCTCAGAGGTTCCGTGACAGCCTCTCCCCTCTCACTTCCAATCACGATGGAGCCTATGGGTCCCCTGTCTTTCCCCCCTCCCACCCAGGCCTACAGCTGCCCCAATCTCTACCGCATGTGCACTTCCCTCTGTACATAAGACAGCTCGGAAGCAGGCAGACAGTCCATCGACCTTGGCTACTCTCAGCCCCTTCCTTCTCCCTCAATAGCGAGTTTAAACCACAGGTGGGCGCCCAAAGGGAGACACACATGTACACAGAGGAAGGACTCTGCTCGAGCCCCCAAGGGCGGTGCGTGACTTGGAGGGTGGGGTGAGAAGGCAGGTACGCAACCCCGGACGCCACTTTGTCACACTGCATGGAAGGTGCCAACCTGCTGGGGACACAACGTTGGGTTGGGAGAGGCTAGAAAGGACGCTGAGAAATGGGAGGCAAGAAGGGAGGACCCCAGGCAGGGACCCCAGCAGCACAGGCATGAGTGTTAAGATGCCTGGAGAGTTTGGTGGGCAGGGCAGACTGGATCACCATCAGCCTTGGATGCCATGCCAAAAAACTGAGACTTGGTTAAAGCTGTCTTAAAGGTAAACGTGAAGTCTCAACAGAAGATACTTCCTTGGTGCCATGAGGAATGGTCTGCAAGAGGAGAAACTGGGTACAGGACACGCATGTTGTACGACAGGGATTCGAAGCCTTCTGGATGTAGAATCCATACACCCTGGTGGCTGTCTGGATGATACAGGGGGCACCAGGCAGGAGGAACAAAGATTTCAACTTAGCCAGCTCAGGTGGTACCAGCCACGGGCTTCGAGAGAAATGGTACAGGATTCTAGTCCTTAACTACTGAATGTGAGATGCTCATGAGAGAATTGAAGAAATGTCCACACACAACCAGAATTCCATGGGACTCAGGATGGGACGTGTAGCTTTGTGAGGAGGCAGGTGACTATTCAAGGGAGTATGAAAACAGAAAAAGGATAGTGAGAGGGCCCAGAAAGCACCCAAAGGTGAGGGTGGGTAGAAAGATGGTGCCAAAAGCCACCCCCAAGCAGAGAGACCCTGATAAGGAACCAGAAGAGAATGTGATTGGGGAGCCAGAGAAAAGAGGTGAGAGAAGGAGGCAATCAGCAGGGTCCAGGTGATGGAGATCAGGGGAAGGTTGGCCCCTGGGCTCCCAGGACTTGGATAGGGCAGTTCTGGTTGGCCAGCCTGGAGCCTCTGACTTCTCTGCTCCTCAAAGGCCAGTACTGGGGTTGTGCAGCTTGGTGGTTCCCAAAGGACCAAGTCCAGGGACAGGTGTGGGGCAGCTGTCCGGTGTTGGCTGGGCCCTCCTCCCCTTCCCAGCCCGGGCTCAGTCCCTCCAGTCGGCGCTGGAGGTTGGATGGTCCCTTATAGGGATCACCCTATAAGATCCCACCCCTTCCCCAGCAGCTTCAGGTCTCCACCTTTGGACACATCCACCACTGTGCACATGAGCGTCCTCTTGGTACCAAGCAACAGCAGCTCCCGCCCCCCAGGCCCCAGCCGGCTCCAGCGACCACTCCATCTGCTTCCCTTCTCAGCCCAAGTCTGGAAAGGGCTGTCCTGCTGGCAGTCACGCCTCCTCGCCACCCCATCCCAGCTCCCCTGCTGACTGTTCCTGTGACTGTCACGGGCTGCTAAATCTGACTGACAGTGGCTTTATCCTGTCAGCCCTGTTGTCTACCATCTGGAGATACCTGCTGGCTTGGTGACCGGGTCTCCTCGGCAAGTTCCTTCTCTGCACCCCCACGCTCCCTGCCGGTGCCAACCTGCACGCTTCTCCCCTCACACCTGCCTCCAGGTGAGCTCCTCCACACACACCTGACTTTCCCCCTGGATGCTGAATGTCTCTCCAGCTCTGACCGCCCTGCTGTACATCCAGCTGCCCTCTCGGAGTCTCCCGAGTGGTCTTCAGGCACCTTGCAGCCCACGTTCCCAGAATCCTGTTTCCACGCCCCCAACATGTACCACTGCCTCCTGGGTCCCCGCATCAATAAATGGCAGGCACACCCAGTGGTGGCCAGGCCAGCATCCCTAGTGCCCCCACATCCTTCAGTCTTGTCGGTCAGTCCATCACCACGGCCTGTCAACGGCACATGGGACATGCGTTCCAGGGAGGCCCACCTCCCGGCGGCCACAGGCCAGACCACCATCCTCTCTCCTACCTTGCTGCGTACTGTCTTCACAAGACAGCCAGAGGGGACTCTCCCCAAATACCGCCCATCCTGCCGCTCCTCCCAGCCCAAGGGCCCACCCACTGCGCTCCGGATAAAGCTCCACCCTCACTCAGCGGGTGCTGAAGGCCCCGGGGCACCTCCTGGTCCAGCTACCCCTCCAGCTCTTCCCTTCACAGCACTTCTCTGCCAACCACAACAAGTGTAATCCTGTGCCTCTGAGCCCCTTTCCTCTGGCCTTCCACCTCCCCCTCCTCTTCCTCCCCCGACCCTTGCCACCACCTGCTGCTGTCTGTCTGTCTCCTTCAGGGCTCTGCCAATAGGCCCCTTCCTTCAGAGCCCTCTCTCATACACCCATGGGCCTGGGGGTCCCACCCACTCCTCCTTCACAGCACTGTCAAGCTGTGTGTACTGTTGTGGCCTCTGGCAGGGTGGTCCCCATTAGCCCCATGGGGGGGCACATCTGCCTCATCCACTGGTGTATGCCCCGGGCCGAGCACGGTGCCTGATGCCCCGTAAGTGCTCGGTAGGCACTGCTGGACAGACGGGAGCCAAGCCAGGGCCTTCTTTCCTCATGTCTGCTGGAGACCCTCAGCCAAGATGCTCTCATGAGTCCCTGAGCACAAGTTCAGCCTGACACTGTGGGCTCCCCACGGACGCAGCACACAGCCAGCCCCTCCCAATCACAGTGGACTGGCTGCCAGAACACTCCCCACTTTCTGGTAGGGACCGCTCTGTGCATAGAGAGGTCAGCGTGAGAGCCAGGTCTGAGTCCTGGCTCCTGCGTGAACGTGCTGGGCGACCTTGGAAAAAGCACTTCCCTTCCAGCGAAAACAGTCAAACTTTGCCCTTAGGTGCACCAGTCACTGCCACAGGCCTGAGGTCATTCAGCCCTCCCACCAGCCCTTGGCCACTGTTCCCGTTTTATTCAAATGTGAACCAAGACTCAGGGAGTTCAAGTGATGTGGACAAGATCACACCACCAGGGACTTTTCCACTTTGTCCCCCTATCCCTGCACAGACGCTGCCTGGATGCTTTTAGGTGATGCTGACCAAGGTTTCCTTAGCACCTTCCTTCTCTGGGGTGCCCAGGGGCCTGCAAGACTGCAGACAGAGGGAAACAGCACTGCTCTCCTGCAGCCCTCCTGAAAGGCTGCCAGCGCTGGGTGGGACCGAGGGTGTTGACAGCTGCAGAAAAATGCCCTGCAAAGAGCCAGGGAAGGAAGCCAGAAATGCATGGTGGGGCGCCCAGGGGCATGCTCCTGCTTCCCAGGTCTGCTGGCCCCTCCACCCTCCAGCTGAGGCAGCCCTTCGGCCGCAGAGGAAGTGTCCTCCCAGCCCCCTGCCTGTGCCTAGCCTGCAAGACAGTTCGCTGCCTGGGTACAGCTGACTCACGGCTGTCTGAGCCCCACCACCTGCCTGTCTTCTGCTCTGACGAGCCAGGGATGTCAGCCAGTCTGGAAAATGCTTGGTTTCGTCTTAAAAAAAAAAAAAAAAAAAGCTGTTTCTGCGGATTCCAAAATGTCTTAGAGAGACCTTGAGCTTGACTGCCTGAGGCCCAGGGCTGTGGGGGCCTGAGGTCACTACTCAGCACCAGGGGTCCCAAACCATTGCCTGGAAGCAGGTTTCCTGCTCCACTGCCCTGGGTCAGGAGGGGAGTGAGGCTTCCAGGAAGGGAGTGGAGCTGCCAGAATCTTCTGGGTCTGTTTTCATTCTTATGCTGCAGTTCTGAGACTCACGGATTCAAAGGAAAAGAAAGAGAATCTTGCACAATCCCTTCTTCAGGGGAGTCTTATTATTTTCATCTGAAGGAGAAGGAAACAGAAGCAGAGATGTTGTGTATCTTGCCCAAAGTCACAAAGGCAGCTTGAAAGTGGCGAAGCAGGAACCGGAACCCAGCTCTGACCCCAGTGTTCTTACGGACGACACAGTCTGACCCCCTGCCTTCAGCAGCTTCCCCTCCAGTCCTGCCACTGGAGATGCTGAGCTGCCTGACTCTGACCATTTAGCACGTGACCCCTTGAGTTGTGGCTCCAGCCTTTTTGTAGTCATTTCTGAAACCTGAAGTTTTCCCCAAGCACTTGAGAACTCAGCGCACAGCTCTGAAAGGAGATGGCATATCCCTCTGCTCTGGATTCCAGGAGAGGGGATTGGTGGAAATTAAATGGCATCTCAGGCAAGGTGATAGGTGAGTTGTTCTTGGACTCTGCATAAGATGAAGACTCAGCAGTGAAACAGTGAGCGGCCTGTCGCTAGTGCTGTTCACCCAGAAGCCAGGCCGGGAGGCCCTGGAGCAAGAGAATGAGTGGTTATGGCAGCTCAGAGACAGAGGGGCTTTCGGGGCTGTAAAATGGGTATATTTACCCTCTGAAAAAAAGCAGAAGTCCCTCAGTTGTGTCCAACTCTTTGTGACCCCATGTAGCCCACCAGGCTCCATGGCAGCTCAGAGACAGAGGGGCTTTTGGGGCTGTAAAATGGGTATATTTACCCTCTGAAAAAAAGCAGAAGTCCCTCAGTTGTGTCCAACTCTTTGTGACCCCATGTAGCCCACCAGGCTCCTCTGTTCATGGGATTCTCCAGGCAAGAATACTGGAGTGGGTTGCCATCCCCTACTCCAGCGGATCTTCCTGACCCAGGGATCAAACCTGGGTCATATGCATTGCAGGCAGATTCGTCACCATCCAAGCCACTAGGGAAGCCCCGTTTATCCTCTAAATTTATCCAATAAACAGAAATACTGCTTCCTGACCAAATAGGGGGCTCAGGGCACTAGAAGGGAGGGAGCGTGTTGAGGAGGAGCGGTGAGCTGGCCACACGACTGAGTGAGACAGAGGGGGTACAAGGAGGAGGGAGAGGTTGGGGCTGAAGTGAGCTAGAAGGCAGGGCACAGTGTCTCTAAAGGGAAGGTGGCTACACTTTTCCAGCCAAGTGTTGTATGAGGCTGTCAGATCTTCTGGGTTTTCAAGAAAACCACCAATCCAGATTAAAAATAATAATAATAATATTAGCATACCCTTAGATAGCTCCTACTGGGTACCGAACACTATTTTAAATGCTTTGCATACCTTTCCTCATTTAAACCACAAGGTAGCCCCACGACACACGGAATTTAATATCCTCCTATACACATAAGAAAATGGAGTCACAAAAGCTCAGTAACCTGCCTGAGGTCACAGACAGCAAGTTAACAGAATCAGAATTTGAACCAAGGTCACATGTTGCAAAGCTCAGGCACTTAAATGTTATGAAATTCTAAGACTTAAAATCTCCTCTTTAAAAAATCAGTTTCAGGCAAGCAAAATGGAAGATGCAGATTTAGCCCAGAGCTAAACTTGTGGCTCAAAGTAAATTCCCCAAGGTCATGTGGCTAGTAGATACCTGTCTTGACCTTTAAACCCATGACTTCTCTTTCCACCAAGCTTCATTTTTCTCTTGAATGAGGGGGATAAACTCAATGACCTCGGTGTGACCTTCCTAATTTGAGCTCTGAGGAGGCTGTTCTGAATGTATATTATTGATGTTTTCATATATTGTTAATATTTTATCCTAAAAATTCTCAACTCTCCTCCAGATTTGGATATTTTAAAGTCTTGTCAAAATTCTGATTTTATTATGACCTTGTAGCCAAATATGCTTTCCCCCAGAGGCACACAGCCTGGGTATGATCATGCAAAAGGAGAGGAAGACGCACCAGAAATGTGCACCCTGTTCCTCTGAGGCGACCCATGTTTGCGGGCAGCCTGTGTCCCATGAAGCGAGGCTCAGGGTTGGTTCCTGGCGGTCACTGGCCCCCCGGAGGTCCGGCCACAGTGAGCCCACCAGCTTGTCTGCCGTGACTCGTTGCTCTCTGGGTGAGGCTCAGAAAGGAAGGGATGTCTGTGGGAAGAGGAGCAAGTGCCAGGTGGCACTGCGCTGTGTATCTGCTAAAAATATTCTGTTGCCAAGAGGTTGGGAACACACCCTTTGGTGACAAGTATACTGGGGAAGCTGAGCTGTGGGTCATGGGGGAAGTTCACGCCGGGTTCTGGGCACATTACAGACTCTCATTTTGTCAGGGTTCTGCAGAAATCATGTCACACCACTACATCTGGGGTGGCTGTTGTTTAGTTGCTAAGTCATGTCTGACTCTTCTGTGACCCCACGGACTATGAATTTCCAGACTCCTCTGTCCATGGGGTTTCCCAGGCAAGAACACTGGAGTGGGTTGTCATTTCCTTCTCCAGGGATTGATTGAGGGTCTCCTGTATTGGCAGGCGGATTCCTTACCACTGAGCCAGTAGGGGTGGGGGGGCATTTAATGCGGGGTCCAGGGACAGACCTGCTGTGCCAAGAATTCCTCGGCACATGTGTAATACAAGCATAGGCTCAGAGCCTGACAGCACAGGGTCTATTTTAAGCAGCATTCTGTGTATTTACTCGATAATACTTACAAAGGCCTGGTCTGAGCCTGGCTCAGAAAGGCAAAGCTAAATAAGACTCTGACTTTGGTCTCCAGAATGAATAACAGGTACTTAAAAGATGGCAACATAAAGACAGAGAACCTGTAATGCAAACAGCTCACAAAGTGCCACGGAGGATCGGGTGGGTCTTAGGTGGCTTTTGTGAGGGAATTGGGTCTCACTGGGGAGACTCCTGTTTTGGGAGTCCCCATCTGGTGCAGGGTTGGGGATGGAGTGGGCTGGGAGGCCTGGAAGCTGGGGGATGGTGTTGTAATTGTATGGAGCCCAAGATGGGGCAGAGGCAAGGGCAAGAGGAAAGAGGACACAGATTCCAGGAGTCCAGGCCGCCTGACAGAGACATGAGGGGAGGGCAGGTCAAGAAGCCTTCCTTTACACTTTTCAGAAGCACTCCCACCACGGAGGCCAGTCCATGTCTATTTTGCAGGCTTGCATCTGTGCCGTTTGGGCGGTTTTCTCGATTTTTCTGGTCTGATTTGTCATTCTAGGGGGACAACAGCAAACAGCATCAGCTGCCCTGAAGATAGCAGCTCAGGGGTCTGCACACAGCACTCAGGCCTAAAGAGAGGAGGCGGCTTTTATTCTAAAGGAATCAATACGATAACTTGAGATGCTGTGCAATGAATGACTGAGGCAGAAGCCTAAGAACCACTGAGCAGGCACCCAGCCTGGGCTGAAACCAGCTCAGGCCCAAAGAATGCAGCCAAGGCCCTGTTTCCGACCAGACAGTGACATTAGGGAGGGAGGCAGGACGCCAGAAACTGGGCCTGTTCAGAGAAGTGAAACTACCACCAAGGAGCGCACTTCTTAAAGGTGCCCATTTACATGGGGGAGCCCCAGCCTTCAGCAGGCCCTGACTTGCAGGGCCTTTCATGCTGTGCTCAGGATTTATGCAAGGGGAGGCTGAGCAGCAGGGCTCTGGGCCCCCGTGTCCTCCATCGCATTGAGCTGTTTTTCAGAATAGGAATCTATTTGTAAAAAATAGTTCTGTGAATTTAAAATCAATTTGAAAATCACTGTTAAAGCACATTCATGCTGGGAAGGACCTAAAAACCTTCAACTTCCTGGGTGGGAGGGGCCTTGTGTACCCTCTGATGAGGTCATTCTGAGGGCAGCCCATCCACACCTTCCTTGGGCGCTGGCACCTGGGGTCTCATGGTGTCCCAGGTAGCACCTTCCACTCTGGGCAGATCTCCCCTTAACTAAGCTAAAGTTGACCTTCTGTAGTCTGAGCACAGTTCAGTGCAAGCCCTCTTGCACATGAGGGTCCCTAAAGGATGCTGCTCTACCCAAGATTCCTCTGCTCCAGGCCTCAAACAGATGTGCTCAAGATGGATTCCAGATTCCTCCCCAGACCTTCCCAACCCCTCCAGGTTGTCCCTCTTAAGATGGGATGGCCCAGAGCACCCAGAGGCCTCCTGTTGTGACTGGAGCCAGTCCAGCCTGATGCAAGACTATGGTTGGCTGGCTCTCCCAGCTTCACTTCCTTGTTCCCCAGACAGGAAGCAGGTCAAGACTGGGGAAGTGACCAGATCCTGGAGATTGGATGCATGTTTTACTCTTTACTAAAAAGCACAAAAAGAACGTCAGCCAGGATCAGAGGTGTTTCTTTTGTTAGGGAAAAAGAAACAGCTAGCATTTGTGGCGTATTTACTCTCCGGTAGGAATGTATTATAGGAATTATAATCAAGCCTTGGTGTGACTCTATATGGCAATTCTGTATGGCAAGAAGCAGGGATGGAAGCTGGTTTAGACAAACCTCAGGGGCCAGTACAGAAGCCTGGCTTGTGTCTTGCAGGCAGAGGGGATGGGGACGGTGTTCTGTTACAGCCGTGCTCTGGAAGCACCCCCTGAGGCTGGCATGCAAGGGCAAGTTGAGGGGAGCCTGACCAAGGCCATCTGTGATAGCAGCTGATGAAATATGTGTAGACACTGGGCACCTGATCAATGCCTACAGGCCAATGGCTATGAGGCGCCGTGCCACCATGCCCTGGGGAGCCTCAGGGTTTCCTCAGTACTCAGAGATTTGTATGCCTCAAGTTGCAAATAAGAAAAGGCAGTGAACTATACCAGATTCCCACAATGAATGTCAGGTGTCTCTGTGCTGGGGAATAGCTGCGAGGTAATGACAGCAAGTTGCCAACATCCGCTGGATCATGGAAAAAGGAAGAGAGTTCCAGAAAAACATCTACGTCTGCTTTATTGACTTTGCCAAAGCCTTTGACTGTGTGGATCACAATAAACTGGAAAATTCTGAAAGAGATGGGAATATCAGACCACCTGACCTACCTCTTGAGAAACCTGTATGCAGGTCAGGAAGCAACAGTTAGAACTGGACATGGAACAAGACCGGTTCCAAATAGGAAAAGGAGTACGTCAAGGCTGTATATTGTCACCCTGCTTATTTAACTTCTGTGCAGAGTACATTATGAGAAACGCTGGGCTGGAAGAAGCACAAGCTGGAATCAAGATTGCCGGGAGAAATATCAATAACCTCAGATATGCAGATGACACCACCCTTATGGCAGAAAGTGAAGAGGAACTAAAAAGTCTCTTGATGAAAGTGAAAGAGGAGAGTGAAAAAGTTGGCTTAAAGCTCAGCATTCAGAAAACTAAGATCATGGCATCTGGTCCCATCACTTCATGGCAAATAGATGGGGAAACAGTGGAAACAGTGTCAGACTATTTTGGGGGGCTCCAAAATCACTGCAGATGGTGATTGCAGCCATGAAATTAAAAGATGCTTACTCCTTGGAAGGAAAGTTATGACCCACCTAGATAGCATATTCAAAAGCAGAGACATTACTTTGTCAACAAAGGTCTGTCTAGTCAAAGCTATGGTTTTTCCAGTAGTCATGTATGGATGTGAGAGTTGGACTGTGAAGAAAGCTGAGCGCCGAAGAATTGATGCTTTTGAATTGTGGTGTTGGAGAAGACTCTTGAGAGTCCCTTGGACTGCAAGGAGATCCAACCAGTCCGTTCTAAAGGAGATCAGTCCTGGGTGTTCTTTGGAAGGACTGATGCTGAGGCTGAAACTCCAGTACTTTGGCAACGTCATGTGAAGAGTTGACTTATTGGAAAAGACTCTGATGCTGGGAGGGACTGGGGGCAGGAGGAGAAGGGGATGACAGAGGATGAGATGGTTGAATGGCATCACTGACTCGATGGGAGTGAGTTTGGGTAAACTCCGGGAGTTGGTGATGGAGAGGGAGGCCAGGCGTGCTGCGATTCATGGGGTCACAGAGTTGGAGACAACTGAGAGACTGAACTAAACTGAACTGAATGACAGCAAGGCTTTCCCAAATATTTGAAGGCACGAAGGTAGCTACTGCAACCCATCAGACCCCTTTTCAAGAAGGGGTCAGCTGGCATTACTGGCTGCTTCAACCTGCAGAGCACATAAGGGGGCTGTGTGTTCGGGCCCCAGACTTACAGACTCAAATCTTACAGGGTAAGAGAAGAGAGTTCCATTCTAGTTGTCCCATGATGGCAGGCACCTTCTTGGCTCTTGTTCTGAGATCTGCTTTCTACCAGCTAGGAGTAGAGGAGAAACCAGGCTCATAGAAAATCTGTCCACAGATGCCTCGGGTCACAAGTACAATTAATGCAGTCTCCTGGGAGGTGGTTCAGTCCACAGGCAAAACCAAGACAGGCAGGAAGATCTGGGTTCATTTTAAAAAATAATATTCCAACCCCAGAGCTACAAACTTGGAGCAAAGCAAGCTTGAGTGGTAGTGAGCCCCCCACCATGGATAATGTGTAAGCACAGACTAAGAGTCAGGTTTGGGGCAAAATAGATTCCTATGGTAGAAAGGCTGGATTTGAGGTGGGCCTAGTTGGAATCTAAATGGACAGTACCCAACCTGGTGTTCCAGCTGCAAACAGCCTGCAGGGGGATAGGGTGAGAAAACAGGAAGGAAGGATGTGGTCATGGCTCAGAGGGGGAAAGGACCTGTTTGAGGCTGCACAGCTACAGTGTGGTAAAGTTGGGATCCACTTGCTTTGTTTGGGATGCTGCAGAGTGCAGTGGTTAGGCATGGGTTGGGGGGTGGGTAGGGTCAGACTGCTGGGGTTCAAATCCTGCCTCATTGCCACCAGCTGTGTGGCCCTGAGCATGTTCCTGCCCCATGGCAGGGTTGGTGCTGATGACTCAGCAGCCCGCTGTGGCTGTGGTACGGCTTTATCATTATACCTCTTGGCTGAACCCCTAGCTGTGTGATCCTGGGCAGGTTACTTAACCTCTCTGTGCCTCAGTTGCTTCATCTGTAAAATAAGGATCACGTACTGTTTCTTGACTTGGGGGTAACTGGACATAATTTGTATAATTATACAAAATTATACATCATTTTCTAATAACTCATAGAATGTACTTTTATGACTTGGATTGTTTTTGTGTGTATGGTCTGTTTCAATTTTTAAAATTACTGAAAGTAATAGTATATACTCACAGGGTTAATTTGAGGTTAACTTTGTTAGTCTAGGTTACGTGCTTTGAACTGTGCTTAGCACATAGCAGGGGATCAATCTGTATCTGATCTGCTGTCTAGCGCTCTGCCTTGAGAGCGCTCATCACAGTTAGGTTTAATTTTCAACAATATAAGGAGGGACTTCAGTGCTTAAGACTCTGTGCTGCCAATGCAGGGGGCGTGGGTTCGATCTCTGGTCAGGAAACTAAGATCTCACATGCTGTGTGGTATGGACAAAAGATTAAAATAACGTAAGGAAAACAAATGTCCCCAGTTTTGATAGACTGAAGCATGGAGATGTCCTTCCCTCCCAACTCTAAGGGGAGGTCATGGTTTGGGGCTAAGATGCCAATGGAATGTCCATCCCCGGCATATACCGACCAGCTGATACAGGAAGCAGTAGGGCTGAAGCTCCATCATCCCCTCCTCTACCCCAGCCACAGGTAAATTTACAAAGGAATTCAGAACATGCTGATGAGGATGAAGCCCTTGTAAGCCCTCTGAGACCACAGGCAAGAGGAGGATGGTGAAGACTAAATTTCAGTGATGAAGATGGAATTGCTGACTTGGAACATGAAGCATTGCAGCATCCATACATGGATACTGAATCCATGGCTGAAGGCATCATTTGGTCCTCCCACAACACATGATCCACCAGACAGGGAGTTTGTACCACTCATACTCCAGTAGTCCATGCGAGACAGCATTTGAAGTGGAAATCAATGTGATGAAAGATCAGTTCAGTTTAGTTCAGTCGCTCAGTCGTGTCCGACTCTTTGCGATCCCATGAATTGCAGCACGCCAGGCCTCCCAGTCCATCACCAACTCCCAGAGTTCACTCAGACTCACGTCCATCGAGTCAGTGATGTCATCCAGCCATCTCATCCTCTGTCGTCCCCTTCTCCTCCTGCCCCTAGTCCCTCCCAGCATCAGAGTCTTTTCCAATGAGTCAACTCTTCACATGAGGTGGCCAAAGTACTGGAGTTTCAGCTTTAGCATCATTCCTTCCAAAGAAATCCCAGGGCTGATCTCCTTCAGAATGGACTGGTTGGATCTCCTTGCAGTCCAAGGGACTCTCAAGAGTCTTCTCCAACACCACAGTTCAAAAGCATCAATTCGGCGCTCAGCTTTCTTCACAGTCCAACTCTCACATCCATACATGACCACTGGAAAAACCATAGCCTTGACTAGATGGACCTTAGTCGGCAAAGTAATGTCTCTGCTTTTGAATATGCTATCTGGGTTGGTCATAAATATCAAGACCCAATAAAGAAAATGCAGGGTCAATAAAAGCCTCAGTGAAGTTAACCAAACTGTCAGATTCATATCAGGATGATAGCAGTGCAAGATGGCGAACAGATTTAGAAGAAATTCTGAGTTTAAGAATAAAGAGATTTGGTTATTTGTACTTGAAGAATAGAAAACAAGGCTTCCCTGGAGGCCTGGCAGACTGGACCATGTGAGCTTTACGTTTACAGGTAGCCTTTCAACAACTTATCACCTTCAATGACTGACCAAAGCTGCAGCCAAATGAGGGTCCTCACCACTGGAGGGTGGGGCTGAGGTCACAGGAATGGTCTCTGGACGGCTTGAGCGCCTGCTGGCTGATCACATCTCATCTTCTCTATGGCTAAAAGCTTTGAATGCTTTGGATAGTTCCTAGCATGATAGAAGGTATGGGCACTTTGCATAGAGGGAGGCAGGGTGAGAGATGTGGCTGTTGAAAGCTTCCAGAGCTCATACATTTAGTTCAGACTGTTGCCACCACTGGCTGAGTTATCCTTCAGAAATGCCATGTCTATGAAAACTTGTCAGAAATTTAAAAATGTGCTGACCAGTTAGCAGAGAACATCTCATCTGCTTCCAGTCCAGTGAACCTGGCCATGATCAGGCACTGGACGTGAAAAAGCAAACCCAAAGAACGAACGTGAGGTGCTGGCCGCCAGGGACATGGCTCTTCTGGAATCATCTAATGTAAAGGGGAAGTGGACGCTTCTGAACTTCCCTGAAGATATTTTTCAAGGACTGGGAGTTACACCCCAAGCACACAATGGGCCATCTCCTTGAGGTCTTCCTCGTGTTCCACTCTCCTTGGCCCTGCCCAGCCCTCACCTTTTGGAGCTGGTTTCCTCACTTCTGTTCATTCCACTGCTCACCCTGGGGATGCAAGTCTCAAAAGATTACAGCTTCTGACACAGCCTCCAAAGAGTCTTCTTTATGAGAGGGGAGAGGATACCTGCCCCTGCCAACTCCATCCTTCACCACGGGCCCTGGGGTAGCCCCACCACCACCAACACCACCACCATCACCATCATCTCTATCCACAAACATTGAGTGGGGTTCACTCAGGGCCTGGCTAGGAGCAGGTGGAGGGGCAGGAACAGGATTCAACTGGGATTTGCCATGCAGGTGACTGAGAAGCGGAAGATGCAGAAAGCAGGGTCCCCAGTTAGTGGCAGGGGGCTGTGAAGGGAAGAACCCAGGATCTGGAGCCACAGAGGTTTGAATTTGAATTATAGCGCTGTTTCTCACTACCCAAGTGACCATAGTCAAGTTCCTTCGCTTCTCTGAGCCTCAACCCCCTCATCTGGAGAATGGGTGTATGTGTGTGTGTATGTATATAAATAAATAAATAAATATATATGTACACTATTCAGCAAGGGGTGATGGAATTAGAAATTATATTTGTGAAGGGTTTAGTGCTGAGTTCTGTACCTGGGGCACAGCAAGCCTTCAATAGGCCACGGCTGCTATTATTGCAGAGAGGGTGGGAGAGGTTGATGGGAGGGTAGGCGGGTGCAGGGGAAGGACAGGATGGCAAGGGGACTGTTGGAGGGGACAGGGCTCAGTCCAGGCGGCCACGTGCTGCATTTCAATCAGTGGTCACCAGAGGTCAGTAAGTTGCCTGAGGTCCCCCCTCAAATTCACACAGGCATTAACAGCAGAGGGCTTCCCAGGTGGCTCAGTGGTAAAGAATCTGCCTGCCAAGCAGGAGACTCTGGAGACAGAGGTTCGATCTCTAGGTCTGGAAAATCCCTCAGAGAAAGAAAAGGCAATCCACTCCAGTATTCTTATCTGGGAAATTCCACAGTGGAACTTGGCAGACTTCAGTCCATGGGGTGGCAAAGAGTTGGACACGACTGCGTGACTAACATTGACAGCGGAGCCAGGACCACTCCCATCTCCAAAGTGGGGCTGGGGCTGACGGAACTGGGTGTGGCCTCCTCAGAAAGGAATGCTCCATCCCGATGAGTCCACACCTCCCTGCACCAGGCCCTGCGCCAGTAGAGAACTGAGTCAGCGCACAGCCCCTCCCGGAGGCCTGAGGACAGCTCTCTAGCATGCTGGCCCTGGAGCATCACTTACGCCTGCCGTTCACAGCGCGTGAAGCGCCTTCCAGAGCAACCGTCGGCCAGAAGGCAACCCTGTGGTCAGAATGACACCCAGATGAGATGTAGAATCAGCTCAGAGCGGCTGGATGAGAACAGAGCCTGCTAAGGTTTCCCACAGCTCTCCTCGGTGTTTGCTGAGACTGGAGGCAGGTACCACACGTGTCCTCCAGCCTTCTGGCTTCACAACATCCTGGGAGGCAGAGATGGCTGTCTGTGCTCCAGAGATGGAGAAACTGAGCCCAGAGATGCACAAAGACCTGCCCTCAGCCACACAGCTAGTGAGTGGCACCACAGCATGCCAAAGATCACTCTCAGCAGCCCACTGCCTACATTTCAAAATTTACAGCTGTGAACTATAAGTGCATTTTATGAAAAGGATTTCCCCTGCCCGTGGGCTCTAAGGCTGGCCATGAGCGGGAACATGCATTTTTCTGAACCAAACAGAAAATAATGCAAGTCAAGATAAGGTGAGACAATGGGTCTGGGGGCTTCGGAAGAGGAGGCAACATATGGCAGGCAGCAGCAGGGTGGGGAAAGGTCTGGGAGACTCCATGGAACAGGGCCATTTGACCCGAGCTCTGAGGACAGTCCACTGTGGGGATATGGAGCTAAAGAAGAGGAGAGGTTCCTCCAGGTGGAGGGAACAGCAAGATTAAGAGCAGAGGCAGAGAAGTCTGGGATGTCTGGAAGGTTGGGCTGGGGCACTTAGGGAAGTAGTCTGGGGCCTAATCAAACACGGGGTGCTCTGGAGGGGACTGGGGAGCCAGTCAGGGTTCTTTCTGAGCCAGGCTTTCTGGCCAATTGTCTAATGGAGTTTTGGAATAACAGGGGATTTTAAAATAGCCCCAGTGCATGGAGTGTCTATAAAATTTATAGTTACTTTTTCATTTGTGCGTTCCCATTTAAAAAAAGGGATGAATAATATGGCCTTTTCCATTTAATGGAAAAGCGACAGAGGTCCTTCCCCATCCCCACTGACACCTGTGACCCCATGACCCCATCACAGGCCCCTCCACAGCTTACTCATCTCCCACTCACTGCAACTCCTGTCCCTCTCCAGCCTTGCCAGCACCGCAAGCCTCTAGCCTTGGGCCAGTTTGTCCATCTGGAAAAATCTTCGCTCCTCCACTCTCTGCCTTTGTTACCTGCCCCTCATCCTCAGCTCACTGCTGCACCGAGCTACTTGTGCAAAGCCGGCCCGGAGGGGCCAGGAGCGGAGCTGTGGGACTCGCCAAGCTGCCACGTTTATGTGCTCAGTCCTCAGAACAGCCCTTGGTTGTGTCGGCAGAGCTCTCCGCACTCAGCAGATGAGAAAGGGGGCACTGAGGGGCTGAGCAACTGCGCCAGGTCACACACCCAGCAGTGATGGAGAAGGACCCGGCCTCAGAGGCCACACTCCTGATCCCTCCCCGCCGCCACCATTCCTGCCTCTGTCCTGCCTGACCAGCGTCCTTCCAGGCATGCCAGACTCCATCTCTGGACACACTGGTTCCACGCCGCTGGGGCAATGCGATCGAGGCTTTCTCATTTAATCCTCACCTCAACCCCAGGAGGCGGCGCTGTTCCAGTCACCGCCCCCCCCCCCCCCCCCCCCCCCCCGAAGAGGAGCAGCTGCACAGGTGGGCCAACAGTTTGTCCCAGATCAGACAGCTCATCGGGGCAGAGCCAGGGTGGCTCCTGGGTCTGTCGGGCACAGTGATCTTCCTCGAGACCATAGACGACAACCCAGACCAGCATGCCCAGTCTCCCTCCCAATTATCCCCCCACCCGACCCACCCACCAGAAGTGATCTTCCCATGAACTGCATAAAGGCCTGCAGTAATGCTTCTCCAAGCCAGGTGCCTCGGGCCCTCCAGGCATGTGAGCTCAGAGACAGGCTTGCCTGAGCAGAAGCCCAAGGTTCCTGCCCCAAGGGCTCACAGTCACAAAATCACAGGTTTCACACGCTGGTTACGTCTTCCTGACACACATTAGCATAAAACATGACAAATGTAATAAGGAGCATTTGTGGGAGCCGCCTGAAATCACCCTGGTGGTTTGTATTACAGCCTGCAGGAGGTTCTCATCGGGTAGCGGCTATGCAGTGGGCCAAAGTGGGTGGGAGCCAAGGGCCCAAGAGTCCAGGGAGGGGACAAGACACAGGAAGGATTCTTGCGAGGATGGAAGCAACCTTCCCAGCGTGGTGTGGGTGAAAGCACCCTGATTCCTTGAGAGGAAAGGGACGGCACCCAGGCCCACCCAGCAGGTGGGGTGTAGAGAGGGGTCCCTATGGTGCATGGCCAGGTCTATGTGCACTGTGTGCCTGCCGGAACCCCAGCCTCCTCCTTACTACTTCCTGCAGGACCCAGTGCTTGAGCCCATCCAGGAGTCTCATGGATGTACTAGGGAGAAGGTCCAACACCTGGGGCGCCCAGCTGGCCGCTTTCAGTGTATTATCTCTGCTGGGATGGCCCTTCCTGGCACACTGGGCAGAGGAGACCCAGGAAGAGGGTGAAGGGGGAGGATTCTTTGGTGAGGATTTGAGCAAGCATGATGGATGCCCTGTCCTGCCGGACCCCAGGTGAGGCCCCACTGCGTTCACAATAGCCTCTCCCCAGCCTCAGGTAAGGGCTGGCTGACTAAAGGCACTCTGGCCCCTAGAACGGGGAAGGAAAAGAGCCTGGACCAGCATGGGGACATCCGTGGGTCACTGCTGGGCCTTTTCCTACAGCAACAAGACTCCACGGGCATCCTGCTGGAGTCCAGGTGGGGGACGGCCCAGCCTGTATGAATCCACAGCACGCTGGCTCCTGCAGCCTCAGCTGGAGCTCCTGGGTCACCGCTTAGCCTATGGCTGGCTCCTCAGGGACCCTCTGTTCCCCTGGTCCAGACCCATCCAAACCACCACCTCCTCTCAGCCCCTTCCCTCCTCCCTCCCGACCCCTGACCACCCAGGAGGAGGAGGACACGTCCTCAGCTGCCCTCCTCATGGGAAGGGTTCGCCACTCGTCGGCGAAATCAGAACCGACAGAGGGCGGACACTGGGAGGTGACGAAGCTCAGAAAAATCGTGGCTGGTAGGGTCTGGGCCCGAGCTCCCGAGCTAAGCAGTCTCAGACGCTTCCGAGAGACAGCCTGACTGCTCCGTCTGCTGATGTTTAGAAAGTTGGTGGGAACTGGTCTCTTCCTCTCTGCTAGGGGGCGGCTCCTCTTCTTCCTGAATCAGCCTGGGCTCAACTGGACCGGCTGGGTGAATACAGTGTCCTCCCAGGCCCCTGGAGGTCCTGCCTCCCAGCTGAGCAGCATAGCCGGCGGACCAGCCTCTCCACCCTCTGCCCTGCTGGCCGTCTCTACTCCTTGCAGCCTTCCCCGGGGAAGCGCCCTGTCTGCTCCTGGCTCCAGTTCCCAGAAGCCCGGCCTGCCCCTGGCTGGCCGCCTCCTGGCCCCAGTCTGCCAGCTGTATTGCCAGTGGGTCCTAAGGCCTCGCCCACAGCCTGGCTTCTCCCTGGCTGCCTTGGGTTTGTTTTGCCTCCTGTGTCCATCCTGTCTGCTGTCACCATGCTCCTGGGAACCGGCCTGCCCAACACGCCCGCCCCCTGGTACCCAGGCTCCAGCTGTCTGCCTTCTGCTGGCTGCTGTGCCCCGGGACCCACCTCCCACCAGCTGGGCTGTCCTTTGGTCTGCAAGCCGCCTACGGTGACAGAGGACGCCCGTCCACAGCACAGATCCAACATTCTGCTTGGAGTTCAGGCCCGGCTCTTTCTTGGCCTTGGCTGATTCTGCTTGTTCGGAGATCTGCCCGGCGGCCCCTGACAGCCTCTGCCCTTTTAAACTCTTTCCTCAATTCCTGGCTTCCCTGGCCTCCTTTCTTCTGAACCAAACTACTTCATTCTAGAATCTTTTTAAAGTATTTATTGTGAAATAATCACAAACGTGTTGAAAGTGTAGTTCTAAAAAAATTCTTTTTTTCCGGAACTGCTTAAGAGCAAATTGCCAACCCCATGAATCATCAGCCCTGAATTCTCCAGGGTATGCTCCTTCTGGCCAAGGCCACATCAGGCCTCTCTGTCTGGTCGGGCTCTAACTCTCCATGTAGGGTCCAGCCCATGGCAGAGGGAGGCCCTCCTTAAACCGCTAGGGTGTGTCTCCCCAATCAGGCCACCCTGTTAGCTCTTGAACACAAGGGATCCTCTGGAGTCAAACGTCTCTTTTCATGGGAGCTGAAAGTGCGTCAGAATCCCAGCCTAATTCACCACAATGCCACCTCCCTGCCATCAGCATGGCCACGGCGAGATGGCACAGATCCTGTGGCCTCATCCACACTCAACCACACAGCCTTCCTCCCTTCTTCCTGTTGGCGTGTTCTGAGTGAAGGCCAAGAGGCTGGCTTCTATTATTCCTGTGCTGTGTTAATGCCTCCCTGGGCTGTGGTTTCCTCATTGGCAAAGTGAGGAATTTGGATCAAATGATTTCTAGGGACCCTTTCAAAATAATGATAACAGTGGACTTTGATTAAGTACTTACTACGCACCAAGCACTGTCAATTCTTTACATGTGGCTTCTTAGTTAAGCCTCATATGAACTCTTTGAGGTGTAATTGCTATTATCGTCCTCTTCCTGCAGATGAGGAAGCTGAGGCACAGAGCAATTACCTGACTCACTTATGATCAACTGGTTGCCGTGTTAGAGCCAGGCTTCCCATGCAGGGGGTCTGGCTTCAGCACACCACAGTGTGCTTGCAGAAGAGGGGGACACCAGCTGACTCCTTACTGGAAGAGGCGGTCATGTAAGTGAATACTGACCATTCACGGCAGATTAAGAGGTCCAACACTATGCTGGGTACATGATACACAAACATCATTTCCTTTAATTCTCAGCGTTGCTCAACAGGTGCTGTTATTATTCCCATTTTTCAGATGAGAAACCTGAGCCATAGAGATGTTATGTGATTTTCTGATCAGTGGCAGAACCAGAATTTGAACCCAGGTCTGGCTGATGCCAAAGTTATGCTCTCGTCACCATGTTCTGCTCAACTGAGATACAGGGCTCTGCTCATCCCCTCTGTTTGGCAGTGCAGCGGGAGGGGTTGGGCCAGACCCTGGACAGCTGATTCTATTTAATGTGTCTGATTCTATTTAACATTCACAGTGGCACGAAGAGGTACCTCCGCTTCCAGGGAGGCACTGAAGAGCATGATTGAAGATACTCAGGTGGGCAGGCACAGGTGGCAGGATGTGGCCTCTGGAGGGTATCCCAGAGGCTGGGCCTTCCCCACTGTGGGCAGCAAGGAGCAGCTGATACTTGCGAGGGACAGACCACAGCAGGGACCCCGCCTCCAAGAGACTCCGGTCCAACTCTGTCTTAATTTTTCTAAGCTCCTCATTTTTCTGGCAAGCCCTAGAGATTTGATACGTCTATTGCCCCCCTCATCTCCTCACCTGTGTGTGTCCAGGCAAAGCAGTACACAACAGCCAACTCTGGGCTCCGAGAGGAAATTCTTCCCAACAGATACCTTATCTCAGGCCGGGGCACACTGCCAAGGACTCCTGCCCAATTCGGCTTAGGTTTCCTGACCTTTAGAGAAGGCAGCTTCTCTGAGGGAGGGACAAGGACTTGCGGCAGCCCGCATAGGCCCTTCACTCAGACCCCTCCCTGTAAACTGTCTCCGAGCAACATCTTCCTCAGTATTGAGTGCAGAGCTGAAACAGCTCACTGACTGACAAGAGCTGGAAAGACCCTGCACATCACGTCATGAGAGCCAGAGATGGTTCACCCAAGCCACACAGTGACCACTCATGCTACAGAAGAGAAAGCCAGGCTCACAAAGAGCAAAGGCCTACCCAAGGCCTCAGTGCTAGTATAGACAGAGTCAAGATGCAGCCCCCAGTCCTGGACTCCAAGACCCAAGCCCTTTCCCACATCCTCCAGTTACCAAGGGAGAGACTGCAGTCCAGAGAGAAAAGATGATTTGCCCAAAGTCTCCAGCTCTGGGACTCACCCCACTTACCTCCCTCCCTCCGACAAGGAGGCCTCATTTCAAACAACGCCCAAAGATGGAAAAGGTAAAATTTCCCATGATTTGCAGATAATAAAATGCAGGGGGACCCATGCTCAGCCCCGGAGTCAGACTTTCCACCTGCCCAACCCATGTGTCATTTCTCTTTTTTGATTTCACTTTCATTGTCCACAGATTAGCCTCCAACTCTCACCTTCTTGATACACTGTTCACACACCGCTGTCAGAGACAGAGCCTGGCTTACACCTTCAGCAGCTCTTAGTGCCTGGGGAGAAAGGCCACGGGAGCCTGGGGAAGATCACAGTCATGCTGGAGAGGGAAGGAGGTGGGAGCAAAGGAAGATGGAAGGAGGGAAAGAACAGTGAAGGGGGAAGGAAGCAAGGAAGGCAGCAGCCCCTTTGCTAAGCACTTCCTATATGCCACAGTAAAGAGCCCATAGAATCTTAGCATTTAGTTCTCACTACGGAGCCTACTTTAGGGACTAGCCAGTAATTGCCAGAGGTGGGCCTAGAATCTCATTCTGTCTCAGGCCAATACCCAGAGACTTCCCAGACTTTCTGGAACACCAACACCTTCCCCCCTGTGCTCCTCTGAGCCCAGAAGTTCAAGGAAGTGCCACAGGGGCCCCAAGGACCTATAGGAAAGGCTGTAGGGTGACCTTCTCAGAAGAGCTATTTGGAAAAATGAGTTCTGTGCTTGAAACATTCTAAAAAACAACCCTATTAGTCGCCTGTTTTAAAGATGGTGGGGAAACAGTATTTATGTTTCCTTTCCCTTTGCTTCTGTCTCTTGGCATAATAAACACACAAAGAAGAGAAGAGCAGGAGAGGATACTGGCAATGCAGTCTTGGAAACTGGAAAGAGATGGATGACTGAACAAGACTTTGCAGACTCAACAGAATGGAATCTAAGTTGACAGCAGGTTATATGAGAATAAACTCGACTTATGCCCCAGGGCCCCTCAAGGACTCTAGAGGTGCATACGGGGAGAACCAAGATAAGGACAACTGGTGGAAAGTCCTACTAGAAGCAGTCAGACCTCACCCCTTTCTCAACTCCAGCAGCCAGGAGATCACTCCTGGAAATGCCTGGACGTTTGTTTTCTGCAAAGGGTGAGATGGAAGGCCTTTGCGGGGGTTCAGGCCAGGTGATGGCAGGATGGGGAACTGCAAACAAATGAAGGGATGAAGTGAATGCACCACTGGAGGCTGAGATTCCCCTTCACTCTGCCTCCCACCTTTTTCCTTTCTGTGGCTCTCAGACTACGGGAAATGAACCCTGCCACCTTCAGATGGGAGGCTGGAGTCCTCATCCAAGAAGCAAGACACAAGACTCTGCCACTGCAGCCTCCCCAGCAGAACAGCCTAGTCTCAGGGAAGCCTTGCTCTCACACTCAGGTGCCCAGGCAACTTTGAGCCTCCCACTCTTAACGTGCGAAGACACCAGAGGTTATCAGATACCGGAGAGGAGAGACTAAACAAAGACAAGGGTGAAGGGAACCTGAAGGACACAGAAATCAAGAGGAAAAGAGCACTGAAGACAAAACAGCGAACATTAACAGCTTCCGAGCGGCCTGGAATCAGTCAAATAAGAACAGGATACTTGGTACAAATGGACTTATCTACACTACAGAAATGAGATGCTACATCTTATTACACGGCAGAAATAAGATGCTACACTACATCTTCACCGGTGTAGAAGACAAACTTATTGCTACCAGGGTGGCAAAGGGGAGGAGGGATAAACTGGAATATTGGGACTGATGCATACACAGTACTATGTATAAAACAGATAACTAGTAGGGACCTACTGTATAGCACAGGGACCTCTTCTCCACACCCTGTAAAGACCTAGATGGGAAAAGACTCTAGAAAAGAGTGGATCTATGTACACGCATCACTGATTCACTTGGCTGCACAGCAGAAACTAACACAGCACTGTAAATCAATTATACACCAATAAAAACGTTTAAAAGTCATTCAGCTTAAAAAATAGAGAATATTTTAACTAACAAAAGTACATAAATAAAGATATTCTCAATAAAAGAGAATAGGCTACTACTAATATAAGAGGAACATGCAAGGAAAATTAAGAATGTGATAGCTGAAATGAAAACACGAATGGTTGGAAGACAAAGTAGAGGTCCCCAGAAAGGAGAGCAAAAATACGAAGAGATGGGGATTCTGGCAGAGAGGCACAGACATGAGAGGAACGAGCCAGGACTTACTCAACGCCTGAATAACAGGAGTACCACAGAGAGGAGAGAGAAAACCAGAGGAGAGAGAATCCTCAAGGAAACCATTCAGGAAAGCTTCCTAAAGCAGAAGTCCTTGACTTGCCAGATTGAAAGCATCAGCGAGTGATGAAAACTGCTCCACACCGAGACCCAGGCTTGAGAAGTCGCCACTCTAAGCAGGAAGAGAAGACCCTCAGACAGTCACAGAGGATGGAACAAGAATCAGGATGGATCTGGAATTCTTGAGAACAACGCAGAAGCTTGAGGAGAAGGGAGCAATGCTTTCAAAACTCTAAAGGAAAATGACTTCCAACACAGAATTAGACACTTGAGCCAACTGAGGAACACAATAAAAACACTTCAATCCATTCACTCATGCAAAGCACTGAAAAGGCTCACCTCTCACAGGCCCTTTCTCAAGAAGATCATGCTGAAGGATGGTCTCTGTGAAAACGAGGATGTAAACCAGGAAAAAGGAAGATGTACGGCTATGAGGCGATCGAGCATAAGAGACAGGAGAATCTCTAGGGTGAGAGTGAGGGAGCCGTGGGGTGACAGCTGTGTTCCAGGCTGAGGGAGCAGCCTGTGTGGCCTGGAGTCCACAGGATCCCTCAGGGAGGGACTGTGTCCGCAAGATGATTTACAGAGGACCCGATGCATCGGAACGTCTTCAGGGGAGAGTTGGGAAGTGAGAATTTGGGGGTTGAATTAACAATAAATATATAGACAACTGGGGCTCCCCTGGTACCTCAGCTGGTGAAGAATCTGCCTGCAATGCAGGAGACCTGGGTTTGATCCTCAGGTTGGGAAGATACCCTGGAGAAGGGCATGGCAACCCACTCCAGTATTCTCGCCTGGAGAATGAACAGAGGAGCCTGGTGGGCTACAGCCCATGGGGTTTGGAAAAAGTCAGACATGACTAAGCGACTAAGCACAGCACAGCATATAGAAAACTGATGAAGTTAACACACATACAACTTTTACTCCTAGAGAAAATAAAAGTTGTATATGAAAGCAAAAGTATCATATAACATAGCTGTGAAGCATAGATGGTATGACTCTGATGAGAGGGTGTGGGATGAGGGGTCATGTGTGGACCAGGGAACGGCTTGTGAGTCACTAGCTAGCACCTAAAGCTGAAAAGCCCAAGAGTAGCAACCCAGGCACATTATTCAGAGATACAAAGGCTAACCAAGATAATCAGCTAGAAGAGATGAAAGTTATTGCTTCTGGGGTGGGGGTGGGGCAGGGCAGAAAATGTAGGGAAAAGGAGGGTACTATCGTCTTCCATAACAAAGTTTATAGAGATGTTTGGCTTTCTCAACTCTGTGCATGTACAATTTAGATAAAAATAAACACAGGGGCTAAGACTCAGCGCTCCCAGTGCAGGGGGTCTGGGTTTGATCCCTGGTCAGGGAACTAGATCCCACATACCGCAACTAAGAGTTCATATGCCACGATGGAAGCTCTCGCACACCACAACTAAGACCTGGCACAGCCAAATAAATACGTGAATAAAAATGTATTTTAAAAAATAAATAAAAAAATAAAGACTGAAAGAAAGAGGGAGAGTGTGTGCCACTGTTTGCTAAGAGGCCGCTTCCCTCACAGGAGAGAAGGGGATCCCCCAGGACAGGGAGGAGGCAGGTGGAGACTCAGGCAGATGTGGTCCAGGCCCAGGGGATGCCCAGTTCTCACTGCAGCCGCCGGCGGCCATCGCATGCTAGGGTCGGGGGGGGGACTCCACTTCCCCACCCCCACCCCCTCAGCTGAGTCTCTTGCTGCCTTAGACCCTACAGCTAAGGGCCAAATTAGCTTGAGAAACGGATTCTCCTTTAAATTTTAATAGGATGCATTTAGGTCTTCCCTGACCATCCTCAAGACTCTGGGGATTCTGGCCCCAGCAGACTCAGACACTCAGTCTGCCCCTTGATCAATATGTCTTTTCTTTCCTTTTTTTTTAAACTGTCGGTGACTTGGGTTTCATAGAGACATAATCAGTTTTGTCTCATGCCTGGAGTGAGTGTTCCCTGTGAAGTCCTTTGAGTGCTCAGTAGAATGATGCTAGGCCAGCATGGAGAGTCAACCTAACTAGACTGCTTTACATCTGAGATAGCTTTTCGGAGGATAATCTTTACAAAGGAATAACTTTCCCAAGAATCTAAGTGGTTTCCTAGAAACAGACATTTCCTGGTGTTTCCCCCCCGCCCCCCTCCGCCCCCCGCCCCAAACAGCCATTCACAGATCTATTGTTGAGAATGTAGGTATCTAGGAACAGTGAGAAGAGGTCTGGATGGGGGCTGAGAGGACCCTCCCCTCTTCCCCCATCCAAACCATCAGTTCTGCCTGCAGTGTGCCAGCATCTGTCTCCCCTCACCCCGCACCATTACTCTGGAAGCACCCCTTCTCATCAGTGCTTGACCCCAGGCCTTGCACCTCCTCTAGGACTCTGCCTGCCCTCAGCCCCTTCCCTCCCAGCATCATCCTCTGCCAAGCCCTCCCCCGCCCACCACTACTGTCAATCATTCCTAGCAGCCCAAGCCGAGGGAGGATCTCTCCACGTAAATATCGTAAATATCGCCTGCTCAGCCTCACACACGTGTCCAGGCCCCGCCTCTCACCTCCTTGTGATTCCCTCCTTCCCTCCATAACCAGACTCTTGGGACAGGTTTACACGCGCCACCTTCAGAACTCCATCTCCCAAAAGAGCTCCCGTCAAGGTCACCAGTGAACCCCACGTGGCTATATCCCATGGACACTTGCCTGGCTTCCCTGTCCTTGGCCTTTAAATGGCCCTCAGCACAGCTGACCTTGAATTCCCTCTGCCCTTGTCTTCCAGGATTTCTCACTCTGCCGGGTCTCTTCTATTCTTTTGGCTTTTCCTTCTCAGACTCTTGCAGCTTCATCTCTACCTGTCCTCTGGCACATCCCAGCTCCGTCCTGGATGCCCTATTCTATTCTTTCCATTTCCCCAAGTGATCCCCCATCCAGTTGCATCCTCCTAAATAGCATCCATGCACTGAAAAATGTGAATATCTACGCATATCTCAAATGTATCTTTCCTGTCCTCTGTAGGCCAGGCTCAGATATCCAATTGCCACATGCCTTCCTGAACACTTGGATGTCTGACTGGCATCTCAAAGTGAACGCTGTCCACCAAGCTTTAATCCCTCCTTCCCCAAACCTCTTTCTTACTCTCCTTCCCATCCTTGCCCATCTCCGTAAATGGCAGCTTCATATATCCTTGAGCCAGAAACGTGGCAGCCATTCTCCACTCCAAGCTTCTCATCCTCACCCTTTGTATTCGATTCACCAGGTGTCCTCTAGCTCCACTCCCATCTCCACCGCCACCTCCCTGGTCTGGGCAGTTGAACGTCGCACCTGTACTTTGCAATATCCCACCCTCCTCCTCTGCGTCCACAAAAGCCCGGGTCATATTCCCTAGGAGAGATGGAACAACAGGGTTTGGGAGAAATAGAAAGAGAACTAAACCCAGTGTGGGCACATGTGATAGGAGCTGGACAACTTGCTCCTGGCCCACAGGAGCAAAGCTGGCCACACGCAAAGCTGCACTTCTACACTCCAGGGAGAAGCCTGAGGATTCAAGAGAGATCAGGGCACTGAGTCAGAAAGAAGACATGGCCCTGATGACCTGGACTCACCCAGGAAGACAGTGGCCTGTCTCCAGAGTTGGGTGCCCAGGACCACTCCTCTCTGGCCCCCAGGACAGAAAGGATCTACTCAGAGCGGGCACTGGCCAGGAAGCTGGTAGCCCATGAGCCAGCCCTTTTAGGAATCATGTTTCATTTTTCACCTGTAACACTTGCAAGGCAGGTCAGCAAACAAACAGCCTTGGCTCCCAGCCCCAGGTGCTTGCCCCATAGCCGAAGCCACCTGACTTCACCTTCCCAGGCCAAGTCTGACTTCAGGTTGGTGGCTTGGCCCTGACTGTCTGTCCTTCCTCCTTCCTGAGACCCAGAGTCTCCACTGCGCATGGATTCTAAGGGCTGCTGAGTTCAGGGACACAGCCCCTCATCTGAGGTCTCAGGTAAAGAGAGAGTCCTTCAGTTAATAAACATTCACCAGCGCGGCCTACATGCCAGTCAGCATTTTCAGCACTGGGGATACAGCAATGAATAAAGCACAATGCCTGACCTCTCACAGGGTGTATGTTCTGGAGGGGGAAACAGAAGTAAACTAATAACTGGGGAAAAATAAGGCGGGGGAGGGAAGCTGGGTAAGAAATGCTGGAGGAGGGTACACAGGGGATGATCTGGTTAAGGCTTCTCTGAAGGGTGACGGAAGGAAGTGAGGGAGCTGCGGGACTCCGAAAAAAGTGTTCAGGGCAGAGGGTGCAGCAAGTGCAAAGGCCCTAAAAGCAGCAAGTCAGACAAAGAGATCTTAGGCTGGGGCACAGGAAGCAAGGGGTAGGAACCTGCCGATGCAGGGACACAGGTTCAATCCCTGGTCTGGGAAGACTCCACACGCTGTGACGCAACTAAGTCTATGCACCACAGCTACTGAACCTGCACTCTCGAGCCCGTGGGCCGTAACAGGAGAGGCTACCACGGGCAGAAGCCTGTGTACTGCAACTAGAGAGTGGCCCCTGCCTGCTATAACTAGCGAAAGCTCATGTGACAACCAAGCTCAATCAATAAGTACGTAAACATAAAAATTTTTAAAGACCTATTTAAAAGAAAAAGGAGAAGCAAGGGGTAGAGGGGCAGGCAGAGGTCAGGGAGCATCTGGAGCTAGAACACACAGGCTGCTGCTGCTGCTAAGTCGCTTCAGTCTACTGGAGGTCTTTGAAGGGCGCAGAGTGGGAGTGACAGGGTCTGCTGATGTTAAACTGGATCGCTCTGGCTGCTGGGTTAAGAATACATGATAGTGGGTAAGAATGGAAGCAGGAGATTCTAGCAGGAGACTGTGACGATCCAGATGAAACTCAGCAGTGGTTTGAGCTGGGACGTGGGAGAAATGGGCAGATTCTGGATATGGTTTCACAGGGTGAGTTGACAGGATTTGTTAATGGAGATGAGACAGAGCTGTTCTGAGACTAAGGATCTGGTTCCCAAGGTGGAAGGAGATGCTGTTGGTGGTACCTGTAGGGCTTGGTCAGCATATACCGAGTTTGAGGTGCCCTAGTCTTCCAGGCAGAGGTGCCCATGAGGCATCAGAAGCAATGGTCTACAGTTCAGGAGTAAGGTCCTAGCTGGAGATTCACATTTAGCATCCTTGGTGCAGGGATGAAGTTTAGCCAAGGAAGCGGACAACACTGACCAGGGAGACCATTCAAGGCCACAGGAAACTAGTCCGACTGATGAGGTGCGTGAGTCACCAGGACACCCAGACTGCCGTCTGACTCACCTTTCCTCTCTGCCGGTCCCAGTCTCATATACCCTCCAGGCCTAGCCCACCTCCTCCAGGAAGCCTTCTCTGGCTACTTTGGGCCCAGGGGTCCCTGCCTGCTCGGAGCATCTGAACACTGATGGTCCACACCTCAGCTCCAGGCCTTCTGCTACCCCTGAGGCCAGCCTCCTTGAGAGCAGGATCATAGATGACCCTCTTGGCTCTGGCTATCTTCTGGTACAGAGCACTTGTAAGTTCTGTGACAACCCCAAACTTTCAAGTCCACATTTGCAAACCCTCCTGGAGGGTGACACCAGCCCTCAAAGAACTGTAAATATTGAGAGGTCACCAGAAGCGAAGGTGGGAGGTACAGTGGGGGCCCAGATGGGACAGCGGGGCTGTGGGAGAAGATGACCTGACTGGTGGCATTGCATAACCCCATTCCCCCTACCAAGGTGATGAAATTAAATGTGACAAGTGGAGAGAGTGAGGGTGATGTTCTTCACAGTCGACAGAGGGAGATTATCCTGGAGGGGATCAAAACAATGGACACAAAAATGAAAAAATACTCCGATACCCATTTTTTTAGCACCATGAAGTGTGCTGGTCTTTACATAGGGCAGCACAGGATCCCCCAACAGCCCATAAAGTATGTAATTATCCCCTTTTACCGATCGGAGGCAGAGCTGGAGAGGGGAGGAGACTGTCCCAGTGGAACAGGTTAGTGGGAGAGCCACTCTGGGGCAGGGATGCTCGACCTGGCAAGACAGGGAGATTCTGAACAGAGAGGGTGGGACTAAGTGATGACCTGGATGGAATGGTGGGGATGGGTTAGAGTGGGGACCCCTGGCCAGACCGCAGGAAGAGAAGAGGACTCAGACGTGGCCTTCACCTCTCAGCTGAAGGTAGATCGTGGGCAGAGACTCTGGGAGGCGGCTGGAGCTGTGAACTAACTGGGCTGGGGAGAGGCTCCTGCCAGCTGCCCTTTCGGGGCTCAGAACAAGGGAACTGCCTCGGGGAACCAGATCTCCAGTCTGGGGGCTGTTGCCTCTCAAGGCAGAAGCAGACCCCTTTGTTCACACCAGCTGACATTCAGCCGCCCCTGGGACCCTACAGATGGTCCTTGAAGCTGCGGGGAGAAGGCTGTGACTGATCCACCAATCCTGGGGTGAAGTCTTACGTGGCCTTTGGAGGATCCGATGATGTGCGAACACGGAGACACAAGGGGGCGCTCTAACCAAGTAGCAGAAGAGGAAACCCGCCAGTCCCTGGGTGGAAAGACAGTGCTTGGAAAAACCCGCTGGTCTAGTGTTTCTCAATGGAGCAGTTACAGGAACTCTGGGCAAGATATTTCTCCCCTTTGGGGATGCGTCCTTGCCACTGCAGGAAGCTTGCCATCCCTGACTCCCCTCCCTATTGCTGTGACAACACAAGCCCCCAAGTTCAGTTTTCAAACACCCCTCCTGGGAGACCCTGCTGGTCAGTGCCGAAGGATGCCCACCAGTGGCCTCGGGAGCTGGGCGTGGTCTCATCTCCCAATGCTCCAGAGGAACCTGGCACCTCCCACTTTGATCTTGTGAGTTGCACACTTGCAAGTGCTGGAGGTCTGTAAGCCCCAGTGACATTCCATGTTCCTGGGGACATGGATTCCTGGGGACCCTCCTCCCTGGGAGGCAGGTTTTCCTCCATGCTGTTCTCCCTCAGGACTGGGTAGGAAGAGGGCTGCATTGATGACACTGGGGACACAGACACAGGACCCTGAGACAGACACCACGGGACCTGCATACAGACACCCACATCCCAGGGAGCACACACGTGGTCACACAGAACACAGCTCTCACGACACTTCCACAGAGCAAGCCTGGAACCAGGCAGCCTTCTGGGAGCCCCGAGAGCCCCACAGCTGAGAATTCTGAGAAGTTTCAGTCCTTAGGTTTATGAACACAAAGCACCAAAGGTGAAAGACTAGGGGTGTTCCTCTAAATGTTTACAAACCAACGAGTCCTGGACCCAGCCAGTCCAAGAAGAGACCCGGAGACTGGTATGTACAGCTGATGAGTGCAGTGCGCCACCAGCCCTGTAGACATCCCAGCTGGCAGAGCCCATGGACACCAGACCTGTCACCGTGGCTGCTTAGGCAGGACAGAGGTGACTTCTGCAGAACATGCACCAACGTAGGTGGCAGTCCGCACAGAACCCGGGAGGGTCACTATCAACCCCAACCTGGGGTCTAGGAACCCAGCCAGCATCTGAGGCAAGAGGGGCTGGGGGAAGACCCAGACGGCTCCTGTCCCCAGCATATACCTGGTGTCCCCGAGCCCCCACCAAGGAGCCAATATTCCTTAACAGAAGTGGCCAGCAAGTCCCACAAAGATGGCACTTCCTGGGAAGGTGGAAAGCCCAGGGCTCCTGTGGGCACAGTCTTGCCCAATGAGATGCTCACCACCTCTGAACACAGACCACCATTCTGAACACGGAAGGCAGGCACCACCCCCAGCCTGCGGGCGGGCGCGAGCACTTACTGCATGGAGAGCAGACTCTGCAAACCAAACATAATTCTTACCCTCCTTCGAAGATTTTGATCCTCGCCGGCTCCCCTCTCTTGGAGGCGGGAGCGTCCTCCTCCGGCTTCCCTCTCTTCTCCTCTTCTTTCTCCACTCTAGCTATCTCTTTCTGTCCTTCCGGGGAAACCAGCGAAGGGAGGCGAACCTGGCCCACCGCAGGAACGACAAAGTCACTGCTGGTTAACACGTCGTCACAGAATGATGCCCACGCTTCCCCGTGGCCCACTTCATTCATTCTCCCTCTGCCCAGTGACAAGATGCTACTAGCCCCGCTTTACAGAAGAAGGGAAACGAATCCCCAGAGGGGAAGTCAGAACTGGGACTCTGCCCAGGCCTTCCCACGAGAGCTGCGTCTCCTCTCTTTTTTCACACTAGTCTCGGGGCTTCTGGGGACAGGTCCTCGTCTCGGTCTCCCGGGCCACGCCAACCTCAGAGAAGGTGTGTGAGGAATGCTGCATACGGAAACAAAGACTTCACCTTTGAAGATTAACTGGCCCAGTTCTCCTTTATACATCAGAAAGTCAAGGCCACACAGCAAGTCAAGGGCATTTCTAGGAGCAGAAAGCAGGTCTCCTGAAGGCCCGGACCCCACCCCCGACTGCTGCCAGAGCTGGACACAGAGAGGCTGTGCTGCCCACTGATGGGCATGTGTCTGGGGGATGGGCATTTTAGGGAGCCCATTCTCTTCATGAGCTATAGGCCTTGGTGTTAAGGGCTGGCTGGATAACCTGTCCCCTAGATCCTCTGATGGTGGCAGGGATGGGTGCACCTTTAATAGGGAGCAGTGATGCTGGGCTGGGGGCTGGGGGCTGGGGCTGGCAGTGATATTCTCATCCTACTCCATGCCATTCCATTAAGGTCAGGAGGAACTGCCCTGTTTATAGCCAGGAGGAGCAGCAACTGTGTCCCCTGGTGCTGGAACAATCTAAGGACAGAAGTCCCTGCTTCAGCCACCACACCTGCTCCTACAAGCGGCTGAACAGAAAAGTAGCTGATTGGAAATCAAGGAATCTGAGTTCTTGCATTACATAGGCCACTGCAAACTGAGCCAAACTTGGGTGGATTACTTCACCTCTCTGAGGCTCAGAGTCGAGATTAGACCATCTTAAAGATTCATTCCAGGGTCAGCTTCAATGATTCAGTGACTCCTGACAATCTCTTCAGAATTGGAGATGGGGAGTGGCAACCAAGAGAGGGTATGGTATGCCGCTTCAGCAGAAGATCGCTGATTTTATGCAATACTCAAAGGTTTTCAGAGCCTGCTGTTTCCACTTCCATGTCAGCCTGGCATCTGGGCCACCCATGGAATGACCACGAGGCCTCCCTCAGGCTGATAAGTGCCTTCTGTCTTACAGCCGGCTGTGATGTCAGAACCAAGCTGGAGGAGGCTGGTGTTGGTGGCAGCAGACACTCTACCAGGAAACATGGTTGGACTTGAGCAGGGGACCAGGGATCCACTTTAAGTTTTAAAGATGATAATGTGAGTAACTGCAGATAGTGATTATCAAGCTTCAATGTGCCAACCACTGTTCTAAACACACCTTACATATTTTAACTCATTTAATTATCTCTGCATTCCTATGAGCTAAGTATTTGCTGTCTTACAGCTTTTTATCTCTGTCTTACCAATGAGGAAACCAAGGCACAGAGAGGTTAAGTAACTGACCCAAAGTCAGTTAGTAAGTAAGTGAGTGAGATCGGGGAACTCAAATTCGGGCAATCTGGCACTGAAGCCCTTGTTCTTAATCTCTTTGCATTAGTGCATGCGGTTGTCAAAATTATCTCCAAGGAGAAAAAAGGAAGGAGAGACGGGGAACGAAACGTGGCTGCAAAGTGAACTCTTGTATAAGCTTGGGTTTCTCCAAGGTTTAGATATGAAAAAAAAAAAAAATGTATGTGACCAAACTCAAACCTGACTGGGTGGTCTATTCCTGCATAAAGATGGTTAGGAAGAGCTTTGAAATCGTGGTATCACCCAAAGGGCCTTTTCAGAGCTACTAACAGTGAATGGAAGCTATGGGATGACAAATGTCAGGTCAATATAATAGGGAACTTTCTTAAGGCACTGTTCAAAGATGGGTTGGGTTGTACTAAGGGGTGGTGAGCAGCCTATCACTGGAATGCAGGCAGAGACCAGAGAGAGGGATGATTGCAGAAAGGCATCAGACCGTGAGCTGTGCAGTTACAGTAATGTACCAGACTGGTGAGCTTCTGGTAGGAAACACGCTAAGTTTACGTGTTTAAGTGAAAGTCTTCAATCATGTCTGACTCTTTGCGACCCCATGGACTATACCGTCCATAGAATTCTCCAGGCCAGAATACTGGGAGTGGGTTGCCATTCCCTTCTCCAGGGGATCTTCCCAACCCAGGGATTGAACCCAGGTCTCCTGCATTTGCAGGCATATTCTTTACCAGCTGATCCAAGTAAACCAAATGAGATAGTCCAGGAAAAAGTTGCAGCTTATTTTAGGAAAGCAGCATTTTAAACAAATGGTTGTCAGACCCAGTTAAGCCAAATTAATTCTTTGTTTTTCTTAAACCACCTTTCAGTGTTCAGTCATTAAAACAGAGGAGCAGTTCAGATCATCCAAAAGAACTTTAGAGTGAGATCTAGTTTTGAATCCAGGCCATTTAACTATGTTTGGGACCTTGTGCAAATTGCCTGACTTCTTCATGCTTTGGTCTCTTTATCCATCAAATAATGATGTAGAAACCTGCCAATGTGGTTGTGAGGAAAAAAGTCATGTTGGGCATAGTACTTGGTACATAGTAGGTGCACAATAAGTTCTAAGTATGACTATAATTACCACAGCATCTTGGGAGTAGCCACAGCCAGTAAGAGACACTGGAGAGAAAATCAGTCGTAATGTTTATAGCAAAAGTGGAAACCTCATTTAAGGATGTCTATAGACTGATGAGGATATTTAGAGAATAAATTTGGGAAACAGTTTGGTACAGAATATCCAGGCGAGCTAAGGAGAAATTCAATGCACAGGCATCACTCACTCAAAGAGGAGGATGCAAATATAGAAGTTAATGAACATAGTTTGTTCATTTATCTACAATCAGGATTTACTTGGTCAAAGGATCTGTTCTAAAGACTTACTAATGAAGATCTTTAAATTTGCAGTCACTTTTACAGTCTTCTTTCCTCAAATAATTGAAAGAAGAAAATAGACTCTCTGGAGTCAGACAGGTCTCGGTTCAAATTCTGGGTTTGCCAAATACTTGCCATGTGCCCTGGACCTCTCTCACCTTCTGACTCTCAGTTCCCTCATCTACAGAATGGAAATGGTACTGCTACCTTACAGGGGGCTATGAACATCAACTGGATTCAAGTGCCCCGAACAATGCCTGGCACAGTACTCAACCAATAAGACCAACTGTTATTCCACAAATATCAAGTCAGCATAGAACAGCATGACTTGAATCCTTACGCTGGCCTTGTCACCTGACAAGGTGACACCAGGATATGGAGGCATCACCAGTCTGAAACAAACTTGGAATTATCAAATATCAATCTTCCTGAACTTACAGAGATCAAGATTTCATGCCTCCTATTGCAGCCTCAAGTCAGAGGCAAAGGAGGAGAAAACATGAGCATAGCCAGTGTTGTGCACTACCATCAGCAAAGATGAGTCAAGCTGTGGAACTGTCACCTACTGGTAAAGAGGGATACTACAGTTAAGGTCTATTTGCTCTTCTACTCACAGAAAAGAAAAAAAGAATATTTCAGGAGTCTTTTTTGTCAAACTCTAGACTCTCTGAGAAAATCTCAAGTGGCACCAGAGAACAGAAATAGTAGATGCAGAGAATAAGAAAAGCAGGAAAAGACTAACACTGTAAGGAAGAAATATATGTTGGAGTGGCATAAAATTCTCAAACTGTTGCAGGCATTCCCATCAGCAAGGTTTACCAACTCAGTCTTTTGGATGAGATTGTTTCTTTGATAGTTCAATAGAAGCTAATGGGAAAGTGGGTCCCTTTAAAGTTCACTTTATTGAAATGCATCTAGTCCAGTGATTTGAGGGACATTGACAAAGAAGCCCAATAAGTAAGGTGGCCAGTCACAGCTGATAGAGAAGAAATCTGTCCACTCAGTTGGCTCTCGTTTTGTAAATGGGCCTTGAGGAGAATGTGGCTTTAAAAGCTCAGCAAAGGCTTTTACAATCAGGCAGTAGAAGAAAAACAAGATTGAACTCACCTCTGTCATGCGGGGCTTACGGGAGCTGGATGGCACAAGCCTTCCTGTCTCAGGATGTGGAGCTGTGGCCATGGTGTATGTCTCTTTGCTCACCTTCTGCTTAGACCTCAGGAGGGACAAAGCAGCTTTAGTGGAAACCCCTGGAAGGTTGGGGTTGTACAAACTTATGCACCAACCAGCGTAAACAGAGGACCTCCTATCTGCATGCTGGATGTGATTTGGCTTAATGTAGTTTAAATAGCACCAACTGACATTAGTGGTTGTGTGGAGGCTGGGGAACTGCAGTACCTTCTTTGAGTCCGTACCTTCTTGTAACTTGGCTGGTCTGGGGGATGTTTCTGACAGAGGTTGTGAGCTGGGAGGTGCCAGTGGAGGGAGGTCAGCTTGTTCCTTGGAATCTTCTTTCTTCACACTTGATGGGAGTAATCCTCTTCGGTGAGGTTTACCAGATGGTTGGGCATATTCTTTCAAAGCCTCTGAGCCTGAGGCTGTCACATGGGGCAATGAGGGCTGAGGAAGGGGAGGAATTTCCTTTGGGTCTGATAGATCTGAAGACAGGCTGGAGAGTGTTTCTAGTTCCCTCCTGCCCTGGCCCTGGCTGCCCAAGTGGGACTTCTCTGATCTCTTGCTATCCTCGGTGCTGCTAAGCACCACGCTACATGGTTTCACAAGTTCAAATTTTTCATCTGCCTTAGAAGCCTCCTCTTCCTTCACCCTTTTTTGCTGCTGGGTTTCCATGGTAAGTTCAAGGCTGCCAGCTGGTGAAAGGACACGTTTGCTTCCTCCCACTGTTGATGAACTCCCCTCCAGGCTCAAGACACTTTCTGATGCCAGGGAAGTGCCTTTTCTTTCAGGTAATGTCACAGGCACTCTCAGGAATGGAGTCGGGAAACCTCTGCTCTGTTCTTCACTTACTCCAGCCAGTCTGGGCCCGACCTCATACACATCTGCCCCACACACAGACGTCCCCTTGCATGAGGGCTCCTCAAACTTGGGAAGAGCCACAGTTGCTGAGCTGCCTTGGGACTGGGTAACCAGGATCTGGGAGAGAGTGGTGTACATGGCACTCCCATAGGATGGCATGTTGGTCTGGATGCGGACGGGCACAACTAGAGACACCATGGTGTCTGGACAGGCAGGCAGGGCCAGTGGAGGGGCTGATGTGGGTGCTGAGCAGCTGGATGGGGGAGCCACAGTGGGCAGCTGGATGTCACTGCTGTACTCTGTGCTGGGGGAGAGGCCAGGGGTTCCTGTTGCCAGTGTGGCCAGGCTAGTTTTGATCTGGGGCACGTGGCTTTCCACTTCACTGGGGAGCTGAAGGGTGAACTGGGATTGCAGAGGCAGGAAAAACCCAGAAGAAAGTGCTGAGGAGGCAGGGTAAGGCATGGGGAGAAATGAAGGGGGTTGTCGGAATGGGATGTTGGCTGGGTGAGGCATGAGCTGGGGGAGGTGGAGTTGGCCCGGGTGTAGAACAGCAGGTTGGAGAGGAAGTGGGGGAGCTTGAAATAAGGAGGGAGGAAGCGGGGGCATGGAGTAAGGTGTGGAGAGCAGGCTGGACATGGCCTGGGTGGGGAAGAACTCTGAAGACTGTCCTGGCTCATGCTGTAGCAGGTGCTGGAAGGAGAGAAGGGAGACGGGTGGGGGCAGGTAGGGTTTCTCCTGCAATGGGAGCTGAGCAATGGGGTGGGGGAACACCTGCAATGCTTCTGTGTAGGGCGGGGTGGCCCCCAGCGCTGGTCTGTCTTGCACCTGGCTCTTGCCTCCCGGGTGCCCGCTGTGCGAGGTGGCTGCAGAGGAAACTGGGGGCAATGCGCCTTTGGCCAAAGATTTACTGGATGAGGGTTTTGGTTCCTCACTCTCCTGTCTTCCCTTGGGGGTGGCCTCTGGCTCGGTTTCGGGAGGCCTGCTCAGAGAAGCCTGTCTCACCAAAAAGCATTTTCTTCTTTCTGGTGGGGCTGCAGAAGCCACTGGAGCTGCCGGAGTTGGTGCCGAAGGGCCTGTCAAGGACAAGCTGCCATAGTCGAAGGATTTGCTGCGTGTCTCGGTCATATGGGTGGAGTGGGAGACGTTGGGGCTCTGTTCTGAGGCTGACCTCCGCATCTCACGGGCATGTGGGTGGTGGCTGGGGACGGTCAGCATGTGAGTGCCCAAGGGTTTGGAGCGTGTGTCTGACGAGGGCCCAGCGGCTTCAGCTTTCCCATGGTCATCTCTCTCAAAGGAGGCAGAGCGGCTGGACCCGCTCAGTGAGACACTGCTCTCCTGGCTCGGGCTGCGAGACAGAGGCACGGAGGACTCAAAGCTGGACTCCCCCGATGACTGGGCCATCTCTGCCAGGCGCAGCCTCTTCTTCTTGGGTGGCAGCTTCTCAGCTGGGAGCTGGGCAAGTGTCTGGCTGCGCTGGGGCCACTGGAACTCCTCTGTCTTCTCCGGCTCCTTAGGGGGTGGCTCCGGCTCTGTGTCTGGCCGGTCGGGCTCCTCGGTCACCAGGATTTCAGGAACTTGAATATTGGGCTGGCGGACCAACCTGGGCTGCAGGGAGTGGGCCGAGCGTCCGTGTGGGGTGGGCGGGGGTGATGAGAAGGGGGCCGCAGACTTGTCTTCCCCTTCCAAACCACCAGGCTGCTCCAGAGAGTCAGATTTCTCAAAGGAGCTGGTGTGCTGGATGACAGAAATTTCTTTGGACGTGGTTCTCCTCTCCTTCCCTGATTCTGAACTGGACCCTGGCTTAGGAGTCCTTGGCTGGAAGCCTGCGGATCCCTCCAGGGAGGGCACTGACTTACTTGGCTCTGCTGGTGACTTGCTGGACTCCAAGGGAAGGTTCCGCACAGCCTCTGAAGGCCCAGGGCTGCCGAATTGACTCTTTGCGGACTCAAAGGCAGGCGGCTCCTCCTCATCCCCGAGGCTCTTCTCTTTCCTCCTTTTCCTCAGTGGAGTGAGTTCCAAGGTGGTCCCCAGTTTGTAATGCATCATCTGGGACCAGGGCTCATGCTCAGCCTGGCTCTTTTCAGCCTCCGAAGACACATGAGCACCCACGGTGACTGGCTTTGCCATCTGAAGCTCTGAGCAGTAGTACTTTTTATGGGCCTCATAGTTGTCCCTTTTCTTGTACCGAGCACCACATATGTTACATTCATAGATCACCCCTTTCGTTTTCAAACCCTTCTTGGTCTTTTTGGTGAGGTCGCTTTCCCTGGGTTCCGGTTCATCTGCAGGCTTGGAGGCTGTGTCTTTGCTGCTGGGCCCTGCCTCCTCAGAACTGTATTCTCCGCCCAAAGGTAGTTCGATGGCCGGCTGGCGCTTGAGCATCCGGGGGTGGGAGGTAAACAGTTGACTGCTGCGGCTCAGGGCTTCCGAGTCGGCGACGTGGTCGTCGAAGGAGTAGCTGCCTCGGAAGGTGTGGTGGGGGGTACTGAGGGTGCAGGTGGCAGAAGGCATTGAGTGGCTTCTCAGCAGAGGCACAGGGGGGGTGGTGCTGGGCGGGCGCTGGAGGCTCAGCAGTGATTGTTCGGGCTTCGCTTTCTCGCTATGGGAGGCCAGTGGCTCCCGGTAGAGGCTGGATTTGGGTGACTCCATGCTGCTCCGCCGCGACAGTGAGCTCCTCCTGGGCTTCACGCTGTCTATCTCGCTGGTGTCCACCACGGCCTCATTGATGGTGATGAGTTTGGTGATATGCTCAATCACCTGCGTCCGGGGCACGGACAGAGGTACCAGGCTGGGCTTGTCTTCGGTGGACAGGGGCAGGAGGGGCTGGGTGGAGGTGGCCGTCAGCATGGCAGTCCGCTGCCCGATCCTCCCACACTTGCCAAAGATGATCTCGGCGTAGGACCTGGCGTTGGTGTTTGGGGGGCTGACCTGCTGTTCGGCACTCTCAGAGCGTGAGAAATATCCAGATTCGGTGCTGCCTTTGCTGCCCGGGCTCAGGAACGCCTGCTCGTCAATCACCTTCTTCCTCTCGCTCAAGCGGAGGGCCAGCTTCTGCTTTATCGTGTGGGTGTCTTCAGGTTTATGGCTCAGGGGGTGTTCGGATGAGGGTTCCACAAAGGGAGCTGGGTCCTCGAGCGATGGGGCTGAGCTGGACTGGGACAGGGAACAGCGTTCGTGGCTGGAACCCTGGCTCCCGGAGCTATACAAACTGCTGGACAGGAGTGGGTGTTTGGGCCTCGGGGAGAGCTCTGTGGGGTGTGTGGAAGTGGTGCCCGTCTCCTCTTCTGAATCTGTGCTTTCTCCCTCCGTCGGCTCCTCAAACTCTTCCCCAGGGATCCTCTCCATCTCCAGCCCTGGGGGATACATCTCGCCACCCATTCCCGAGGCCAGGCCGGCTTTGATACGGTGAGCATGGGACTTCCTGTGCTTGTAGAGGTTACTCTTGGTCTTGAAGGAGAAGCCACAGGGGCCGCAGGGGTAGGGCCTCTCGCCTGTGTGTGAGCGGATGTGTTTCTGGAGCACACTGGGCTTGGCACAGGGGCGGCTGCAGTATTGGCATATGTACTTGCCGGGCTTCTGTGGTTTCCTCTCCTTCTTGTGTGCCTCTTCCGTGGGCTTCAAGGAGACCTGGGAGGGACGGGGCACAAAGACTTTGGGGATGCCAGGCAGGTCCTCGGGAGGAATGATGGAAGCATGGGAAGGGAGGAGCTGGCTTTGAGGATGGAGCGCAGGGGTCACAAAAGAGCCCGAGGGTCCAGGTCTCATTGGGTCGACCAGCTGCCATGTGGACCCCTCCAGGAGATGCTCGGGTTTGCCGGGCGACATGAATGCTGGTGTCAGAGGGTGCTGCGGAAGCTGGGAGATGTGGACCGAGGCTTCGATGGAAGACCTCTTGGGGGGCTTCTGCGGCTGGCTGGTTTTCTCCTGAGAGCCTTCCCTAAGAACCGATGAGGGGCCTGGGAAGGGCTGCGGGGCTAGTAGCTCTTGGAGGGGGCCCTCTTGAGTGGCGGCTGTGCTGCTGCCAGGGTACGGGGCGCTAGATGAGACACTGGTCTGAATGGCCTCTCCTTTGGTCAGCCGCTTTCGGGGACTTCCCTCAGCCTTCTTGGTGCCCTTGACACTTTGTTCAGGATCCATGACCTCCACAGGACTTCAGATGCTATTAAGGGAGGGTCGGAGCAGGCTGCATTTATGAATACCCCAAACGTCCCAAGGAGGCGTCTGGCTTGGGTAACATTGGTCGAGAGCTACGGAAGTCAAACCCAAGGTGGTTTGGGGAGTTAAAAAATTTTTTTCCAAGTGTCACTGGCTGCAAGTGGACTCAGGGCAGGTCATCAGGGCCCAGACTATTCGCATCGGTGAGGCATGGCCCTCTACTTCACAGACAGAAAATGCACCAGCACTTTCTGCCTGAATGTCTGTCGTGGAAACGTCATGAAGGATGTCAGAGTCGCCATCGTATTGTTTCAGTTGGCAGTGGCAAGTGGCCCCCCACAAGTCCCCCGTGTGCTATGCGATCCGTGGACGGCTAGAGACGGCTGTGTGCCTGGTCCAGGCATCCCTGGTCCCGGCACGAGAGAAGCCACGCTGGGTGCCGTGGGCAGCTCCGTCCCGCCTCTTCTGCCCTTTCGTCCGGTGTTGGAGATGATCAGTCGCAGAGGGGAAGTCACGCTCTTCTACTTGACCAGAGCACACACAGAGAAATACACAAAGAGAAGAGAAGAGAGGGTTACTGAAACTCATCCACAGCTCATGCAGCTCTGGTGAGACCTGGTGCGATCCCTAAAGGTTCACGAGGGAGACGCAACCCAAACCCATAGCCCCGGACCCTGTGCACCAGAGCACTCTTGGCACCTCCTTTGCCCACATTTCCAGAGGCGCTGGTGACTCTGAATGTCCACTGTTGTTCTGAGGACTGTGGCTCTGTGGGGCGTCAGGAGCACAGTAGGCTCTGGGAACGATGGGGCACTTAGGAATGGCAGGCTTGGATTCCAGTCTTTGCTCAGAGAGCAACTCTGAATGGGTTTCAGCTCCCTAAGCCTCAGTTGCATCACGTATGAAATGAAATAATGTCTATGAAATAATAGCAATTCCTGGCTCAACTCCATCTCGAGCTGCAGTGCATCCAACGTGAAGATGGACATGGATACCACTGGGTGAATGCTGGCTGGCCCCGTGGCCAGCGCAAGAGTTGGGGCTGATCGGTTATCTGGAGATGAGTTTTCTAACTGTTCTCAGGTTAGTATCTCTCTCTCTATCTGGCCCTGGGTTCTGAAGGTATCCAGGCTTATGGCTTTGCAAACCGTTGCTAACCCACCTCCCAAGCCTGGTGTTTAATGAAAACGCTGAAACCACCATCCCTGCGGTGGTTCACAGTGTAACACAGGGTGACCACCACAGCCACTAAACAATAGCTGGAAGGTCATTCTGGAAGCTTCCTCCACTTTCCAGCCTCTTTTTGTCTAGTCAGTGGCCCAGGGATACCCTAGAAGTGGCTCAGAATAGAGGTCCTTGTCAAACTGAGGGGTAAAGCTGGTCAGAGTGGAGCCCCAAGTGTGTCTGCTCTTCCAGGGTCAGCTAAAAGTTGGCCAGCCATGGCTTCCTGGGCTCTGAGGGCGTTGCAGGGCCCTTTTCCCCAAGAGCACAGCCAGAATTTCAAAGCTGGAAGTCGCTGTGAACTTTGTCCCGCCAGCCATCTTACTTTCCAGTGGATGACACTAAGGACTGCAGGGGGAGGGTGGCCTGTTAAGTTCCTATGTTCTTAAGAGGTAGGGCCCGCACTTGAATCCAGGCTCTCTACTGCCAGATTTTATTCCCAGCCACCTCGCAGGTGTCCATACCCGGGGTGAGGGTCTGGGAGAGCGACCAATGTGTCTCTATAACCTTCTTCCCTCTCGTGTAGGCATGCTCTGCCCTTGGAAAACTGACCACAGGCACCTTCCATGACCTCACCTTTATTTTCATTGGGTGTTTGCTGATACAGTCTTGAAAAGTTCCCACTTTCTACTTTCCTAGAATACTCTGAAAGACTCAAGTAATTGTTGCTCAAAGGACCTCAGACGTAGTGACACGCCATGGAAGGGCAAGGAGTTCAACAACCAGCTGAAAGGTATATTCTACAAATTTATTCCTTTTTTGTTTCCTTTTCATCTTGGTTCTACAAAAAGTTCAATATCACTATAATAAAATTTCATAAATATTTTTAAAAGAGTGACAAGCTATAAATCCAGATTTTAAAAATCTGTAAATAAGAATGACAAATCAGAACATAGGAAAGGGAAGATAAGGTAGGAGGTCAGGACTGGTGAGATGGAAAGAGCGCTGATAGAGCAATCACGAGGGCTTACAGTGCTTCCACAGTTCAGCTATACACTGATATCTGAGATTCTTGGCAGCCAATGAGAAAAGGGAGACATGGTCCATTGTAGAGTCATTATAAACCCACTCCAGTGCTCTTGCCTGGAGAATCCCAGGGACGGGGGAGCCTGGTGGGCTGCCATCTATGGGGTCACACAGAATCGGACACGACTGAAGCGACGCAGCAGCAGCAGCAGCAGCAGCAGAGTCATTATAACCAGCAAAGAAGAAAATATGTAAGTTCCTTGCATGAGGCAAAGCATTAACTTTTTCATATGGTACTTCAGACAGGGTCAGCGAATAATGCATGAGATCACCTATGTCTTCAAATAACATCCCTCCAGCAAATGCTATGACCAACCTAGACAGCATATTAAAAAGCAGAGACATCACTTTGCCAACAAAGGTCCGTCTAGTCAAAGCTATGGTTTTTCCAGTAGTTGTGTATGGATGTGAGTTGGACTATAAAGAAAGCTGAGCGCCAAAGAATTGATGCTTTTTTTCCTCCAACTTTGGTGTTGGAGAAGACTCTTTAGAGTCCCTTGGGCTGCAAGGAGATCAGACCAGTCAATTCTAAAGGAAATCAGTCCTGAATATTCATTGGAAAGACTGATGCTGAAGCTTAAACTCCAATACTTTGGCCACCTGATGTGAAGAACTGACTCACTGGAAAAGACCTTGATGCTGGGAAAGATTAACGGCAGGAGGAGAAGGGGACGGCAGAGGATGAGATGGTTGGATGGATCACTGACTTGATGGACATGAATTTGAGCAAGCTCTGGGAGTTAGTGATGGACAGGGAAGCCTGGCATGCTGTAGTCCACGGGGTCACAAAGAGTCAGACACGACTGAGCAACCGAACTGAACTGAACTGAACTGAGCAAATGCAGTGATTGAGTTTCTTCAGTGGAAGGTCACAACTCAGCAAAGGCTATTCTTTGAGCAGGCAAAGGCCTCCTCTGACCTAGGCAGAGAGCATCCTCCCAAAGCAGGATGAATGTGGGAAAGACAGGGAAACTTCATTCCATCATATTACCGTCAATAAGGTGGCCATGTAAGATGTCACCCAAACTAGGGCACTTTGGAGAGTAAAAGGGGTACAATTAACTATTCTGGAGGAGCAACAGGAATAAACCAGGTCATCTCAGGCAAACCAGAATGAATGGTTACCCTTATGACCAACATTTACCTTGTGATCCAAACCAGGCACAAGCGCCATCTCTGGAGTCTGGCATAAACTCTGATCTCTGCTATGAGGACTGAACTGACACCATGGTCTCCTGTGGATTCTCAAAGACTGGGCATCTAGTCTCATTCCCTCACTTGACAAATGAGGAGACTGAGGCCTAGAGAAATAGGATGATTTTCCCTAAAGACTGCAGAGTGATGGTGGACGAGGCAGACCACCCTGGGCCACCACCCGCTTGCTGGCCAGAGTTCACCCCCTCCTCCGAGAATAACTGGGCACCATAGCCTACGGCTCTGTAGCACATCCGACACCACAGTCTATGGCTCCCTGTTCTGTGAAGGCACCGGCTTGGCCCCACAGGAGGTGGCTATATCCCTGGCGAGGAGTGACCACAGTGTCTGGAGGCTTAACAGTCAAGGGGGGCCTTTCAACTTATGTCCTAACCTCGCTGTGGCTCTTGGATGGCAGAAATGGGGAGAAGACTGAGGTTGGGGAGTCCATCCTGGTGGCATTACCCCAGGCCTTGCTTATCCAAGCTAATGTGGGCAGAAGCTCGGAGTCATGGAAAAGTCAGATGAGGCAGCCAGCACCTGCAGTGTAGACAGAGAACTGTGCTCTGGGCTGGTCTGTGACTCCTGCGCTTGGCTGTACCTGTGTGAGGGGAGGAGGCCCCTGGGTGCTGTGGATGGATAATAAAGCATTGACTCTACTTACTATGTCTATTGACCCTTTCATGCAAGGATCTCAATGTACCCCCCAAATACTAGCTAGTGGTGAGCTTCGCTTCTCCTGATGGATGGATGGGCCCCTCTGCATGACTGAAGGGGAGTAATCAGCCTGAGTGACAGTCAGTTGGCCAATGAGGGCCCTACACTGTCGAGTCCTGTGTTTCTCCCTTAACCGAGCCACAGGGGTGGGTGGGGAAGTGCCCAGAGGCTGGGGCTTGGAGCAGTTCCCAGGCCAGGCAGGAGGGTGGGGTGGATGAGGGAGACAGCCAGGTAACTGTTGTGTCATTAGGTGACTCACTGGGCCAGCACCACCTGCCTGGGGTCAGCACCTGCCTGGCTGCACCTGTGAGCAGGGCCCTCCTGCTGGCAGCCTCTGGGGCAGGAGCAGGCAGGACACGTCAGCACCATCGGCCACCTAGGTCATGGAGTCAGGGAGGCCTGAGAGCCGAAAGGCCCACCCCTTCATTCTGCACAGAGGGCACCTGAGCTGCAGGAGACAATGACCAGCCCAGGCAACACAGATCCTCAGACTACTGGGCCAGTGCTTTCTGCTGCCTTGTTCCATACCTCATGACACATCAGAGGTCCTTAACACAAGAGGCAGTGGGAGGGGGCAGCTGGGACCGGCTGCAGAACTGGGGAAAGCCTACAAGAACTAAGAAGGCTTCAGGCTTGGAATGGGTTACAATTCACAGTGGCTTCAACATTCTTTTACTTAACTCTTTAACCCCTTTAGAAGGACCATTTCCAATCTCTGTGACCAAGTGATGCTAAGAAAATGGCTCTTTTCTACATTCTATGCTTCTGAAGGTGTGTGTAAAATTTTAATACTAGATAGAAGTAACAAAAGGAAAAGTTGCCTCTGCAGAGAACTGGTGAGCATACCTGTAAAAATCACCAGTGACATGAGGTCAGAGGTAGGGGGCTTTCCCTACAGGCCCAGAAGCTGGGCCAACAGGAGTCTGAGCCTCAGGGCAGGGGAAAGATGGATGTCCTCTGCTGATGGTGGCAGAATGGACCTGGAGTCCTCCTTGCCTGCTACTAAGGTCACAGCCCTCAGAGCTCTGGCTTAGAAACCAGCTTAGAACCATGAGAAGAACCTGAGTTTTAAAAGCCAGCTGGCTAACAGACAACTTGGCTTTCATTTCTGGAGGCTTCCATAGGTCTAGCTAGTAGGATATCCCAACACGGAAGAGAGTAGGGTGCTGGGGCTGGAGCCACGAAAGCCTCAGGGGAGGGGGATGAGGGGCAGGCAACAGGACTGAGGCCTGAAGTTCTGCGACCAACTGGACACCTCTTCTGGATCCAAGGCGTGGGGACAACAAGGCTGTTGCCCAGAGTGGAGCCCCACAGAGGGAAGATAGGAGATGGGCTCTAGCAGGTGGCCAGCTTCACTAGTCCTGGCAGGAGGCCAGCCTGAGTCTGCATGAGCTGTAAACTAGGGAGCTTGAATCACCAGCCAAGATAGATGAGACTCAAGCAAGACAGGGACAGAGGCCTGGTGTTCAGAAGGCTATTGGGTCAATCTGTCCCAGGCCTGGGGCATAAAGTTCTTATAATTTAGTTACATATACCCATGGATGCATGCACCCCAATATCCCAAAATCAGGTAAAAATTTTACTGACCATAAGTAACAAAACACACTGATGTTAAAAACACCAGGAAAGTAAACCTTTTGCTTATTTTCAGAAGCTGAAACCCAGCACAGAAGGCCACAGCCTAGATGGAAGGCAAGCAGCGTTTTCATTTAAGAACCCAACATCAAACCAGTGGCTCTTCTGAGAATCTGCGTGTATGACACTGTGTTTGCGTGTGTAGGAGATGGGGCAGAATTCTTATGCAGCAAACAAAAGTCAAAGTGGCTGGGGGCTCAGATGGTGGCAAGAGAGGGTAAGTGTGAAGGTGTGGGTCTGGAGCCTAACAGGAGAGGTTGTCAGAGAGCCAGTGAAGGAAGTCTGGACAGAGTGGCCAAAGCCAATGGTGGGGCTCTGGCTGGTAACGGGGAACAGGGCGGAGCCTGAAAACATCTCCCACTAGCCACTCCCCTTTTTGTTTTAGCAACTGAAGCCCCTGAGCATCAGCTGAGTCTCTCGTCACCCACCTAGGATACATTTACCAGCATCCTTTGCAGCTAGTGCTGGTCAACAAGTGTAGCTTGCAGGTCATGGCCGGAAGGAACAGTGTCTGCCCTCCACATCCTCATTTGCTCAGGAAGGAACCTGGAGGCAGTCGTGGAGGTGAACCTGACTATATTTCACAAGGCGCATAGTGATTCCTCTAAGGGGTGTGAGCAAAGTAAGCTGAAAACCTTCTGGAAAGGATTCACCATTCTAGATGCCATTAAGAACATGTGTGGTTCATAGGAAGGGGTCAGAATATCAATAGGAGTTTGGAAGAAGTTAATTCCAATCCTCGTGGATGGCTTAGACTTTATGGAGAAAGTAACTGCAGATGAGGTAGAAACAGCAAGAGAACTAGAATTAAAAGTGGAGTCTGAAGATATGACTGAATTGCTGCAATCTCATGAGATTTAACAGATGAGGACTTGCTTCCTAGGGATGAACAAAGAAAGTCGTTTCTTGAGATGGAATCTACTTTTGGTGAAGATTTCGTGAGGACTGCTGAAACAACAATAAAACATTTAGAATATTACATAAACTTAGCTGATAAAGCAGCAGCAGGGTTTGAGGGGACTGACTCCAATTTTGAAATAAGCTCTATTGAGGGTAAATTCCTTTCAAAGAGCACTGCATGTTACAGAGAAATTGTTCATGAAAGGAAGCAGTAAATTAATGCGGCAAACTGCATTGCTGTCTTACTTTGATAAACGGCCACAGCCACCCTATCCTTTAGCAACCACTACCCTGATCAGTTGGCAGCCACCAATATCAAGGCAAGACCCTCCACCAGCAAAAGATTATGAATCACTCACTGAAGGCTCAGAAGAGGGTTGGCATTTTTTAGCAATAAAGTATATTTTAATCAAGTTATATACATGGATTTTTTTTTGACATAATGCTATTGCATACTTAGTAGATTACACTATGTGGTGGTTTAGTCACTAGTCATGTCTGACTCTTGCGATCCCATGGACTGTAGCCTGCCAGGCTCCCCTGTCCATGGGATTCTCCAGGCAAGAATACTGGAGTGGGTTACCATTTCCTTCTCCAGGGGATCTTCCCAATCTAGGAATTGAACCCAGGTCGCACTGCAGGCAGATTCTTTACTGACTGAGCTACAAGGGAAGCTACAGATTATACTGTAGTGTAAACATAGCTTTTATACGCACTAAGAAACCAAAATATCTGTGACTCACTTTATTGTGGTGATCTGGAACCAAACCCACATCTTCAAGGTTTTCCTCTAACTGGCACACAGCTGATGCTCAAGAAATAAGAACAGATGTTGAATCTAGAGGTCAAAGCAGGGTCTGCAAAGAAGTCAATATGATGCTGAGCCACCCAGCTAGTGGTACAGCCTTTCTAATTTCCCCAGACAAAAAATACATCGGTTCCCGAGCGGGGCAGGACAGTGGGGTCAAAGGCAAAGGCAGGAGGTGCTGCCACGGATGGTGGCAGATTTCAAGGACCTGACGGTCTGGGACACTTATCAGCTTGAACCTTTCTTACCAACCTAGGGCTTAAGCTAGAACGGAAGACACTCATGGATTAAGTCATTACAATCTTGACACGCAGATTGGCTGGCCCATCCCCCTGCCTCCACGCTGCACTAGATGGTTCTGCTGAGGCTGGAGATTCTGGAGCCTCCAGTGTACCTTGTGGTCACTGGTTTCCTGTGAAATGATGACAGGTCAGTGAAACCCAGGGCAGGGAAGCTCTCAAGGGGCCTGAACCCGGGCTTCCATTACGGTCAAAAGGATGAATTGCATGAGTACATCCTGTCTTCAGACTCACAGCACTTTGTACCCATCATCTTCATTTGCTGTTGGGAAGAAACTGAGGCCCAGAGGAAAGATGCAATCTGTTCATGGAGAGCCAGCAAGGAGGTGTTCAGGCCAAACTGGAGAAAATTCGTGAGCCCTCCAATTTTCTGTTTGGGGCCATGTACTCTGAATGGCAGGGATGGCTTGATGCTGATTAAGCTTCCCTGGGAGCTCCCCAGGGGCAGACAGATCTAGGCTGCAGGGAGGATGGCAATTAAGGCACTTGAAGAGAACCAGCGGGCAGAACACCAGGACTCCTCACCATGGCTGGCTTGCTTCCCAAGATACTCCCCACCTTTCTCAGGATCTGTGAGTTCCCTCCAGCAAGGGCAGAGGAAGAGGCCTGGGGTCAAGATGCCTGCCATGGGACCCCGTTACTTGTAGAGGAAGCCCCTGACACAACTCTGCTATGTCCCTAGCATTTTCTTGCTTTGTCCACCTGTGAGAGGTTGCCTGCACCCCTTGGCACCTGGCCCCTTCCATCTTCAAAGCCAGCAGTGGCTGGCCGCATCTTTTCACACTGAGTAACACTGACTGCCCTACCTCCCTCTCACCCATAAGGGCTCTTGTGATTATGCTGGGCCCTGCCTAGATAATCTATAGGGCTTCCCTGATAGCTCAGTTGGTAAAGAATCTGCCTGCAATGCAGGAGACCCCAGTTCAATTCCTGGGTCAGGAAGATCCACTGGAGAATGGATAGTCTATCTACTCCAGCATTCTTGGGCTTTCTTTGTGGCTCAGCTGGCAAAGAATCCACCTGCAATGTGGGAGACCTGGGTTCGATCCCTAGGTTGGGAAGATCCCTTGGAGAAGGGAAAGGCTACCCACTCCAGGATTCTGGCCTGGAGATTAGATAATCTATAAAAATCTCACCACTTTCACATCCTTGATTTAATCACATCTACAACATGCCTTTTTTCATGAAAGGCAACATGCTCATAGGTTCCAGATGTTAGGATCTGGACATCTTTGGGAATCATTATTCTGCTTATCACAGTGTTATCTCAGTATTTTTTAAATCTGTATTGTTCTTTAGTGAGGCTTAGAACTTTGCATAAACTTATTAAGCAATTATTTCATTCAGTGAATTATTTTTCATATCCTTTGCTTATGTTCCTAGTGAATTATATATTTATTTATTTATGCAAACTCTTTCAATATTGGGGATAGTAATCTTTTCAATATGAACTGCAAATACTTCTATCATTAGTCTTTAACTTTGCTGAACAGGAAAATTTTGTTTCTATGTGGTCAAAGGCATCATCAATCTTTCCTTTTATGACTTTTAGGTTTTGTGTCCAAGATTATTTTTTTAGAATGTTGCCCACTTTTCTTCTAGTCCCTTTATGATTTTTTTCTTTCCTCTCTCTCTATCCCTCCACCCCTTTGTTCCTCTGTTCCTCCTGCCATCCTTCCCTCCCTTCCTTTCCATTTCTATCGTGGCTCCATCTGGCATTTATTTTTGTGTAAGGAGTGAGGTAGAGATAAAGCTTAGTACTTTTTTTTTTAATATAGCTAACCAGTTGTCCTAACAGTATTATTGAATAGTCCACCCTCACTCTGCTGAAATATCCTGGGGCATCTAAAAGCACAGGTTCTAGCCCCATTCAGATCCACTAAGACAGTATCTATGGGAAAAGGGCCCCAGAACCTATATTTTTACAAAACTCCCTATGTAAAAATCTGACATAAGCTTCTCTACAGTCCACTAAGCTTCTTTACAGTCCACTATTTGGGGAAACTGATGGAACTCCTCTAATTGCCTCCTCTAACTGATCACCTTGCCTCTAGGTCCTCAGAGTTCCTCCACTCCACCCCACCATTTATTGCAGAATGTGAAATCTCTTTGATTGCCAATCTCACCAGGCCTCTCCCTCTGTCAAGAACTCTCAATAGCTCCCAACCACAGGGAGATGCAGCCAATGGTGTTTCAGCCTCATCGCAATCAGGCCCCTTCCAGCCTCCTCTCTCCACCCTGTACTTTGACTTTGCATCAGCTCAAACCCACATGCTCTGGACCTCTCTGCTTAATCACATTGCTATTCCCCAGAGAACTGGCAAAGAAGGGAGCCTAGGAGGCCAATTCCACAGAGGAGTCAGGGAATCCTTCCTGAAAAAATCAGTGCTTGAACTGGGCCTTGAAAGATGGGGACAGTGTTGAAAGAAAAGGATTCTAGTCTAAGAGAGGGGTACAGCACACGCAGAGCTCAGGAGGCTGGAATGTGGTCACAGGGACTGCTGCATTTGCGGCCTCTCTTTCCTCCCAGGCTTGGGGCTCCACATATGCAGGCAGGGGCTGCACACCATGCTAGACGTGGGGCTCAGGGCAGGGGCAGAAGTTTTCACAAGTTCCCTCCTAGGCCCTAGAATGACAAGAAAAAGCCTCAAGCTATGGACACTTGGTGCTGCTAAATAGATCTTCCAGCTGAGCGGGGGTGAGTGCTGACCCTCAGAAAGCAGGTAGAAGGCACAGTCTGGTTCTATGGGGGTGGCCAGGAGCAGGTTACTGGGCTGGATCAGGTTTCCAGGATGACTAGTCCCTCACAATAACTCTCCAGCCCAGATTCACTCATGGAAAAACAGGCACTGCCTCGAGTCTGATGGATTGCCTATGCTAGGAAAAGAAAGTTTTCCACTAATCCAACAGGTCAAATAGTGCTACTTCCCTGAGAAGCCTGAGACATCTGCCTTGGATCAGACCTGTGTCTAAACCAGTTCATCAGCACCTTCCTGGGAAATTTGTCTCTCTCTGGACTGGGCAAAGGCTGGGCCTTATTTACCTTTGAATTTCAGTGCTGGGCACTGGACTCAGCCTTAATAAAATATTTAAAATACTTTAAAAGTACTTAAGTGAGTATCTGCTGCATGCCTAAGCTATTCTAAACATGAACATATTGATCCTCATACAGGTCTCCTTTTGCAGAGGAGAGGCCTGAGGCTTATAGAGATGAAGCTATTTGCTTCAGATGATACAAGAAAGGGCAGAGGTAAGATCTGAACCTTGAGTTTAGACCACGGCCTAGAAAACCCCCAAGAGTGCTGACCTTGGTCAGAAGGGCCCAGGTGGGTTCTGCCTTCCTTCCCAGCACCCCAGTTCCTCCAGGAAGTCTTCCCAGTTAACCACAGCCATCTCCACTTGCACCAGTCTCCTCCCTATGCGCAATCACTCTGCATGACCCTGTAAAACTCAGGGCTGAGTTTCTTGATACATGCTTTTTATCAGCTATGAGTGGTAGATTATTCACTGTCTGGGCAGCTCCTAAATCATTTCCTTTGGATGACTGTCTATGTTCCTACTTTCCCTTCTTCTCCTCCCTTCCAATTCCAAGACCCAGACAAGGTTTGAAATTTATGCACTCTGGTTGAGAAGCAAATTCTATTTATAGCGAAGAGAAACCTAGGTAACTCCAGGTGAGCTGTATCTGGCTAATATTTGTCTTCCTGTTAGAAAGCCTAGGGATTGAGGGGGAATTAACATCATGGGGGAAGCACTGGGCTCAAGAAACATCCCCAAGAGAGGAGAAACAGGTTAAGACCAAGCAACAATGCAGTCAGAACTCCACTCTGCCCGACCTGAGGAAGCCCAGACTTAGCACTGTTTATTTATGGTTGTGATGAATAACGAAAGGATGGTCCTAACAAATGCCTTGTATCTAAACCAAACAACTGAACTTTTAATATGTGTCAGGGCCATTCTTAGTGTTTTACACAATAACTCTTGTCAGGCAAGGATCATTATCATCTGCATTTTACAGATGAGGAAACTGAGGCACAGAATCACAAAGTTGGTAATGGCAAAACTGGAACCTGAGCCTGGGCCATCAGTGACCTCGGCCACGGAGAACTTCAAGGCAGCCGGGGCCATGCCAGCCTTGTGGACAGGACTCAAGATTGAGTCGCTCCCTCCCAACACTTCAGGTCACCAGACACTGTTCCTAGCGAGTCCCTCCCATCCTGTGCACTAGCCTTAAGGAGAGCTTTTTTCTCCCCTTGCGCTTAAAAAAAGTATCTACTGTGTTTAACTCTTGTTCCCACTGAGACTAAAAATGAACTAAGGTCAGGAACTGTAGCCTGAACTCAGCAAGGGCCCAGTGAAATCTAGATGATTGCAGTTCATTAATCTATGAAGATATCTACTGTTAAAAGTCTAATTATCTATCCACCCACCTATCTTGTTATTTATTTATGACCTCCTTGTTCCGGTAAGGATTAAAAGAGCCTCCTGGACACCTGTGAGAACTTCCTGAGCTTCTGAACTTAACTAAACCTGCTTATCTTCAATGGTCCAGGAAGTACTTACGGGTGAAAGAGCCTGAAATGAAAGCTGAGCACAGTCAGGCAGACTTGTGTTCCAGCCTTTCACATCCTGCCAGTCGCTCATGGATGCTGCTTAAGAAACACCGGCACTCCACGTTTGTCCCAGTGGCCTCTCTCTCATCGCCATCCAGCGGGTCTAGCTGTTCCTTTGACGTCCTCTTGTTTCTACACAAATGTCCACGGTACAAAAGGAACACCTGCCTACAAGCTTCCTAGGTAGTTAACTAGGTCCTTTGGTTCACTCTAAAGGGTGATACATAGAACACGCTACAACACACAATACACCTTATAGAGTAAACTCTATACGGACAAATGACCGGAGGGACTGGGCAACCTCCTCACAAGTGGACAGTGATGAAACAGGGGCTACCTGTGGCCTCCACCGCTCCTGCCCACATGGCAAGACGGCCATAACTGCGCTAGTAATGATAGAGCAGTTACAATGGTTGCTTTGAAACTCATTTATTCATTACTCAAGTACTACGTGGGCCTTCTCAATGCCAGGCCAGTAATATGGAAGCAGACATAAATTATAGACCTTAGTATCCATATGAAGCTACAGTAATCAAGATGGTGTGGTCTCAACCCCAGAGAGAGAACAACACCACCACAATCAATGGGAACAACAGAGGAAGAAAACAGACCCCAATATACACAGTTACCTGATTTATAACCAAGGTACGACTGCATTTGCTGAGGGAAACGTTAGTCTTTTCAGTAAATGGTGCTGATGCAATTGGATCTATGTGGAAAAGAATAAACCTTGGCTATACGATATACAGAAATTGATGTGGAAAAGATGACTGGTCTGAATGCAAAAGATTGAAAAATGAAGCTTGTAGAAGAAAACACAAAAACATACCTTCATGAACTTGAGGCCAGCAAAGATTTCTTACACAGTTCACAAAAAGCAAAATCACATAATCATAAAAGAAAGGATTGGTAAACCGGGCTTTATTAAAGTGGAAAATGTCTTCTCATCAGAAGATAAGAATAACAGAGTAAAAAGACAAGCCAGAGACTGGGAGAAGATATTTGCAATACATATTCAACAAAGGACTCATCCTTTTAGAATTTTAAAAAATCCTAAAAATTAATTTTAAGAAGGCACACAACCCAACTAAAAATGGCCAAAGTTAACCCCAAATGTAGGAGCTAACTGCTACAAATCTCAGAAGAAAACATTGGGGGAAATCTTCATGACATACCAACAATTTCTTGGCTATGAGACTAAAGCACAGGCAACCAATGTGAAAATAAACTGGATTTCATCAAAATTTAAAACTTTTGTGTACTGAAGGACATAATTCAGAGTGATAAGGCAGTCTACAGAATGGAAGAATATATTTGCAAATCATATATGTGATAAGGGGTTATATCCAGAATATATAAAGAACTCCTACAATTCAAGGAAAAAAAAACCAAACTACCAAATTAGAAAATGAGCAAAACACTTGAGTTCCTCCAAAGAAGATAAACTAACGGTCAAGAAGCACATGAAAAGATGCTTAGCATCACTTATCATTAGGGAAACACAAATCAAAATTATGAGATACCACCTTACACACATTAGAAGGGTTACTATAAATTTTAATAGAAACCCAGAAAATAATAAGTATTGGCAAGGATATAGAGAACATATATAATACATATACATAACAATCCTTATGCATTGTTGATGGGAATCCAAAATGGTACGGCCTCTACAGAAAGCAATCTGGTGGTCCCTCGAAAATTTTTTTTATGTACAATTAGCATGTTACCCAGCAATTCCACTTCCAGATACATACTACAAAACAGATTTTCAGGAAGATACTTGTACACCTCTGGGCTATTCACAGTAGCCCAAAGGTAGAAATAATCCAAGTGTCCACTGATGAATGAATGGATAAGCAAAATGTGGTATATATACATGCATAGACTATTATCCAGTCTTGAAAGGGAAGGAAAATTTGATCCATGCTACAGTATGAATGAATCCTGAGGACATTATACTAAGTGAAATAAACCAGCTACAAAAAGACAAATAGTAAACAATTCCACTTATATGAAGTACCTAGAAGAGTCAAATTTGTAGAGACAGAAAGAATGGTGGTTATCAGTGGTTGGCAGAGAAGGGGCAAGCAGATTTGTTGCGTAATGAGTACAGAGTTTCAGTTTTGCAAGATGAAAAGAGTTCTCGAGATTCACTGATATTGCACAACCATGCAAAAATACTTAATATTACTGAGCTTAGAAAGGGTTGAGTGAAAGTCACTCAGTCATGTCCGACTCTTTGCGACCCCATGGACTGTATAGTCCATGGAATTCTCTAGGCCAGAATACTGAAGTGGGTAGTTGTACCCTTCTCCAGGGGATTTTCCCAACCCAGGGATCGAACCCAGGTCTCCCACATTGCAGGCAGATTCTTTAGCAGCTGAGCCACAGGGGAAGCTAAAAAGGGTTAAGATGGTAAATTTTACGTTACGAGTATTTTACCAGAATTTTTTTAAATGGCAAAAGATTTCAACAGGCACTTTTTAAAAAAAGATTTTTTATGTGGGCCGCTTAAAAAAAAATGCCTTCATTGAGTATTTTACAATATTGCTTCTGTTTTATATTTTGGCCATGAGGCATGTTGGACCTTAGCTTCCTGACCAGGGATCTAACGCTCACTCCCTGCGTTGCAAGGCAAAGTCTTAACCACTGGACCACCAGGCAAGTTCCTCAACAGATAATTTACAAAGAGGTTATCTAAATGGTCAACAAGCATATGAAAAGGTGATTAACACCATTACTCATTAGGGAAATATATATCAAATCCGCCACACATTCACCAGAGTGACTAACAGGAAGCAAAATGACACAAAATGTTGGGAAGAATGTGGAGCAAATGGACCTCTTCCAGTACATTGTTGGTGGGAAGGTAAGTAGATGCAGCCATCTGGACAATTGAATGGCAAAATCTTCAATGGCAAACACACACCTACCCCATGACCTAAAAATTCCACTCCTAAGAATATTTCCTACAGAAACGCATATATATATATCTGCTAAAAAAAAAAAAAAACCACAAGAATGCTCATAGTAGCTTTACGTTATGAAGCAGCAAAAATCCGGAACCAACCCAATGCCAACAACAAACAGAGAAGATAAATAAATTGAGGTATATTTACACAAGGATTATCACACAGTAATTAAAAAGAATGAAGTACTGCTACAGACAAAAATGGCTCTCACAGATAAAATAATCAGCAAAGGAGTTCAGATACAATAAACTATATACTGTATGATTCCAGTTTACTTAAGAACTGGCAAAATTAATTTTATTGTACTAGAAATCAGAATAGTGATTAGTTCTGGTGGGGCAGGTGCAAGTATTGATGAGGAAGAGGCACGTAGGAGTTTTTGGGGTGATGATAGAAATGTTCTACATCTTGATTTGGTTATATATATTATATGAGTTGAACCTTTTTCAGCAAAGGTCCATATAGTCAAAGCTATGGTTTCTCCAGTAGTCATGTATGGATGTGGGAATTGGACCATAAAGAAAGCTGAGTGCTAACAACTGATGTTTTTTAACTGCGGTGCTGGAGAAGACTCTTGAGAGACCCCTGGACGGCAAGGAGATCAGACCAGTCAATCCTAAAGGAAATCAACCCTGTATATTCATTGGAAGGACTGATGCTGAAGCTGAAGCTCCAGTACTTTGGCCACCTGATGCAAAGTGCCTATTAACTGGAAAAGATGCTGATGCTGGAAAAGATTGAAAGCAGGAGGAGAAGGGGACGGCAGAGGTTGAGATGGTTGGATGGCATCACCGACTTAATGGACATGAGTTTGAGCAAGTTCCAGGAGATAGTGAAGGACAGGGAAGCCTGGCATGCTGCAGTCCATGGGGTCACAAAGAGTCAGACATGGCTTAGCAACTGAGCAACAAAAATATACGTAAAATCTATTTGAGTTGTAACTTTGTGATATGTGTTCAGAATTATATATGTTATGCCTCAATTTTAAAAAAGACATGGACTTTTGCACTTGAAAAATACAAAGCCTATGAAAAGAGAGACACAAACAAAAATAGATTATAAGGTATGGTAGGCACTGTGTAGAAAGAGGTTCTGAATATGGGCTGGGGATGGGGAGGAAGGACTCATTGCAGGGAATCTTTAGAGGAGGTACACTGGACTCTGAAGGACGCAAGAGATTTTACCAAGCAGAACAGGGGACTATGTGAGCAAAGGCAGGATGATGAGGGGGGAACCTTGAGTGTGTGAGAAGGGCGCTCAGAGTGGTTAGAGGGCTGGGGGTGTACAGCACCGTTAGTGGCGGGAGAGGAAGCTGAGGACATGAACCAAGTCAGTCTTCAGATTTGTTCATTTAAACGAGCTCCCCATAAACACTTGCTGAGTGAATGAGTGAATGAATGAACCTTCCCACAGGTACAGCACATCTGATGCCTGGGGTAGCGGACATGGCATGTTTGCATGGCAACAAGTAGTCATGAGATACATCCCTCGTGCGGTTGTGCAGCCCATTTCTTCTAAGATTGTTAACTTCCCCGAAGTTCAATATCTTCTAGGTCCCAGAATTAGAAAACATCCTCACTCAGTTAACAGTACTGACTCTGCTGTGAACACTGAGGGATTTTTATTTTTTTTTATAATTTACACTCTCCTCCAACTTCTTTCCATACCATCTCACCATTTTTGATAATTATATATTTTAGGTTGTTTTGGCAGTTGCCTTTAACATCTTCTAATGATACACTTAAATTGCTATTTCCTGGTCTGTCAACTTTTGACAGTATCTATTCATTTCTATGAACAATGAAGAAATTTGAGCATAATCCCTCCTTCCTACCTGGTTTCTTCTGTCCACCTTTAAATTCCTGTTAGTTTAAAATTTATTATTTTTACATTGTCAAGTTTCATAACATTTACATTCTCTTCTATATTATCATTGAGCCTAGTCTATAGGTTAATTCCTATAGTCTTTCCCTGAATAGTCACTGGAAGAACTGATGTTGAAGCTGAAGCTCCAATGCTTTAGCCACCTGATGAGAAGAGCTGACTCACTGGAAAAGACCCTGATGCTGGAAAAGATTGAAGGCAGGAGGAGAAGGGGATGACAGAGGATGAGATGGTTGGATAGCATCACCAACTCAATGGACATGAGTTTGAGTGAACTCTGGGAGATGGTGAAGGATAGCAAAACCTGGCATGCCGCAGTCCATGGGGCAAAGAGTTGGATATGACTAAATGACTGAACAACAGCAACAACAATAAGTTAATCCTAAAAATTGAAGCTAATAAACAATACAATTGCAAAGAGATTATTTCCTGAGGAACCACTTAGTATGAATAGTCCCCAGAGAAGGAAATGTAATTCTGGGGTCGGACATGACTGAGTGACTTCACTTTCACTTTTCACTTTCATGCATTGGAGAAGGAAATGGCAGCCCACTCCAGTGTTCTTGCGTGGAGAATCCCAGGGACGGGAGAGCATGGTGGGCTGCCGTCTCTGGGGTCGCACAGAGTCAGACACGACTGAAGTGACTTAGTGGCAGCAGCAAGACTTTGTCATAAGAAGAAAAGTCTTCCACAAGTAAGAACCAAGCAATCCTCCTACACAGTAATATATGCCTTCCTTCACTTCTTGAAATCACATCATCATCTTTTTGGATTGCTTTTTTGATTGACAGAAATAACTCCAGCTTTTTTTCCTTTCAGTAAAACGGATGACTGAGTGATAAACTTTCTGAACACTTACACATAAAAAGTCTTTATTTTGTTTTCAGAGTTTGAGGAGATAGGATTCTTAGTTCAAAATCATTGTCCTCCAGAATTTTGAAAGCACTGGTAGACTCTCCTTGGGCATCTTTTTCTTTTTTTTTTTTGATTCTCTCTGGAAGCTTTTTGTTTTTTCATCCTTAATGTTCTGAAATGTCAAAAAGATTGAATGTCTAAATGTTCCTTATCACTGATTCCTGTCCTGCATTCAATGTGATTTTTCCATTTTAAAAATCTGTGCATGTTTCTTCAACCCAGGGAATTTTCTTTTGTTACATCTTTGTAACATCCTTCTCTCTCTGTCACTGTCCATCACCTTTGTTTCCACATTTCCTATTTAGTGGGTCCTGAACATTCTGGATCCATCCGCCAACTTTTTCCCCTTGATGTTTTGCTCTACATCCTGGGATATTTCCCTCGTTGGAACTTCTAGATTATCAATTTGGTATTCCTCTATATGGGCTTTCCTTGTGGCTCAGCTGGTAAAGAATCTGCCTCCAATGTGGGAGACCTGGGTTCGATCCTGGGTTGGGAAGATTTCCTGGAGAAGGGAAAGGCTACCCACTTCAGTATTCTGGCCTGAAGAAGTCCATGGATTGTATAGTACATTCATCTATATTGATTGAGTCAGTTCACCCCCTGTGTTTTTGTAAAAGTCATATTTTAAAATTTCAATAATGATTTCTTTTTCTCTGATTGCTCCATCTTCATAGCAACTGATTCCTTTCTATTAAATGAGATGAAATACGATGATAATTTATTTTAGGGTTCTCTTACATTTGAAGTCTCTGTTGCCCTTGGAGTGAGCTCTTCTTTTTCTCTTTTTTCCATTTTCTTCTTGGTTTTCTTCTAAAGCTTGGTGACCTTGGTTGTCTATGCTTAGTTGCTCAGTTGTGTCTGACTCTTTGCAACCCTATGGACTGTCGACCTCCAGGATCCTCTGACCATGGAATTCTCCAAGCAAGAATTTCCTCCTCCAGGGGTGGGTTGCCATCTCCTCCTCCAGAGGATTTTCCTGATCCAGAGATCAAACCCCTGTCTCCTGTGTCTCCTGCATAAGCACGAAGATTCTTTACCACTGAACCACCAGAGATACAGATTTATAAATGAAGAACTGCGTTGTGAAAATAGTGTATGTGTTCAGTCAGTCAGTCAGTTCAGTCGCTCTGTTGTGTCCGACTCTTTGTGACCCCATGGACTGCAGCCTGCCAGGCTTCCCTGTCCATCACCAACTCCTGGAGCTTGCTCAGATTCATGTCCATTGAGTCAGTGATGCTATATAATCATCTCATCCTTAGTCATCCCCTTCTCCTCCTGCCTTCCATCTTTCCTAGCATCAGTGTCTTTTCCAATGAGTCAGTTCTTTGCATCAGGTGGCCAAAGTATTGGAGCTTCAGCATCAGTCCTTCCAGTGAATATTCAGGACTGATTTCCTTTAAGATTGACTGGTCTGATCTCCTTGCAGTCCAAGGGTCTCTCAAGAGTCTTCTCCAATACCACAGTTCAAAAGCATCAGTTCTTTCTGGGTCCTCCTTCTACAAAATCAGCTACTATATGTGGCATTTCTGGAAAGCTGATTACAAAATTCTTTACACAACAGTTGAGTTGTAACTGGGATTCCATTCTTTTTTCTCATGCCTTTCTGATAATACCAGAAAGTCCAACCCCCATCCTAGGAAGAGATACTCTATATAAAATGTATGCTTCAAATTTCCCTTAAGCAGGCTCTTGCCCGCATCCCCAGCCTCTTCTCTTCCTTCTTTCCTTTATGTATTCTGGCTACTGGGAGCTGAAAAGTTCTCAGAACACATGTCTTTCCTGTCAATCCAAATGCCCTAACACTTCTAGACATGTGAGAAATTCCTTCAGATGTCCCCTAAAACCACTGTAATGGTGCCTTGGCTGGGCCATTGTACCCAGATGTACGGTCAAACATTATTCTAGAGGCAGGTCTCTTTTAGATGAGCTTATTATTTAAAGCTGTAGACCTTGAGTAAAGCGGGTTACTCTCCATAATGTGGATGCTGCTGCTGCTGCTACGTCGCTTCAGTTGTGTCCAACCCTGTGCGACCCCATAGACGGCAGCCCACCAGGCTCTCCCATCCCTGGGATTCTCCAGGCAAGAACACTGGAGTGGGTTGTCATTTCCTTCTCCAATGCATGAAAGTGAAAAGTGAAAGTGAATTCACTTAGTCGTGTCCGACTCTTAGTGACCCCATGGACTGCAGCCTACCAGGCTCCTCTGTCCGTGGGATTTTCCAGGCAAGAGTACTGGAGTGGGGTGCCATTGCCTTCTCTGTAATGTAGGTGAGCCTTACCCAATCAGTTAAAGGCCAACCAGAACAAAGACTGACCTCTTCCAGCAAGAAGGAACTCTGCCAGCAGATAGTCTTAGGACTCCGACAGCAGCTCCCCTGGGTCTGCACTCTCCCAGCCCACCCTGCAGATCTGGGACTTGCCAAGCCTCCACAATCATGTGAGCTGATTTCTTAAAATAAATATCTCTCTCTCTCTATTTAAGTCCTGTTGGTTCTTTCTTTGGAGAAGCCTGACTAATACATCACCCCAGACAGCAAATCCTTCAGCAAGCTTTCTGCGACCCTTGTGCATTCAGTCAAACACTTCTGTACTTCTCACACCATGTTTCAATTTATTTATGAGCTTTTCTCCCCGTAAGAGACAGACTTCTTTTAGGCCAAGAGCCTTTCTCATTCACCATTGTATCCCTGGTACCTACTGCAGTGGCAGGCATACAGATCAATAGTTCTTAATAATAGATTAATACTTAATAATACTTAATAATAATTAATACAGATTAATAGTTCTTAATGTTGGGCAAAGGGTAGGTAAATTAGTGAGAATAAGAGAGGGTCGAGGCAGGTGGAAGTCTTACTGGATAAGGGAATCAGGTCAGACTCTTGAAAGAGACCCTGTAAGATGGGCCAGAGAGGGACAAGATAACTAGTTCCCGAAAACCAGTCTCATTGCACTACTCCTAAATATAGGTCATCACGAGGGCCTCTATGAGTTTAACCTATGGGAGGACTCTGTATGGCAGCGTACAACCAGCCGAGCTTCTCCAGCCCCAGGGAGCTCGGCTTAATTTAATACTGACTAAATTCTAAACTTAATCTCTTGTTAGAAAGTCTCACTTTGGGGCCTGATCTGAGTCTTCCTTTTTTGATGACAGCAGAACTCTGCAAGCACTGGTGGAGGGGCACTGTGGCGTCCTGGAGGGTCACCTTCTCTAACCCATCCCTAGATCACTCAGGCTCTGTCCTCACCAAGCAAGAAGATGTAGTCAGGTATAATTTTCTGAGACCTCATTGCAGAAAAAAAGGCTTTTACAATCTGTACATCCTTTTCTCCATCTGCACCAGATGATTTTGAAAATTCCACAGAAGATCATGGACCGAGGGTGCAAGACAGGAGGTAGATTCTTTGGGAATCTGGACTCTGTGTTTCCCCAAAGTCCAAGCACAGGTTGCTGGGTCCCCAGTGAATCAGGTACAAATGAATAAGTGAATGTATAGAACAGACAGATGCTAAATTCAATGGATTATAACATGTCCCAAGTTCCTCCCCATTAAACAAGCTCAGGCCAAGAGCATTTAACTCAGGAAAAAGGAAAAGAGCCAGAAGAAAACATAAGTTGGATATCGTATCAAAGGGATTGGTGGTTTAAGAAAGATGAATCAGATCTTGTGACGAAGAGACAAACTGGGGATCAACTTGGATAACTTCAAAAGCTGACGTTACTAAATGCTATGTACCAGGCACTCTGATAAGCACTTGAAATACACAGTTCCGTGAGGTAGGAATGTTTTTAAGTCCATTTGACAGATGAGGCAACCAAAAGGCACATATTCAATAAAGGGTGGGCTGGGAGTCCAGGCAGACAGGTGGCTCCCAAGCGTATGCTCTGCTTGTAACTGCCTCCCCATATAAGTTTCACACCAGCACATTTAATCGAGGAAGTAAGGAAAAAATAGAATTCTGCTCAGGCTGGGGATCTAGAGACACGACTTTGTCCCACCTCACTGAGCCACCAGAGTAAGTCATCTCAGATCTGTGCTATCTGTTCCCATATTTGAAAAAGAGGATATAGACCATAGTTGGGCTCGGGGACCTTACCCACCCTGATATTCTGGATGCTTCTGCTCCCTAACCTGGGTCTGCCAGCTGCTCTGAGGCCCACTGTCCCAGAAGGTCTGAGTCTGGTCCTTCCCGAGCCTTCTGACAAGACCTGTGTGGATAGAGACCAGCTCCTACCCTTTCTGGACACTCGGCTTCTTTACAGCACCAGACCCTCCTGCTGGCCGAGATGCTCCACCCTGAGCCCTATGTCCTTCACCTCTTCAGCTTCCCAAACCCCTACTTCTACTCCCTCTCACCTCTGTCCCCCTCCCCCAGCTCTTTCTGCCTCCTAGCTGGGGCTCAAGGCTCCCCTCAGCCCTGCTGGCTGGTTCCCCTTCTTCCCTTCTTTGTCCAGTCAAATCTTATTTGTCAATATTGCCAGCTCCTCCCTGGGGTCTCCAGGGTCCCTGACACAACCAGATCCCCCCCTTCCTCTGAGTTGTGCTTACACCTCTACTTCAGATAATAATATGAATAATGCCCCCTTTATGGGTGCCATGATTATAGCTCAGTAAAGATTTTTATAGTCATTCTGTTTTCTGATTTTACCAGGTTCTTCCTTGCAGAGATGACCTACTGTTTATGCTACCTCTCCCAGCTTAGACTGTAAGCACAATGTCTGAGCATCACATCACATCACAACAGAAAAGCTCCTCAAGAGCGCCCTCTGGTTAGGGCCTTATCATCGCATTTTGCAGATGAGGAGATAGAGGTTCAGTGAGACCACTGGGCTGGAAAGTAACCAGGAGGGATCCAGAGCCCAGGCCTCTCATTTTCAGACCAAAGCTTCTCAGGGGTACCTTACTCCCGGATATGCACCCAGGATTTGACTCAGTCTCATATTCCTATCTTGTCCCCTCAGCTCTGACAAAATGCTGGTGTTCTGAACTCAGGAACCAGGAGCAGTGTGTTGATATGAAAAATTAATTCATGAGGGCCTAGAATCACCTTCCAAGTAATTCCCTCCAGAGCCTTATGATGCTAGCACCACCCCCTCTCTTCTCTTTACACCTTGAGAAGACGGGCAAAGGTGGGACCTTGAGAGTCTGACATCCTGGTCCCTTTTTACTTCACCCAGAACTTCAGGAGACCCAGGGAGTGGCATTTCTTGTTTGTCATGCAGAAATAGGGCGGCTTCTGTTTGTTGTTCCCTTGAGTCTGGCAGGATTTATACTATGTCCCCTTCCAGGACTCAGGCCGAGAGGCTCTGGGGTGCCTGGAAGGGGGAACTACAGGGATGCCCTGGGGAGGGAGTGGTGGAGGTCAGCCAGGACCACTGACTGCTGAGTCACCTCCCAGGGTTCCAGGCAAGACAGAGCCCAGCTCACTGGCCTGCAGGGACTCCCCATTCCCTTCCCAAGAACTCCAAGTCCTTCTAACGTGCCGCAAACCTCTCCAAATGGGTTTCATAATCGGTTTTGGCCCAAGTGAGTGATTTCTTTTTCCCAAACAGGATCATATCCCTGTCTCCCTGCCCAGGTCATTCCTAGCTCCCTTTGCCTATGGCAAATACTGCTGCCAATTCTTGACTGCTTAGTACGTGCTGGGCTCAAGACAGTTTCTGTTGTATCCGTCACTGTACTGATAGTTTCACATGTCATATCCCCAGCTATAGATTTTAGGGAGCCGAGCTGTGTTTTAATCCCCTTGATGTTCTCTGCGCCTGCCCAATGGTAAACACTTATGGGTGTTCATAAGTGAAAGAACAAACAAATGAATGAAGTTTTAATCATGGAAAACCTTAGCTAATGGATAGTTTACAGAAGTCACTTTGATTCCTTTCTGGAAAGAGGGGTATATTCATTTTCAAGACTAGAGAATATAGTCAGGCCTATCTGTCCATGGGATTCTCCAGGTAAGAACATTGGAGTGGGTTGCCATGCCCTCCTCCAGAGGTCTTCACAACTCAGGGATAGAACCCGTGTCTCTTATGTCCCCTGCATTGACAGAGGGGTTCTTTATCACTAGCAGCACCTGAGAAGCCCAGAGAATATATTAATCTATTAATAAATAGAATTTTCTAAACTCTGAGTGTCTCTGTCACGAACATGTTCTATTTGGAACTTGCTTTTTGGAACCTACTCTATCAGATGATCTCTAGTATAATTCACATACTGTAAATTTCACCTTTTAACATGTACGATTAAGTGGTTTTTAGTATATGCACGAGGTTGTGCAACCATCATTGTGCAATTTCAGAGCATTTTCACCATTCCAAAAAGAAAGCTCATACCCCTTAACAGTCAATCCACCCTCCCCTCCCCTCCACTCCCTGGCAACCACTAATTTATCTACTTTCTGTTTCATATAAATGGAACCATACAGTATGTGGTCGTTTCACCAGCATAATGCTTTTAGCCAACTGCTTTAAAAATATTAGCAGTCTATGGTGCTTCTCAGAGCACCCTGGCCCCCAGAAGTTCTGAGGCCATAATGCCAGGTAGATTATGAAATTTGGAGGGGGCACTGTGGGCCATCAGGACAGCATGGGGCCTGACAGCAGATCTGTGGAGACGAGAAGTGTGGGAGTCAGGCAGAAGATGGTGTTACAGCCTGCACAGTCTGGGGTCAGCAGCAGAACCGGTGGGAAAAAGCCAATTACACAGGGGGCTTGAAGCCCTGCAGTGTACTCAGGGATGCCTAAGGGAACAGTTGCCTGCAAACTCCACTCTCTGGTGGGGAGAGAGGGGTGTCCAGCCCTGAGTCTGGAAGGAGAGTCTCACTTCAGAGGTGGCTTCAAAGCTGAACTCCTTAAGGTGTGAATCCCCAGGCCTTGGCTGGTTCAGATCGAGGGGTGCAGGACTGGCTGTGGCCACCGTCTCTGTGTAATCCAGGCAGAGCTGGGAAGCAGCGCCTCTCGGCAGGAAATCCCAACAGGGTAGGTAGAAACATCAGTGCTTTGGTCTTAAGCAGCTTGTATAGGAATGGATTAATTCATTAACTAGTTGTTTCATTCAATTTTAACTTGCCCCCAATTTTAACTTGCTTTATTCCACAGAGGACCTGAGGTAGTTTCAGTTCAGTTCAGTTCAGTTCAGTTACTCAGTCGTATCCGACTCTTTGTGACCCCATGAATCGCAGCATGCCAGGCCTCCCTGTCCATCACCAACCAGCTCCTGGAGTTCACTCAAACTCACGTCTGTCGAGTCGGTGATGCCATCCAGCCATCTCATCCTCAGTCATCCCCTTCTCCTCCTGACCCCAATTCCTCCCAGCATCAGAGTCTTTTCCAATGAGTCAACTCTTCGTGTGAGGTGGCCAAAGTACTGGAGTTTCAGCTTTAGCATCATTCCTTCCAAAGAACACCCAGGGCTGATCTCTTTTAGAATGGACTGGTTGGATCTCCTTGCAGTTCAAGGGACTCTCAGGAGTTTTCTCCAACACCACAGTTCAAAAGCATCAATTCTTCGGCACTCAGCTTTCTTCACAGTCCAACTCTCACATCATACATGACCACTGGAAAAACCATAGCCTTGACTAGACGGACCTTTGTTGGCAAAGTAATGTCTCCGCCTTTCAATATGCTATCTAGGTTGGTCATAATTTTTCTTCCAAGGAGTAAGTGTCTTTTAATTTCATAACTGCAATCACCATCTGCAGTGATTTTGGAGGCCCCAAAAACAAAGTCTGACACTGTTTCCACTGTTTCCCCATCTATTTCCCATGAAGTGATGGGACCAGATGCCATGATCTTCGTTTTCTGAATGTTGAGCTTTAAGTCAACTTTTTCACTCTCCTCTTTCACTTTCATCAAGAGGCTTTTTAGTTCCTCTTCACTTTCTGCCATAAGGGTAGTGTCATCTGCATATCTGAGGTTATTGATATTTCTCCCGGCAATCTTGATTCCAGCTTGTGTTTCTTCCAGCCCAGCGTTTCTCATGATGTACTCTGCACAGAAGTTAAATAAGCAGGGTGACGATATACAGCCTTGACGTACTCCTTTTCCTATTTGGAACCAGTCTGTTGTTCCATGTCCAGTTCTAACTGTTGCTTCCTGACCTGCATATAGGTTTCTCAAGAGGCTGGTCAGGTGGTCTGGTATTCCCATCTCTTTCAGAATTTTCCACAGTTTATTGTGATCCACACAGCCAAAGGCTTTGGCACAGTCAGTAAAGCAGAAATAGATGTTTTTCTGGAACTCTAATTTACACAAACGAAACTGGAGCTTAAGTTAAAATTGACACATGGACTAAGGGAAAATGGAATATGTAAGGTCTAGAGCAGAAGGGGGGTGAAGAACATAGATTAGAAACTTAGGAGCCCCATGTGCTGGCTCTGTTTGGGCCCCAGGTCAGGGCAGGGCTTCCTGGCAGTAAAAGAAGTGAGGACGACACAGTGAGCCGTACCTTCCCAGGGTCCTGACAATAAGCACAGCAGTTTCTCAGAGAAAGCGCAGCCCTTCTTGGCATTAAGATCTGAAGGGAATTTCTCTCGTGCTGTTTCAAATAGGGAGCCATTCATGGAGTCATTCCTCTAATACTTTTTGGGCTGTGACGCACCAGCTCCAGGCTAGCTCTGCTGGCCTCTAAAGATGCCAGGTGGGCCCCACCCTTTACATCATTAGCTCTTGTTTGGGAAATTCTGTGCCATTTGGTGTCCACTGTGCCCCATTTCACCAGAAACACACACCATCCGTACCTTTATTTGTATAAAGCTTTAATTTACATTGACTTGAATCTGACTTGTTAAAACACAGCCTCATCATAGGAATAGGGATCATAGGTGTAACTGCCAACTCTAGGTTTTTACTGAACTGTCTTAATACTACTAAGAAATTACTCTTAAAAATAAGGGATTTCATGGTGTATGATTTGTCTAATGTGCTGGTGGATTCTGTTTGCTAGTATTTTGTTGAGGATTTTTGCATCTGTGTTCATCAGTGCAATTTCTGTTTTGTGATATCTTTGTTTGGTTTTGGTTTCAGGGTGGTGGCCTCATAGGATAAGCTTGGGAGTGTTCCTCCTCTGAACTTTTTCGAAGAGTTTGAGAAGAGTAGATACTCGCTCTTCTCTAAATGTTTGATAGCATACACCTGTGAAGCCATCTGGACTTGGACTTTTGTTTGTTGAAAGATTTTTCTTGGAAAGATTGTAAAATCATAGTTTCGATTTCATTACTGATTATTGGTCAGTTCATCTTTTCTATTTCTTTCTGGTTCAGTCTTGGGAGATTGTATAAAAACTGTATGATCATCTCAGTAGATGCCGAAAAAGCTTCTGACAAAATTCTATACCCATTAATGATAAAAAAAAAAACCTCCCCAGAAACTGGGCATAGAGGAAACCCACGTCAACATAATACAGGCTATACTCAACAAATGTCAGGAAACATCATTCTCAATGGTGATAAGCTAAAAGCACCTCCTCTAAGATCAGGAACAAGATAAGGATGTGCACTCTCATCACTATTATCCAACATGGTTTTGGAAGTCAGGCCACAGCAATCAGAAAGAAAAAGAAATACAAGGAATCTAAATTGAAAAAGAAGTAAAACTGTCACTGTTTACAGATGACATGATACTATACATAGAAAATCCTACGAATGTTACCAGAAAACTGCTAGAGCTCATTAATGAATTTGGTAAACTCACAGGATACAAAATTAATACACAGAAATCCCTGGCATTCCTATACACTGACAATGAATGATCAGAAAGAGAAATTAAGGAAAAAATCTTGTTTACTATTATATCAAAAAGAATAAAATACCTAGGAATAGAAACCTACCTAAGGAGGCAAAAGAACCATACACAGAAAACTATAAGACTCTGATGAAAGAACTCAAAGACAACATAAACAGATAGAGAGATATATCATGTCTTATATTGGAAGAATCAATATTGCAAGAATCAAAATGACTATACTGCCCAAAGCAACCTACAGATTCAATGTAATCCTTATCAAATTACCAGTCGTATTTTTCACAGTATTAGAACAAAAATTTTTACAATCTGTATGGAAACACAAAAGACCCTGGATAGCCACAACAATCTTGAGAAAGAAAAAATCGAGCTGGAGGAATCAGGCTCACTAAGTTTGGACTATATTACAAAGTTACAGTAATCAAAACAGTATGTTACTGGCACAAAACCAGAAATATAGATCAATGGAACAAGATAGATAGAGATAAACCCACACACCTGTGGTCACCTAATCTATGACAAATGGAGAAAAGACAGCCTCTTCGATAAGAGGTATTGGGAAAACTGGAAAGGTATTAATACATGTAAAAGAATGAAATTAGAATACTCTCTAACACCATGAACAAAAATAAACTCAAAATGGATTAAAAATCTAGTTAGGCAGAATACCCTTTGACATAAATCACAGCAAGATCTTTTTTGCTCCACCTCCTAGAATAATGAAAATAAAAATAAAAATAGACAAATGGGATCTAATGAAGCTTAAAAGTTTTGCACAGCAAAGGAAACCATAAACAAACACACAACCCTCAGAATTGGAGAAAGTGCTGGCAAAAGAAGCAATCAAAAAGGGATTAATCTCCAAGATATAAAAACAGCTCATGCAGTTCAATATCCAAAAATCAAATAACCCAATCAAAAAGATGGACAGAAGATCTAAATAGAAGTTTGTCCAAAGAAGACATATAGATGAACAAAAAGCATATGAAAAGATGCTTAATATCACTAATCATTAGAGAAACACAAATCAAAACTAGAATGAGGTATCACCTCACACCAGTCAGAATGGCCACCATCAAAAAAATCTACAGACAAGAAATGCTGGAAAGGGTGTGGAGAAAAGGAAACATTCCCACACTGTTGGTGGGAATGTAAATTGGTACAGCCACTATGGAGAACAGTACGGAGGTTTCTTAAAAACCTTAAAAGAGAACTACCACGTGACCCAGCAATCCCACTCCTGGGGTATATACTTGGAGAAAACCATAATTCAAAAAGATACATGCACCCCGATATTCACTGAAGCATTATTTACAACAGCCAGGACACGGAAGCAACCTAAATGTCCATCAACAGATGAATAAATAAGGAAAATGTGCTACATATATATATATACATATATATATGTATATATAAATATAAATAGAATATTAGTAGTAAAAAGAACAAAAAAATGCCATTTGCAGCAACATGCACGGACCTAGAGATGGTCATGTTGAGTGAAGTAAGTCAGACATAGAAAGATAAATAACATGATACTGCTTATATGTGGACTCTGAAAAAAAAACAGGGTACAAATGAACTTATTTACAAAACAGAGGTAGAGGCACAGATGTAGAAAGTAAACTTATGGTTACCAAAGGATGGTGGGGAGGGATACATTGGAAGATTGGGACTGATATATACATACTACTATATATGAAATACATAACTAAAGGGCCTGCCGTATAGCACAGGGAATTCCACTCAATACTCCGCAATAACCCATATGGGAAAAGAATCAAAAAAATAAGAGTGGATATACGTATATGTACAACTGGCTCACTTTGCTATATACCAGAAACTAACAGAAACTGACTGTATAGAGCTTTTCCATCTTTGGCTGCAAAGAATAGAATCAATCTGATTTCAGTATTGAACATCTAGTGATGTCCCTGTGTAGAGTCTTCTCTTGTGTTGTTGAAAGAGACTGTTTGCTATGACCAGTGCATTCTCTTGGCAAAATTCTGTTAGCCTTTGCCTTGCTTCATTTTGTACTCCAAGGCCACATTTGCCTGTTACTCTAGGTGTTTCCTGACTTCCTACTTTTGCATTCCAGTCCCCTATGATGAAAAGGACATCTTTTTTGGTTGTCAGTTCTAGAAAGTCTTGTTGGTCTTCATAGAACTGTTCAATTTCAGCTTCTTCGGCATTAGTGGTTGGGGCATAGACTTGGATCATTGTGATATTGAATGGTTTGCCTTGGAAATGAACAGAGATCATTCTGTCATTTGTGAGATTGCACCTAAGAACTGCATTTTGGACTCTTTTGTTGACTATGCTGCTGCTGCTGCTGCTGCTGAGTCGCTTTAGTCATATCCGACTCTGTGCAACCCCATAGACGGCAGCCCACCAGACTTCCCTGTCCCTGAGATTCTCCAGGCAAGAACACTGGAGTGGGTTGCCATTTCCTTCTCCAATGCATGAAAGTAAAAAGTGAAAGTGAAGTCGCTCAGTTGTGTCTGACTCTTAGCGATCCCATGGACCACAGCCTACCAGGCTCCTCCGTCCATGGATTTCCCAGGCACGAGTACTCTGAGGGCTACTCAATTTCTTTGAAGAGATTCTTGCCCTCAGTAGTAGATATAATGGTCATCTGCATTAAATTCACCCATTCCAGTCCATTTTAGTTCACTGATTCCTAAAATGTCGATGTTCACTCTTGCCATCTCCTGTTTGACCACTTCTAATTTACCTTGATTCATGGACCTACCATTCCAGGTTCCTATGCAATATTGCTCTTTATAGCATCGGACTTTACTTCCATCACCAGTCACATCCACAACTGGGTGTTCTTTTTGCTTTGGCTCTGTCTCTTCATTCCTTCTGGAGTTATTTCTCCACTCTTCTCCAGTAGCATATTGGGCACCTACTGACCTGAGGAGTTCATCTTCCAGTGTCATATCTTTGTGCCTTTCATACTGTTCAGTAGGAACAGTACTGTTCATACTGTTTCATACACCACCCTTATGGCAGAAAGTGAAGAGGAACTGAAGAGCCTCTTGATGAAAGTGAAAGAGGAGAGTGAAAAAGTTGGCTTAAAACTCAGCATTCAAAAAACTAAGATCATGGCATCCAGTCCCATTACTTCATGGCAAATAGATGGGGAAACAGTGGAAACAGTGAGAGACTTTATTTTCTTGGGGTCCAAAATCACTGCAGACGGTGACTGCAGCCGTGAAATTAAAAGACACTTGCTCCTTGGAAGAAAAGCTATGACTAACCTAGACAGCATATTAAAAAGCAGAGACATTACTTTGCCAACAAAGGACCATCTAGCCAAAGCTATAGTTTTTCCAGTAGTCATGTATGGATGGACTATTAAGAAAGCTGAGTGCTGAAGAATTGATGCTTTTGAAATGTGGTGTTGGAGAAGACTCTTGAGAGTCCCTTGGACTGCAAGAAGATCAAACTAGTCAATCCTAAAGGAAATAAGTCCTGAATATTCATTGGAAGCACTGATGCTGAAGCTGAAACTCCAGTACTTTGGCTACCTGACATGAATAACTGACTCACTGGAAAAGACCCTGATTCTGGGAAAGATTGAAGGCAGGGGGAGAAGGGGATGACAGAGGATGAGATGGTTGGATGGCATCACCGACTCGATGGACATGAGTTTGAGCAAGCTCCGGTAGTTGGCGATGGACAGGGAAGCCTGATGTGCTGCAGTCCATGGGGTTGCAAAGGGTCGGACACGACTGAGCAACTGAACTGCACTGAACTGAGAAACTAACATAACACTGTAAATCTACTCTACTCCAATAAAAATTAAAAAAAAAAATAAGGATTCCACCTGCGTTTCCCTAAAACCACCTCATGTTCTACTAATGATTTGTGTCCGGCACAAGAGCCCCTCCTCCCTTTACATTCCCAATGCACTGCGGTGCACCCCTTTCAAGAAAAGCAAAGCTGCCCATTACCCACTCTGCCTGCCAGAGTGATGGAGCCAGTCCTCAGGCAGATGTGATTTAGGTTCCCCCATCACATCCCATAATCACAGAGCTGGAAGGACCCAAGAATGTAATCCTATTATAAGCCCATGTGTGACAGACAGACATGCAGGGGCCCAGGGAAGACTTGCCACTGATCACAAGGCTGGTGATGGCGGTTGTCAGGACTTCTTCCAGCCTCGCCTTTATCACTGCCACAGATGGACAGGTGACCATTTACATAACAAAAGATTGATGCTCACTGAAGGCCTCTATAAGAGGGACCGGGGTCTCACCCAACTCCACAGCAAGCCCTGTGAAGGTGGGAACCATGTCTGTTTTGTTCCCCAGGGTGAAGTCTGCTGGGCACATAGTAAGCGCTCAGGGAACAACCCTGAGATGTTAACACCAAGGTCTGCACGATCGTCTCCTCTAGGGGATTTGGTCAGGGAACGGTCTGCAATTGCAAAGAGATATGCAGTACCTTCTGCTATGTTTGTTGAAGTCTTTTTAAGTGGGATGATGAGTTTACTGTTGTTTTTCCTATTATTGTGTGCTTTGTTGCTGTTTGAAATATTTTTAAAAAATTAAATATATTTGTTAAATATTGATACATGAATAAATCAGTACTAAATGACAACCCACTCCAGTATTCTTGCCTGGAGAATCCCATGGATGGAGGAGCCTGGTGGGCTGTGGTCCTTGGAGTCACAGGGAGTCGGACACAACTGAAGTGACTTAGCAGCAGCAGTGCTTTGTAGCAAATGTGCCTTCTCTCTGCTAATATAATGCTCTGTGCCCACCTCACACCTCTGACCCCTCTTTTCCAAGATGACCCTGGGATGGTTGATGACAGTCCTCTTTCCCAGTTTTCCCAAGTGTTCCTCTGATCACTGGAGAAGGCAATGGCAACCCACTCCAGTACTCTTGCCTGGAAAAGCCCATGGATGGAGGAGCCTGGTAGGCTGCAGTCCAGGGGGTCGCTGAGTCAGACTTGACTGACTTCACTTTCACTTTTCAGTTTCATGCATTGGAGAAGGAAATGGCAACCCACTCCAGTATTCTTGCCTGGAGAATCCCAGGGATGGTGGAGCGTGATGGGCTGCCGTCCCTGGGGTCGCACAGAGTCAGACACGACTGACTTAGCAGCAGCAGCCTCTGATCACATGGTTGGTTGTCCCCTATGGCTGGTCCGGATACCTCTTAAAGTGAAGCATCCTCTAGAATGACCTCCTCCCCACTGAAACACACACAAACACAGAGGGGTAGCATTTTTGCTGGTGTGAACAGTGCAGGAGGAGAGATCCAAGTCAGTGGGGGTTCAGAGTTCCTATTTCAGTTTCCCCCAATTCACACACATGCCTTCCTGAGAAAGAGGCCCTTTGTGAAACATTAAAGGACAGACCAATTCTACCCTCACCCAATGAGAAAATGGACTTATTCTTCGCTTAGAGAAAATGCCAATAATTTTGGAGCCAGATAGAACTTCACATATCTTCCAGCTCAATACCTTATTTTATGAAAGAGCCCTGGAGGGCAATGACCAACCCAGGTTCACACACCGGGTGTGCAAAAGCATCTCTCTGAGCCAGGAGCAAGGTCACTGGGGGGCACTTTTCTCTAGCTTGTCTGCCTGCTGGTTCCTAGGAACCGTCTTACTAGAAAGGCGTAGTGTAAATATTTTGCTAAGCAGCCAAGAGAGGAAACTTACCCAGGCTGAGCTGCCCTGCGCTGGGTGCTGGCCATAGACACAATGCTCAATGAGGGCCATTATCTGGGAAGGGAGGCTGTTTGTTCCGCTACGGGTCGGTGCCAGAGCCCGGAGCCACCAGGCTTGCCACTCTGGCTGCCACACAGAAGAGTCTCCTTGCGCTCAGCAGACTCTGCGGTTATGCAATGCCGGGCCAGGAGGTGAACTCTCCCCGGACAGCAGCCAAGCCTTGTTGCTTCCTGCCTGAGTGTATCCATCTGAACAGGCTCAAAATTGAGGGCCTCAGTGTTTGCAGAAAATGCTCGGGCCCTGAACCTGCTGGTTTATTCCAGAGGGCATAGCTTGCCCATCCCTGTAGCCCTGGCATCCTCCTCACGTGGTCCTGGGCCCCAGCACCACTCTCTGGCCTCATGACCACGCTTACTAGTCTGTGTTCCAGCCATTTCCTCTGCCCAGAACTCCCCTCTCCTTTCTCTTTCTCGATCAGTTGTGTCTGGTCTAAGCCCCCCTTTTAAAGCCCAAGTCCCACCTCACATTCTCAAAGCCTTCCCTGATCACCCTAGCCACCAGTGACTTAAGCGGAAATGGTGAGTTTTCAAGCCAGAAGAGACCTGGAAGTCATCGATTCAATGGCCCCATTTTCCAGATGAGGAAAGTGAGGCTTAGAGAAGCTGAGAAGCCTGAGAGCAACGTGAGCAAATGTGAACACCAGCAGGGCTCTCCTGCCTAATCTCCTTTTCTCACACTACACCTCCCATCTGTTGGTGTATCATGTGGGCTCTGCCTCCAGACTGCACGCAGAATCCAATCACTTCCCAAGGCTGCCACTCTGGCCACGCTATCACCTCTTGATGACAGCACCAGCCTGCCACACTAACCTGGCTTCCTGCAGTGTGGTCTTCACACGTAGCCAGGTGGCCTTTCTAGAACATTCAGCAGACCAGGCCACTCCAGCGCTTGGACCTCCAGTAGCGTCTCAGTTATCTGCACGCGTTCACCCTCTGCCGTCACCTCTCCAGCCTCTGCTCCTCCTCTTCCCCCACCCCTACCCCTCCAGCCACACTGGCCTCCTTGCTGTTCCCATCTGGCAGGTTCCCACCTCTGCCCAGAACACTCTTCCCCAGATGCCCCAGGGCTCGGGCCCTCACCCCTTCGCTATTGTTTGTTATTTACTCTCTAAGTCATGTCCAACTCCTTTGGAAGCCCAGGGACTGTAGCCTGCCAGGCTCCTCTGCCCATGCCCAGGTCTTTGCTCGATGCCACTTCTCAGGCAGGCCCATCCTGACCACCTGATTCCTTTCCTGATGCCATCTTGCCACTGTCACCACACACTTCATATAAGTAAAAGATAATGTCTTTGCACTTCTTTTATAGACAATAGATTCGTATCCTTAATAGCTCATAAATCAGTGTGTGATAAGGTGACAACATATTTGTCTATTTTCCCCCTGCAAGAGGCAGGCATTTGTGTGTTTTGTCACCTTAAATGGTTGTTGCTGTTGTCCTTGTTCAGTCTCTCAGTCATGTCCAACTCTGTGTGTGTCTTAACGACTTGATGACTCTTAAAACAGTACGTGGCAACTTCTGTCCAGGCAGGGTGGGTTTTAAGGATGATACACCCCTGTTAGGGTAGATACTGGTGACGGAGGTCCTGGTGGCCTTGTGGCATAGTGTGTGTGAGTGTGTGTGTGTGTGTTAGGAGTCAGGGGAGGGGATGAGTTTAGGGGCACATGCAGGATCAGCGAAATGAGAGACTCTGAAGGCTCCCGGGAGGCCAGCTGGGAGAGTGCCCAGATGCTATACTTACAGGGACTTATGGGGGAAACACCCAGACACCCGGGCCTCAGTGCTTCCCCAACCCGGCCCAGGCAGAGCTGACCCAGAATGGCTCATTCACAGAGGCGGCCACACAGAGGCTGCCCAGAGGGGGGTGTGAGGGCCCAGGCACGACTGGCTCCTCCCTGCTTTGAGGCAACTTGAATCTGCAAGCCCAGGAATCTTTCTGTTTCTTGAAGCTCTCTAGTGGGTGAGTGGTAGGCCCTACTGGGGTTGGGGGCCTCAGCTAAGATCCTCTGCACAGAGCTCTATTCCCCCAAAGAAATATCTGTCGAATGACTAAAGAGGAAAGTGGAAGGGAAGGGGAACAGTTAGGCATAGGAGAGGAAGGTGAAGCCTCCGAGCAACAAAGGGATCCCCAGCAAAAACACGCCAGCCAGAACCGGCAGAGCCCAAAGGGCAAGGCTTGTCCTGACAGGTGGGACAGGCGGGCCCAGGATTCACTCGCTCGCCCATACCTGCAGCTCCGCTGGCCGGGAGCACAAATCCCAAGCAAACAGAAACTCGTGATTTGGGTTTCATTTGGGTTGACATTTTTATTTACCTATGGCACAGTTTTTCTGAGGTTGGCTGGTTTCATTCTAAAGAGGGGCCCAAGCTGAGCTACCCAGGTGACTGACTGTTGAAATCTCTCTTTTCTTTGTCCTGGCCCATCCTGACTCTGCCCCTGGCCCTCTGAGCACTTCTCTGACTCTTTCACCCAAGCCTTTTCTTCCTGGATGCCTGTGCTCAGTCCTCAAGCTTTGGTCCTTAATCCCCTACTTGTCTCTCTCGGCATTTCTCACCTTATCCCACTGGCAGCTTCCTTAGCTGCGTAGAACACCAACCCTATTCCTGGAATTCCCCAACCCTGCATTTCCAGCGGCCATCATCTTCACTTGGCCTCCTGCTGGCCTCTCAAACTCAATATACTTAGCACCAAACTCATCTTTTCTCCTCCTCTGCCTCTGGTATGACCATTCTCCTAAACCTCCAGGTTTGCAACATCAGAACTACCTCAGAATTCCATTCTCCACTGCCCCCTTATTGTCCATCCATCCACCTGCCCCACCCATTCCCTCATTTGTTCAACATCTGGGGGCTTCCCTGGTGGCTCAGATGGTAAAGGATTTGCCTCCAATGCAGGAGACCCAGGTTCAATCCCTGCGTTAGGAAGATCCTCTAGAGAAGGGAATGGTACCTACTCCAGTATTCTTGCCTGGAGGATTTCATGGACAGAGGAGCCTGGCTGGTGCACGGGCTCACATAGAGGGGTGCACAACTGAGTGACTAACACTTTCACTTTCTCGCTAACTTGACACTGGAGACAGACCCCATGAGTCCTCCTCCCTCTGCGAAACCTCTAGGATCACCCCAGGCCATGTTCCAAAACTAGTCAGGCCCATATCTGCAAGTAATTTGCAGTGTGACCTCGGGCAAGTCATTTGCTGTTTCTGAGCTTGGGTGTCCTCCTCTGCTTTGGGAGAAGATAAGAGTTCCCAGCTGGCCTCTCCTCAGCCTGGCAGTGATACCCACAGGTGATATCCATGTGAAGATCATCAGTTTATGACCATCACCCCAAAACGTGTTGCAGCCTCTTACAGACCATGGCCTAACTCCCCGCTGCAGCTCCTAGCCTCCAGTCTGAGACAGAATCCCGGAGGCTGCAGTTTAAAGTAATTGCCCAGGAAATTCTGTTCAAGTAGAGAGAGAGAGCTGTGGATCACACTTAGGGAAATTCTGGCTCACAGGAGAAAGCCCAAACTCCCTCACGACCCACCCCAGCCCCTGATCAGACCCTCACCCTACTGGTCTGTCCATTCATCACCCTGAACCCAAAACTGAGTCTGATCTTCTCCTGCCATTTCCCCAGCACAGAAAGCCTTCCTGACCTCCCTGCCTCTGATAGTCTTTTGTCTACACTGTAAGGTCCGACTCAAATGCCTTCTCCTTCCTCTGATTTGTAATCAGTACCCTGGTTGGCTTTTCACCAGCTCACATTCTAGCTTCCTATCCAGCCCGTAAGCTCCCCGAGGGTACCCATCTGTCTCACAGATATTTGTGTTCAAACACAAATGCTTATTGAGCATCTACAAAGACCGAAGCTTCACTGCAGTGTCATAGGAAGGAGGAAAGCAGAGTCCTTGACTGGGGACGCCCTCTCCAACAGTGAAAACAGAGTAGAAGTGAAGACAGGGGACCACAGGATCCCAGAGCAAAGGTTCCTAATGTCAGGAGGGAGGGTCACACTGGAGGCAGAGGAGGAAAGTCCAGAAAGAATGTGCAAGGGGTCAAGCATGAGGAGTTCCACCAGAGCCGGGGAGGAGGAGTAAGCTGGATGGAGAAGACAGGAACTGCTGGGCTGGGAATGCTGAGCTAAGGAGTTAGACTCGTCCTGTAGGTCAGGGGCTGGCAAATCCAGCCTGCTGCCTGCTTTTGTCCATGAAGTTTTACTGGAATTCAGGCACGCCCATTCCTCTACACATTGCTCATGGTTGCTTTCGCGCTACAGTGGTGAAGATGAGTAGCTGCAAAAGGCTGTACGGGCAGCCGAGCTTGAAAGATTTACATTTGGCCATTTTGAGAAAGTTCTGCAGATCCCGGCCATAGTGGTGGAAAACTGTGGGTGGATTTTAAGCAAGAGGCAGCATGGTCAGATTGGGGCTTCATCTTTGTGTTACTCTGGGCCAGCACAGGGATGGGCTGGAGCAGACAAGCCAACAGGAGGGGAAGACAGCTGCGAGGCTGCTGTGACGAACTGTCCAGGTGAGGGGATGGCTATCACAACTGCTGTTGTTGATTAGGAGGGTTATTAACAGTTGCTGCATGCCTGCCTCAGGCTAAGCCTTTCACATGCACTCCCTTACTTAATCTGCACAGCCACTGCAGGTAGTGCTATCCCCATCTCACGGATGGGGCACAGAGAGGTGGAGCAGCTTGCCCAGAGTCACACAGCTGAGAAGCAGCAGAGTTGGGATGCAAAATGCCAAGCTCAAAGTCTCTGGGCTCCAGCCTGTTTGCTTGTTGATGGATCCCTTCAAGCTTAGCTGAGAATTCATGGAACACAAGTCCTCAGCAGGAGAAAATCGATCTGAGTCGAGTCAGGCAGGAAGTGGGAGGCAGGCGTGTGGCTATTTTGGAAGAGCGACACGAAAAACCACGAAACTTCCTACCTGTCCCGTTTTGCTCCCATCTGTCCTCGGAAACAAGGCTGCCCCTCTCTTAGATGAAAAGGTGTTTCTCCCCACACAGTGGCTCTGCCGCTGGTGGTGGGAGAGAGCACTAAGCTTAGCACACGCTGGCTATTTTTAAAGGGCTATATAAACAAACAGGGCTATGTAAATAAGAAAAAAAATGAGGTCATCCTTTTAAAATCTAAAAATGTTCTTTTTCTATGGGGTGAGCAGCAAAACCTCAGAAAGAACTCATGCTTTTTTATCTCTGAGAGGCCTTCTCCAGCCCACAGCCTCCCAAAGCCACCAGCCTGCCCCTCCCTTCTCTGCGCCCACCAAGGGAAGGCAGGGGGCCCGGGAGCTGGGACTCCTGGGTTTTATTCCTGGCTGTGTGGGCTTTGCCTCGAATGCCCAAAGCCACTGTCCAACCCCAGTCACCCCCTCCTTGGGGCCTTGACATCTGTCCCCATTCTGGTCACTGGCAAGTATTGCCCATGCTCACGTGTCTGCTGCTACTGCTGCTAAGTCGCTTCGGTCGTGTCCGACTCTGTGCGACCCCATGGACGGCAGCCCAGCAGGCTCTGTCTGCCTCCTGCATAAACTGATTTAGTGAGCTGACCCAGAGGACCCCTCTGTCACCCCTTTTCATCTCCCTGCTCCCTTCCCCTGTCTTGATCTGCTGACTGGCCTCAAAGGTTCTCAGCATGATGATTAGAAGCGATTTGTATGTGCCTTCCACATCCTCCCCTAACATTTCTTGGAGCATATTTTAATCTTCTGCACCTTTTCTTCCAAGCCTATGGCTGGAAGCTTTCAGAGCAGCCCTGGAGAACTGTGTTTAGGTCATCAATTGTTAGGGGACACCTCCCAGCTTCAGCAGGGGCTCCTGGGACTTCTCTGTGTTTCCCAAGTACTTTTTCCATTACTGATGCCCCTCCCCTGCCCCATGAGCCTCTCTGCCATTAACAGCATCACCTCGCTTCTGTCCTCGGCCATCTTTCACTACTTTCTCCTCAGCCTTCCAACCCCAACCCTCAGCATCCTTGGCTCCACCGTTGTCCTTCAGCACAGAAAAGAGAACCACCAATATTTGCCAAAGGACCAGTTTTCAAATCGTGTTCTGCAGAGGGGTTTCAGAGTTCTTCAAATGTCATGTGACAATTTTATCCTAAAAATATAGTTTGAATCCATTAAAACTGTTAGGGAAAATGGACCTGCACATCCAAAGGTGTTCAGTGGCACACTTAACAACGGGTGTGGCCAGCTGAATGTGGTTTGTGCGGATCTTGGTGGATCTGGAACTTCAGGATCCAGAAAGATTGGAGCTCTTTACTGGGCATCTTTATGTTGTTGTTTTTGAAATTCAGGATGATACACACCTTTGTAAAACCACACAAACAAGTACATGCTAAAGCTTTCAGTGATATGAGAATGGATTACATGGATTACCACGAAGATGTCACAAATGACTGTATGCTTCCTGAGTGTTGTAAGAAGAAGGAATTCAAGCAAATGTTTGATACTGTGAGTGATGCAAACCAGAATTCCCGTCTCTTCCTCCCCAAATGTCCACATAACATTAAACGAAAGGCCCATCCTGGCTGCACGGTCGGCTGTTACAAATCTGTTACCAATTCACATCGTTTTATTGACATGATTTAGAACTTTCTTAATACCGTGCAACCAAGCCAAATAAAACAAAAAACGACACAGAGATCCTGGATGTTACAGCTGATACACCGATTCAACGACCATCTAGAACAGACACCAGAAAACTTCTTCTATACAGGGCCAGAGAGTAAATATTTTTGGCTTTGTGGGACAGACAGTCTTTGTCACAGCTCTTCAACTCTGCCATTAGAGTGGGAAAGTCGCCGTAAGTGATGTTTAAACGCGTGGCATGGCGGTGTTCCAAAAAGATTTCATTTACACAAATCAGGCAGCAGCCTGCGTTACGTCCATAGACTGTAGTTTGCTGATGCCTGATCTAGACCCTGAGCTTCTAATGTTTTTATGCATCAAAGCTGAATCATTGCTCTGTTAATGGATGCTCATAATAAATAGATGTTAAAATTCTGAACTTAGAAAATAAATGGGTGTTAATAAACTACCACTTTAACTTGGCATTCCGTGCAGGATTTGACTTTTTTAAATGGCTTCTAAAACTCTGAAAGCTTGAAAACTACTAGCAGAAAGCTTTGCTGCTGAGAAAATGCTTTCATACCCATTTCCAAATTAGATTCACCCTCTAATCACTCATTCAGAAATCACATTTATTCTGGAGAGAGCCCCAGTCCAGGACTGTACTAAATGTGAGGGGCCACAACTCCACAGATACGTAATGCAACATATTCATTTCCAAGCCTCAAATGGTGCTAATTACCAACCCCCATGACCCCCGCCACCCCCCACCGCCCCCGGCATGAGGGATTCTGCAAGGCCCCTGAAGGCTGGCACATGGTTGGCTCCTGCCTGGCACCCCTGCCAGCCTGGGCCTGAGCCCTCCACCTCACTCAGATGCCAGGTATTCTAGCTTCCCCGCTGGTGGCTGGGTGAAGCTGTGCCAGCAGTGGGCCCTGTGTGCCTGGACACTCCAGGAGCACTGAGTCAGTGCCCCATTAGTCAGTCACATATGCTTGTATTCCCCAGAGGGAGCACGGGAAGGGGTGGACCAGATTTCTCGCTGGAACTGATAGCTCGTTTCCCTCTGGGTCAGTCCCGTCTCCTAAAGATTCTTCCATGCAGCTGGCAGGGACTCCGTGGACAGAAAAAGAGTCTGTGAGAGTAAAGTAGGAGAGGGCTAGTGCCAGGTCTGGGGAGGATTCTCCGTCTGCATTCTCCGCGACAGTGTCCCCATCTCTCTGCCTGCAACTCTCAGAAGTTTCTATTTCCAGCTTAGTTTAGATATCTACTGTACACCAAGCTGCCTAAATCCAGACCCTGCCCCGAGACTGCCAGTGGAGCAGACCATGTACAGCTAACTGCGATGGATATGAACGGAGACAAATGCTAAACAAGGCACCACAAGGTATCCCAGGATGCCGAGGAAGGGGGCCCCATTCGTACGTATTATGGTACTACTGATTTCTATTAAAACACGGATATCCCTGGGGCAGGAGTCAGCCTTGAAGCTGTTACTGCCATTCTTCAGGAAGCAGGTTAGTGGAGAAGAAAGTACTGTACCTTTTGTAGCCAGAGGCTCTGCTCCTTGCTAGACTGTGTGACTGTCTTTAAATTACTGGACCTCTCTGTGCTCAGTTTCCTTATCTGTACAAAAGAGGCAATAGAACCAGCCTCGCTGGGGTTTCTGCAGGACTAAATCTTGTCTGCGATGTGTCCAGGTCCTGTGTGCAGCATCGGCCCTTAATTTCACCCTGACTCTCTCTGAGGAACTCAGGCACTGGGGCCAGGTGGCAGAGCCTGGCTGACTCATCACAGGGCTACAGTGAGGAGGGCGCAGTGGCAGCAACCTGCTTGCGTGAGCTGGAGGGCTGCCCATCTTGGGGAGCCCTGGCTAGGTGTCTGGGAACATTCCAGGGCCTCACCAGTACCTCCCCACAGCCCTGTGTGGCAAGGGCCACGACTCTCCTATCTTCCAAGCAAGAAACATGAGGCAGAAACTAAGCGACCTGCCTCCCAAACCAGTAAACGCTGAAGCTGTGATTGAACTTGGGAAGATCCAGAGCTTTCACTATTAAGTTCCACATTTACATATCCCCTCAAACTGGGGCTCACATGCCAGGGCACCCTTCCTTAGAGTCCGGGGGATGATTCTTCCACCTCTGTTGGAGAATCCTGATCATAGTCTGGGTCTAGGAGGTCCAAGAGGCACTGCTGAGGTGTATGCAAAGGCCCAGGCCCAGGCCCCTCGCAGTTCAGGCAGCTGTTTCTGAGAGTTGCCAGAGGCCCTATCCTCCTCTCTGTAGGTGGGAAAACTTTTGCCTAGAGGAAGAGAAAGAGCACCGCTCATGGCACATCAGGCTGGGAAGCACCGGCTAGGACTCACAGCTGAGCCCATAGACCCAAACACAGGACAGACATCTCCAGGGGCCCCAGAGAGAGGCCCGAAGCACCCAGACCTTGGCTAGACCAACATAAAAATACAGATCCCTGTGTCCCCAGCCCCCAAGAGCCTGATGCAGAGAGCATGTCTGGGTGGGCCAAGAAATCTATTTTCTTCCTTTTTTTTTTTTTTAAACCCAGGTACTCCCTCACTCCCTCTTCTTCTCCCTGGATGATTCTGATGTACTCCACGGCCAGACAAAGCATCCAGAGATTTATATTCCTGACCCAAAGAGCTTCTAACATTACACACCTAACTGAACCACAGCCTGAACTTATAACCTGAAATCACAACTCATACCTGAAGATCTAAAAATGAATTAAATGGATATATATATATATATAGATAGATAGATAGATAGATAGATAGAGAGAGAGAGAGAGAGAGAGAGAGAGAGCGCCTAGCCATGCTGGGGCCTTTCCCAGGTAGTCAGTCTCTCTGAAGGTGGGGCCCTGCCATTGGAATCTTTAAAAACTCCAGGTGATTCTCATATGCCGGCCAAACCGAGAACCCAATATCCTTTCATTTCTCCACATCCAGGAGGACCCTGAAAGACCCTGCTCTGTTGTGATCCTCTGACTAGGCAGGGGGTTTTTTAGGCAAGAGCCATCGGGGGGTGGGGGGCACAGAGAAGTGGGTGGAGCTCTGGCAGCAGGAGATACAGTGAGGCTGGTACATAGGGAGGCTGTGGTCCCTTAAGAGGAGTTGTTGCTGAGGACAGACTGGAAACTGAGGGGCTGGAGGGACAGCACTGCATCTCAGGGGAGACAGTGTGTGGAGCAAAAGAGTGTTGATTTTCAAGGTTTCTCCTGTACTCCTGACCAAGGAAGTCCCGAGGAGGCCCAGCTTTCACAGAGGCTCAAGGGAGGCTTCATCATCAAACCTCATCACCACCATCATCCATTTTGCCATCGTCACCACCATCATCATAACCATCATCCATCATAAAGAGGAAGGACTCTAGCAAGCTCAGCAAGGAAGACCACATGGAGCCCCCAGCAAGGGTATTTGAGGACCACCCATTTCCTACCTGTGTTGAAGGCACCACTTGCGATGACCAAAACTAAAACGCTGTTCTCTTTGAAAACCAGCGTTCATGTCCACTCCTGTGGAAGCTGCCTCCTCTCACACTCTGTTCTTCCCTCTGCAAGGGATAGCTCGCCTGGCCAGTATCTCTCGAGGCTCCTCCATGAACTAGTTGGAGGCTGGCCGGGCTCGTGTTTCGAATCCTGCAGGGGATGGTCAAGAAACATGATCAAAGAGTTGCCCGGTCAACTTCTTTACACAAAGAACAATGTCTGCCTGGTCCCAGATGGCCCAGGCCCCCGGCTCCTCCCAGCCTGCTTGTCTTGGGGCAGGGACAGATTCCCAAGTGGCCTGGGGAGATGGTGTTAGCCCCGGTGCCTACCATGTTCTACCTCGTATCAGACACCGAACTTCTCTGAGCCTCTATTTCTTCATCAGCAAGCAGGCAGAATTCTAAGATGGTGCTTAGGTTTCCCATCTCCCTGGGGAACACATCCTGCATGATCCTCAGGACTGTGAATATGATGAATCTTACTCTTACAGTTACATTCTGTTATAGGCACACTTGACCTTAAAACAGGGAGATTATTCCATGAGCTTGACCTAATTGAGAAAATCCTTTAAAAGCAGAGTTGTCTCTGGTTGGTCACAAAAGAGGAAGTCATAGGGCTTAGAATCAGGGGAAGGATTCGCCATGCACTTGCTGACTTGCAGATGGAGGAGGCCATCTGGTAAGGACCCAAGGGCAGCCTCTTGGAGCTGAGAGCAACCCCCTGCTGAACCCCGGCAACTCCCTAGGACATGGATTCAAACAAGCGAATGAGTCTGGAAAAGTGAAATTTCCCTCTGAGCCTCCAGATGAGAATTCAGACTACAAAATACCCTGACTGCAGCCCTGAGCAGAGAACCCAGCCACTCTGTGCCGGACTTCAGAACGATAGGACTTCGAGCTTACAAAGGAGGCTTGTCTTTGGCCACTGGGTTGGAGGTAATTTGTTACACAGCAAGAGAAAACCAAGACAACATGCAAAAGTGACTCACAGCGGGGCCTGGGTGAGAATTAAACACAATAACAGACATAAGAGCTCACTGTATCCCCCAAATCACCAAACAAAACAGAGCACTGAGGGCCAAGGGAGGCAACGTTTACCGCATCAGTTTTTTTTTTTAATTTATTTATTTTTTGCATCAGTTTTTAATTACCAGCTTACCAGGCTGATTTAAGAATCAAACAAGAACATGCAGAGGAATGTGTTTCATGATCTAGAAAGCCTAGGCATTCTAGCTGAACCTAGAGTCACCACTCTGTACGCCGGTGTGCTTGCGGGAGGCAATGTAGACTGGCAATTGAGAACGGGTACCCTGGCTCCTAGGGCCGGGATACCTGGGTTCTACTTAAGGCCTTCTCCTCGTTACCTCTGCTTTGCAACGTTGCTGAGCCTTGCTGTGCCTGATAAGAGGGGCTAAGAATGACAAGTGCCTCCCAGGGGTTTAATGATTCCATACACCTGAAAGGTCTGGACCAATGCCTGGCACGTGGTTCAGTCCATGTCATACTACGGATACTATTGCGTTATTCTAGTAATCTAGGTCTGGGGCAACCTGCATGCAGGGCTGGGCACTGCCACCTTCCTTCTTCCGGGCACCATGTTTTTATTGACACAGCTTTCGGGTAGCTCATGCTTTGGCGGCTACATCCTACTGCTGATTCCTATGAAAGCACAGCTAACCGAAGCCCCTCTGCTGTCCCCTCCCTGCTTTACCCACTGCTCTCAAATCCAGCCCGCCCCATCCCGCACTCCAGAGCAGCGTCACACCGCCACACGGCAGTGCAATGGAACTTGTGCTGGGGCTCCTGTCCAGTCTTTCCTGATTCTGTTGTCCAAGTCATCTAAACTTTTCACGACTTCACATTTTTCTACCATCCCCAGATCCGACCTCATGCCCTCCAATAGATCTCAAATTATTAATAAAAAGAGCTAGCTCTATCCCTCCCAGTATAGAAACACCAAGGTCTCAGAGCACGTTATCCTGTAAACACAGTCCAGGCTCCCCCACCTCTGAACCTGGTTCAGCTCACATCTACTCTCCTCCCCATAACCATGTCTACCTGGCCAAATCCTCCCCACCTTTCTCAGAAAGCTCAGCCAGCTCACCCCAAACTGGACTCAAGCCCTGCCTCCCCAGAATACCCACAGCACATTTGCTGGCCTCTCGGAATATGTAACGGCACCCTCTATGCCCACAGATTCCAGGAGTCTTAAAAAGCCTTGGTAGGGCTTCCCAGACAGCACAGTGGTAAAGAACCTGCCTGCCAATGCAGGAGTCACAGGAGATGTAGGTTCAATCCCTGGGTCAGGAAGACCCCCTGGAGGGTGGCATGCCAACCCACTCCAGTATTCTTGCCTGAAAAATCCCATGGACAGAGGAGCTTGGCAGACTATAGTCCGTGGAGTCAAAGAGTGGGACAGTACTGAGCAACTGAGCTTGCATGCACGTGTAAACACACACACACACACACACACACACACACACACAGCATACACCTGGGACGGGCCATCTGACTCATTCCCCTACCCCTGGAACTGGCATGGTGTGTCACACACAGTCAGCATAGAACAGTTCTCTTTAGAACCTGATTTGGCTGTTCATTCATTTAACTGATGTGCATTCAGCACCTATTTGGGGCCAGGCTGGGTAGCAGACCCTGGAGATTAAAGACAGAAAAGATTCGGTCCCTCCCTTCAAGGGGATCACAGCTGGGGGTAAGGACGTGGGAGGGGCAAGAAGTCAAAGGGACGCATTATAGCAACCCTGGTTCTAAGCTGCTACGCGGTAAAGGTGTACAGGAAGGAGCAGTCAGTTCTGACGACGTGGAATGTGGGAGAGAGAGGGCGTTTCAAACAAAGGGCGCGCCCCCAAAGTGACCGAACGTTCAAGAAATTGCACTCTGTCCCTCTGGTTAGAGGTGAGGGGCAGTGATAACTCATGAGGGGAGAGTTGGGAGGGAAAGACCTTGGTATAGGTGAGAGTCTGGCCTTGATCTTGTAGGGGAGTGAGGTCACTGAACCGTTTTAGTCAGTGAGGTAATGCGGTCAGGCCCAAGGGTGTGGCTGGAGGAGAAGATGGGGTGAGGCGGGAGGGCTGAGCCACAGCTCTCCTCTGTCTCATTCAGCGTCACCTCAATGCCACTCTGGCCTCTGGTGACCCGTGGGAGAGGTGGACGCGCCTGCATCGGGGTCACCAGGAATGTTACACACACCTAAGGTTCTGTAGCGCAGACCTGGCACATCCATCCACCTCCTCTCCCCCAAACACCACTGAAATGAAGAGAGACATGTACAAGAAAGAGCAGGTTCATGGCAGCATCAGCTGGCCAGCAACCCTGAGGAAAAGTGGATGAGCAGGAAGGACAGAGAATCTAATCAGAGCTCAGTCGGTCTCACCCAGCATGGACAAGGGAAGGCCCCCCTGCCGAACACCCAGGAAACTGGCACAGAGGCAGCGGAGCCAGGGCAGGGCGAGAAGGATGGGATTCCTGAGAGCCAATGATAATGAGTGAATGCTTCCAGTTGCCAGAAACACCAAAGTTGGGGCACAGGGCAGGGGACAGAAACCACCAGCCCAGACACCTTACTGCCTTCGTGAGCATGATTTACTTCCACGAGACTCCAGCCCTGGCAGATGGATTGACTGTTCATTACAGAAACGTGCTGAAGGCTCCATCAGCTCTTCTCTGATTCTCTTGCCTCATCTCAACATTCCTTCTCACTGTTTCCACTGGTCTGAGACTGCTGTAGTGTACTCCTTACACGATCCTAGCCAAGCCCTACGTTGACATACCTGTTTTAGAGACTTCCAACCGTCAACAAATCCCGATCTTGCCTCTTTCCTCCAGACATGCCAAGACGCTATAGAAGAGAAGTTCTCCCTTACCCAGTGAGTGATGAACTCAGCTTCCTCTCCAATAGCGTCTATACAAAGTTTGAGAATCAACTTGACTTTGGCCTTGACATCTACATCATTAACTGCTAGAGGGCAACAGAGCCAAGACTACAGAGATCGAGGGGAAGCAGTTACAACCCTGAGAACTGTTTCTCAGCCGAGTGTCAAAGCCAAACAGAGAAGCACTAAAAATAGCATGCCACCCACTTATCTTTTCTTTAAAAAAAAAAATTACTCAAGGAATTACTCCAACAAAATAAAAACTGTATCAGAATAAGTAATTCAAGAAAGGTCAAGGCAGGATATGCAGGAAACAATGATGAACAGTAAGAGTAGAAAAATGTACAGTCGAATCTAAACAAATGTGGGTAATATTGGTCTCATCTTGTTGGAAACTAGACAACACTGAATTCCTGACATTGACATAGAAACACGGGTTTTAGTTTTTTATTTAAGGGTAACCTGGGAGGGATTGGGGGCAGGAGGAGAAGGGGATGACAGAGGATGAGATGGCTGGATGGCATCACCGACTTGATGGATGCGAGTCTGAGTGAACTCCGGGAGTTGGTGATGGACAGGGAGGCCTGGAGTGCTGTGATTCATGGGGTCACAGAGAGTCAGACACGACTGAGTGATTGAACTGAACCATTTCTAGAAGGAAGATAAGATACAGACCTTTTTAAACCACTGTGGGGGAGGGGGGATAAATTCAATTAATCCAGCAAGAGTTGGTAAAGGGAAAAGAACACAAGAAAGGAAAAGTATAGTAAACAAAAGATATAAAGTAGGAAGAAACATCATAAATACAAGAATGTAAACAAATTAAATTACTTTAAGACAAGAGATTATGTAGGGGAAAAAAATCTGGCCGCATGCTATTTATACAAATTAATAAAGATTGAAATCAAAGAAACAGCAAAAAAGACATCAATAGGCAAAATAGTGACAAAAAGAGTGCAGGTAAGTCAGTATTGATATCTGACAGAAACGCAAATATGTTAGAATAAAATGGGGCATTTTATATTGCTAATGAGTCTTTCTCCAAGAAGAAACAAAACTCCTGAACCTTCACCTTCACCCTGGACAACAGAACCATAAAGTATATAAAATAACACGTTCTTAGCACTACAAAGAGAAGGCAGAACAAAACCAAAGCAAAACAAGCTCATGACTCAAGATTTGATGGTACAAGTAACCTTATATAAGAAAAATACAGAGGATTAGCAGATAGTAAGCTCAGCTTCATATATACTCAAGAAGCAAAACATCGTTTTCTTAAATGTTCTTGTACTAGACTACAAGAAAATCTCAGATTCCAACATAGGTATCACAAAGTCAGTTCTCAATACCATAGAATGAGAAGCTAACAAGTAGCAAATAAAAAAGCAAATTACACAGGACAACGTTACAGCGCTTTGCTAACTAAATCTGAGTCAAAGAGGAGAGCAAAACTGAAAGCGCAGAGTATTTATAAACACACAAGATCGAGAATCCTACTTAAAAAACCTGTGGAATGTAACCAAAGCTGCATTTAAACCTTAAATGCTTTCACGATAGAAGAAGGAAGACTGAAACAGAAGGAATCAAGCATCTAATCCAAGAAGCTGAAAAATAATAAAATAAAGCAAAATAACCTAGAAGGAAGAAATGAATAAAGTTGAAAGCAAAAACGAATGAATGAGAAAAGTACAGCAACCACAATGAAAGAAATTGGTTCTCTGAGACAAATAACACGGACAAACCACAGGCTAATCTGACTAGCAGTGAACAGTAAAATCACAAATAAGCACTGAGAAAGACATTATTAACACGTATATTAATATGGCTTTAAATCTAAGGGGATTTAAGAGTAATTATTTTAAGTTTCAATGCATAATTTGATGTCAATGAATTTGAAAACTGATGACTTTTTAGAAAATTATAAATTGTATAACTAAAGAAGAGGGAGACAATATGGAAAGGCCAATAACAATCGAAGAAACAGGAAAGGCTACCAAAGACGGAATTCCAAATTAGTGAGAAAGAATGGAGTATTTAAATAAGATAACGGTGACAACTGGCTGGTTGTATATTCGTTTGACAAACATTTACTTAGTGCCTACTCTGTGTTAGGCACTATTCTGGCACTGCATATGCAGCAGTGAACGAAACAGAAAAGGTCTCTGCCTTGGGAGGTGCTGAGGGTCTGGCCAGGGCAGATGAGCAGGAAAGAAACATGCAGGCAAAATAAAAGGTGTGACGATAAAGTGGGATACAGCTGAGGGAGGATGGAGGATTCTATTTTAAATAGAGTACATGCACCACAGTTACAACAGAATTAAAGACAGAAACAAAATATATAAGCAAATCCATGAAAACACCAGAACTATTAGAATATTTGTATAATTTAGTGCTGGGGAATAACATTCAAAGCCTGAAGCAGATCTCAGTGCTCTTAAAGGAAGAGATTAACAAAATTGACTACACACAAAAACATTAAGCACTACATATAACAGAGGACCCTGCTGACGGTTACCAAGTAAATGACAGATAAATGTCCGCAACATACATAAAACAGGGTCAATATCTATAATATGTAAAAAGCACCCATAAAGCAATAAGATGAACAGCTAATGAAACGGAGAGAGGAAAGAAACAGATCATTAGTCAAGAAATTAAAATGTGTAATAAGTACATGCAAAGATGCTTGGCCTCATTAATAATCAAAAGATATACATTAAAAGTCAATATCACCTTTTGCCCATTTGACTGGCAAAGAGGAAAATGACTGCTACCACCCAGTGTTGGAGAAAAGCAGTGATTACAATTTATGTTGATCTAGCAGCTTCACAAGTGCACACACACAAACACACACAAATCATCTGACAGAGATGCACACACGATGGCGGCATTATCGGTGAGTATGGAGACGACCTTAATATCCGTCAGCAAGGAGTTGGTCTAATAAGTAAATGATGAATCCACCCAGTGGTATAATAATGGGACAATATTTTTTCTTAATTAAAAATAAATACACACTCTGACTGATGACAGAAATTCATCGTGACTTTATGTGTTGAGTATTGGGTGACCTCCCTTACTTGCCACGGCCTGCTGGATGGAAGGCACTATCGCTGGTCCCACTTTCCACGTGAGACTTAATGAGGAAAAGAGACCTGACAGGTGGTGAACCTTGGTTCCTGTCTCACTCCAGAGCCTACACACTTAGCTGTGACACACACTTTCCCTCAACGCGTGTGTGTGTGCGTGCTCAGTCACGTCTGACTCTTTGCGACCCCATGGACTGCAGTTCGTCAGGCTCCTTTGTCCACTGAATTTTCCAGATGGGAACACTGGAGCTGGTTGCCGTTTCCCACTCCAGGGGATCTTCCCTACCCAGGGACTGAACCTGCATCTCCTGTGTCTCCGGCATCGTCAGGCAGATTCTTTATGACTGCACCAATGGTATGGTGTGCAAAAAGGGGGAAAGCAGCATCACAGACACACGTGTATCTGTGTAGCTGTTCATGCTACAGAGGGCCTGCAGGATGAAGTTGTCAGCACATCCTAGGGGTGAGACTGCATGAATGGGGCTCAGACCATGCATTTTCTTCCTTACACATTCCTATACTCTTTTCCCTTTTTTTTTTTTAAAAAAAAATCACATATGGCTTTTAGAATTTAAAAAATTGTAATTTTAAGATGATATAAAACTGTCTTCCTTTTAGAAAGCAGCTGAACAAGGCAGGTCTTCCTAGGGCAAGAGGGGCCCATCTGCAAGGTGGTATCCACCCAGGGCAGGAACGACCAGGGCCAGCTCTTCTGCCAGCCCCACCCAAAACCACAAGGAGGGAGGCCCATCCTCTCCCCTCCCCACCCTCCTTGTGGAACCAAAGCATCAGAGCATAGCCTCTGCCGGCAGGTGGAAGGCACCCCACATCCGGCCTGGGCACTGGAGGTGCGTCCCTGCAGGGGAAGTTCAGCTGATGAAGAGTTAAAGAAAAACCCCAGATGCCCACAGGGGCCAGCCTCACTAGAGCACAACAAAGCCACTTTCTAAGGGCTGGCAGGAAAGCCTGGGGGCCTGGGATTCCAGCAAGGGGCCTCACACCCCGATCCCAGAGGAAACGGACAAGGCCAGCTCTGAGGCCACGGCTGCCCTCCTGACACACAGCCTGTCCTCCGCTGTGAATCTGCAGAGAGGGCTGGCACATGGATAAGCTGAGTCTGATCTGCTTGGGGCAGGGAACTGCGGGATGGATCGTTGTTATTTTTATTTCTGTTATGGTGGTCTGTAAATCAATAAGAAAACCCCAAAATCCAGGACACTGGGACACACATGCAAAATCCCGTGGAATAATCTTGGGAGATCATGAGGGGCTACTTAGCAATTGGGAGGGGAAATGGAGAGAATTACTGCCTCATTTACCTAACATTAGAGAAGTAGCACAGGAAAATCTCAGAGGAGCTTGGTTTCAGACAGACCCTGGTTTCATTCACAAATAGCTGTGCAACCTCGGCTAAATTACTTAACCTCTCTGAGCCTCTTTCCTCGTGAGTGAAAAAGTGAAGAGCATCACCCCTCCCAATGTTTGTTGTGAGGTCTGGATGAGACAAAGTGTGAGAGATCTAGCGTGGACCCAGCTTACGAGAGGCACTCGGTTAACACCTGTGCTCTTCTTCAGTTACAGTGGGAGACCTTCCAAGCCATCCTCCCTGTTGGCCACCTTTCCTCGTTCTGGATCCTGTTTTGAGATCGGCTCCGCAAGGTTTCCTGCCTCCTTCCCTGTGGTCAGGCTTCAGGCTTTAGGCTGACAGACTTCAGGCGCAGCTCCCTTTGCTGAGATGCACACCTTTGCTTCAAATGCGTGCTTTCCAGTCTGAGAACAATGCCACATACACTGGGCCACCCCTGGATCCTTCCTGGCTCCTGACCCCATTCTCCAGACAAGAAGCAGATTCTCTCTCTCATGGAGTAATGAGGTGACCCCAAACAAGGAAAATGAGCAGAAAGAAAGGCAGGGGAGCTCAGAGCCTTTGAGATAGACAGGACATACTTTCAGAAGACCTAGGAAATGTTTTCCAGTAAAAGCAGAGTTTATAAAAATAGAGGACGGTGATATATTTCCACTTGTATTGGGGATAGAGAAAGAGGAACTTCAAGTGCAGGGTAATGGAGTCCGTTTAGTGATAGGTGGGACTATCTTGTCCTACAAACTATACGGGGATTAGGCAGGAGAAACACTCAGGGTTTTCAGACACTGCAGGGAATGGGGAGAGAGGGACACTGAATGCATGTGGAGGACCCTCAGCCCAGGAGTCTAGGAGAACAAAGTGCGGCAGGAAGAGGAGGTGCAGATGAAACCCCAGGGACTGCACGTGAGGCTGGGGTGTTGAGAGCTGCCAGGGATAGAGGGGTAAAGGGCTCGTTTCCTGCCATACCAGGCCACACCTAGTGGAGGCCCTCTTTCACCGGAAGTCTCCTGCAGCTGGGTACAATAGACAGCCCATTGGACTGGTCCACACTCGAGGGCCAACCGCATCCAGCCACCTTGGACAAGACGCTCCCTGTCACTGGGCTAGACCCTAGGGTGCAAAGGTGAAGAAGGACTGGCCCCTGCCACAGGGTATTCTCCAACTAGTAGGGAAGCTGGGCCAGAAAATCAGTGATGACCACCCTTTCTCCCAAGGAGCCCCACATTTGGGCTGTTTCCCGCCTTCTCCCCACCTGGAAGGCTCATCACATACCTCTAGTCTGCAGAGACAGAAAAAAGGGGCAGGGAAGGAAACTCGCATTTGTTAAATGCCTACCACGGGCCAGCGTTAGTCCTATCACCTTACTGTCACACTGATGCTACCCCATCTGACAGCTGAGGAAACACAGGCAGGCATGCGAACAGTCCTGCACAGCCGAAAGAGAGCCCTAGGCTTTGGTGTTAGACTAGAACCAGGCACCACTGGTCTCTGTTGCTGTGTGGCTTGAGGCAGGTCACTTAACATTTCAAGTCTTAGTCTTCTCATCTCTAAAACGGGAGCAATAGTGCATAGCCCGGGTGGGTGTAAGAACTGAATAAACTTTCCAAAAAGTGACCTTCTCTTCTTCCTCTTTCGGTTATTACCGATCTTTTAGCTTTACTTATATTGACAGTGATTTTGTGTGCTAAGTTAAGATGATTTCAGATTCCAAGACTATGGCAACTTATTGACAGGGATGGCACAGGAGGGAAAAAAAAAAAGCAGGTTGAGGCCCTGGGAGACCTGGGGACTGTGACACCCCAACCACGGGCCCACAGTGGGAAGGCATCACAATCAAGGCCCTCGGGGCAGAATGAAAAGCAGGGTGTGTGTTTGGAGGAATTATTGCTTTCTGCATTCACATGGCTGCCCACTGAGCTAAGAGGGGAAGTCTGATGACCCCAGACCCTCCAGGGATGGGGCCGAGCTTCTGGTCTAGCTCTCCATCAGCCCAGTGCTGCTGATCCCCTCCCCCCACCAGCTCAGGAACTCAGGCCAACAGAAAGGCTGTGCCAAAGGAAGCTGTTTGCTACAGAGCCCTCTGGGTCTGCTCTGCTGTTCTTCCTTTTTTTGGACTTTGTGGCTGTTAGAGCCGGTACCTTTTTCCATAGAAAGTTTCCATTGCATCAGTTATTTACATTGTTACCACCTATATACGTAGGCTGTTTCGAATCGGTGAACCAAACAACACCCAAGCCCAGGCTCTGCCCTGCCCCCAACAGAGGGATGGGGAGCGCCAGGGTCAGCCCTCAGAGCCAGAGACCCCACCTGGCTGGGGGTGTGACAGGTGGGAGGACCTGTCTCAGCCCCAGCTGGGCCACCTTTCATTGGCTCCATCCCCTTGGGAAGCTATTTCTAAGGTGGAATTTAAGAGGACAGGCCCCAAGTTCAAATCTCTGTCTCCTCCACATCCTCGCTGTGTGATCTTCCTAGAGATAGGTTACTTACCTAACATCTCTGAGTCTCAGTGAACTAATGTGTAAAACAGGAAAAACTGTAGCACCTGCTGGACTAAGGGGAGGCTCAGTTTATCCACATAAAGTGCTTAGAACAATGCCCAGCCTAAAGCCTCAATGAAAGTCAATAAATATGGATAGAGTCCTCTTTTTCCATCACTCTGTAAAGACCTCAGTGGTCATCCCCTCCTCTGGACCAATACATTGCAGCTTCTGAACTGTCACCCTCTCCATAGGGTCATAAATTGTCCCAACAATCAGCTCTTACCATGCCCTTTCCTGTCCCAAAGTTCTCAGTGGTTCTTCCTATAAAGTCTATACTTGGGATCTCCTCCACTAATAGCCTAGTTGCCCCTGACATCAGTGCTCTCCTAGACAACCCCTGCTCCAGCCAAACTATTATGCTCACAGTTTGTCTGTTTCTGTACAGCCCTGTCTGTGTGAAATGCTCTTCTCCATTTCACTGTGGCCAAATTCAACCACAATCACCCAAGTGAGCCTAGCTCATATGCCACCTCCTCCACGAAGCCCTCCATGCCCTTCCCTCTCTGGCCAGAAATGACTTCTAATTTACAGCACGTGGTCCCTTTCCTGTGGCCTTTCCCTTTTCTCCCCTGTGTTTGTGGAATATTAATACTGATACAAATGCTTGTCAGCATCACACACAAACCACACGACCTTTGGGGACAGGACTAGAATGTGTGTGATTCATCTTTGTATCACACACAGAGCTTTGAGCATCATTCATGAGAATGAATGAGAAGATATACTCTTGAGTTCTCTCACTTGACCGCCCCTGGGTGTAGGTGTGCTGGTGAAGATGAATCAACAACTCCACAGCATCCACATGTTCTTCTTGAGGGAACCAGCGGACAAGCCGTCAGTCAGGACCTCCATGGGCTCACAGCTCCAGCCCAGCCCTAGTTCCACTGCTGAGTCCCAGGTAAGCAGTCCATCGCCCTGGACGGGACCCTGAACCTCAGCACAGGGACCCCACGAGGCATCCTAAGAAGTCCAGGAGCCATGGCTGACTTCTTCCTTTTCCACACCCCCGATTTTCCCCAGGTTCCCAGTGAATTCGCTTTGTAAGAGTCTCTCAAGGCCCTGGGCTCCTGTGCACCCACTGCCCCTGGCTCTACGCTCCATGCCATGCAGAGTGGTGTTCCTACATTGCAGAGTTAGTGGGTATCACGGTGTGCTGTAACCACTTCTGATGCTTGCTGACCACCCTTAGAAATCCAGATTCCTTAAGAAAGTGTCAGACCCTCTTCTCCACGGTGACCATGACCTTCCAGCCTCACTCACCACATGACACTCTTGCTCACTCCTTACCCTTCAGCTACCTAATACCTGGACATGCCACCTTCTACCCAGGTTCCAAATTCTGTTCAGGAAGGTCCTCCCTCCCCTCTCCGCCAGGCACACTCCCACCCATCCTTTGAAAGCTCAGCCCTGGCAATGCCTCCTTTTCCCTTAGCCCTTCCAACAGCCAGGCACTGGGCTGGAACCTCTTCCTCTCTTGCTACTGACTCTCCACCCAGAGCTGTGGTGCAACACTGATCCCATTACGCTGTGATATTATCTTCCTGTAAGTCCGTCTTCCCCGCAGACAGCGAGTGCCTTTAGGGCAAGAACAACGTGTACCATCTGTGTACCTCCGTGCTTGCTAGCACAGCGCTCGGTGTGCAGAGTGAATGTGATGAGAAACAGCCAGTAAACAACCCCTACTGGCCTGCCTTCCAGGGTGTTGCCCCTGACATCATCACATTCAGGAACTCACTTTCCAGGACAAGCAACAGGTGACTCTGCCAAACCAGCAGGCTCAGGGTCCCCCGAGACCAAAGGGCTTTCCCAGGGTTCCCAATACCTCCGTCTATGCTGCAGCCCCAGACCTGGACAGCCTAAGGCTTGCCTTTGTGGCGGCTGCACATCCTGGGAACCTGGAGTTGGGCTGAGGCTTTGGGGCGCTTCCAGGAGGAGGAGACTCTAAAGGGTGTTCCACCTCTGGCTACTCAGAACCGAGACTGTCCATGCTGTTGCCTCCCTCCTGCCCAGCCTGAGCACTCCTGTCCAGACTGTGCCCACTTTCTAGTCCTCTTGCTCCTCACGGGGGCCACCCTCTTGTTTCCCTGCCAGGCTGAGTCTACCTACCCATTCTTTAAACAGCTAAACTCACAGAATATAGGGGAGGGTGTGGGGCGCACAGGAGGTGGGCAGGACCTCAGCTCTGCCTTTAACTGGCCATGTGACCAAGGAGAAGCCATGTTCGCCCTAAGCCCCCAGTTTCCCCTCTGTCAAAGATTAGAACAGGCCCGCCTCTGAGGTCCCCTTCTGTTTCAGCTCCCTACCAAGGAGCTGATTTATTTACTAGTCAGAATAACTCTTCCCAGTTAAAGGAAAACAAGCAGAGAAAACCATGTGCCTTTCTCAGCGTCCTGTAAGGCAGGATGGATCTCTCACTCTGGAAATACATTATATGGTCCTCTGATTCTTGAAGGAAAGGCCTCACTGGGTGGCAATTTCTGGGTCCATATAAACCAGGGATTTATATGGACCCTTACACACATCGGTTCTTCCTTTTGAATTTGACAGTTTGGTGAGATGGGTCTTTCTCACTTATCTAACAGATAAAGTGAGGCTCAGAGAGGTGAGGAGATGGTTAAAGTTCCCCAGCTCATGTGGGAAAGGAGTGGTATGGCCCCTAGGATGTCACAGCACAGCTGCCCAGGAGCTGGCCTTGCCCGACAGACAGCCAGGACAGCTTAGAAAAGCAACACCCAGCGGCATGCTCTTCCGTGTGCTTCCTTCACACACGTGGACACATCCAAAGGATGTGTGGAGTACAAGGCCACGCAGGACGCTGGTGGGAGGGAGACGCCGAATTTCTAGAAGCCAGGCCCCTTCCAGGCCCACTATTCTAGAAACCAGATGATGCTGAGGGCTGGACAGACAACTCTTCCAAGCAGAGAAACCTTTATTTCTGAAGATTCCAATCCCACCTGCTATCACAGGCCTCCATGCCTTTGAACCCTGTCCAGGACAACAGAATCTCTGCCCCCCAAGATCGGGCAATGCCTCAATCCTCCTGGTCTTCCAGGCCCTCTGGATGCAGGGCTCCTCCCCTGAGACTCCCAGTGAGGGCTTGACTGCATGTGATCTGATTATCAAACAAGGTGGGAGAAAAGGCCCAGAGCCCTGGGGAAGAAGGGACAAGTGCTGCACTTCTGGTCCCTGCTTCCAGCCTGCTGTTCCCACTCGTCATCCATGATCTTGTACTGGTGCTTTAAGCACTGGTCCGGTCTTCCAAATTATACTGTAAACTCCCTGTTGGAGGCCCCATGCAAGGACCGCTATGCACAGTTGTGCGGTACGCAATCTGCACAACCATCCACAGCTCACAACTTCCGCTCAGTCCCTGCGTAGCATTCATCACCGTGGTAATTAAAGACCTACCTTATTATTCTTTCCTCACAGAATATACGTTCTCACGGAAGGACCAGACTCTGTCTTGGTCCCAAGCTGAAGCCCAGACCCTAGCATCCTATTAACACAAAATAAGTTCTCCATAGATAGGTGCTGGAGTAATAAAGTCATTCAGCCACTCGCTGGTGCATTTAATTGGAAGCAGAGTGGACCTGCCCTGGAGCTGAAAGTGAGAGACGTCCGTTCTGGTCCCAGCTCTACCACCAGCCCCCATGTGCCCTTGAGCGAGGCCTCAGTTTCCTTGTCTGTTAAGGGAGGATGGGGTTAGCTGTCCCTGCCTCATTCACCTGATGCTGAAGGTGAGGATCTCTGGAAATTTTGCACTCTGGGCACCTCACTAGCCTCACCTACATCCCGACCCTGGTTCTCTATGTATTGTGTGGGCTCCCCCAGGGGCAGGAGTGCAGGAAGTGTCTAAATCTAGTGGAGAAGGGCTCCAGGCAGGGTGGAGACAGATGCCATAATGCGGAGGGGAGCTATACCTGCTGGATTCTGCCTCTGACAGAAAAGCAACACTGATCGCCACACTCACCAAGACAGCAGTGTTGTCAGAGGCTTTCACACCAGCCCTCTTTACCTGCCCATCTGGGAGGAAGGAGGGAAGTGATCTGGCCAGGGCCGAAGGTCCCGGGCACCACAACCAGGACCGAACCCCGGGCATCCTGTGTTCAAGTCTGGGCCCTTTCAGCACACGGCACAGAACACAGCTTCTACTAGTAGGGGGCACAACTGGTTTCAACAGGCAGAAGTCACTCATTCTCTTTTTTTTCAAAACTTTTTATTTTGTATTGGAGTATAGCTGATGAACACTGCTGTGATAGTTTCTGATAGTTTCAGGTAAACAGCAAAAGGTCTCAGCCACACATACACATGGATCCATTCTCCCCCAAACTCCCCTCCCATCCAAGCTGCCACATAACAATGAAACTAGGCTAGAAGTCACTTATTCTTCACCTAGGTTCTGGCAATGCCCTAGGCCTGTGGCTGTTGGGGAGCGTGGGGGTGGTGGGGAGAGGGGAGGGTAGAGTGTGGGGGGGGCAGCAGCCTGCTGGTGGTTAAAACAGACAATGCAAGGTCCTCAAGTGAGTGACATAATTCTAAAGTGTGTTAGCTGCTCAGCTGTGTCTGACTCTTTGCAACCTCATGGACTGCAGCCTGCCAGGCCCCTCTGTCCTTGGAATTCTCCAGGCAAGAATACTGGAGTGGGTTGCCATTTCCATCTCCAGGGGATCTTCCTGACCCAGGGATTGAACTTGGGTTTCCTGCATTGCATACGGATTCTTTACCATCTGAGCCACGAGGAAAGCCCCATGAGTGGCACTAATGTCAAAGGAAGGAGAAGTCAGTTAGAGAAGACAGGATAGGGGGCCTTCAGGAACTGGAGGGCTTATGGAGGGACATGGGGGTGGCATTCTGGACTGAACAGATGGGCATCTGCACAGGCCAGTTGCAGGACACCTTACTCTGGGGTCTGAAGAGCTGGGTGCTTACTGAGGGGACAGTCACTTTCCCCTCAGAGAGCAAGCTAGTCAGAGGGGACCTGTGTCCAGAGTAAGGCAACAGGCAATGATAAGACCCCAAGAAAACAAAAGATCATGCCTGCAGCTTTCCTCTCTGAGTACCTTTCCCCATGATAGGCTCCGTCAGCCTCCTGGGTCACTGCCTGCGGCCACTGTAACAAACACCCATCAGTGGCTTAAAAAGCACAAATGTATACGCTTCCAGTTCTGGAGGTCACAAGCCCAAAATGGACCACTGGGCTACAGTCAAGGTGCTATCAGGCTCTGTTTCTTTTGGAGCTTCTTGGGAGAGTCCACTTGCTCACCCTTTCCAGCTTCTGGGGTCTGCCTATACTCCTGGTATCACAGCCCCCTCCTCCATCCTCAAAGCCAGCCAGGGCAGTGGAGCCTTCCTCCCATCACATCCCTGACACTGAGTCTCTGGTTTCCCTTTCCACACTTAAATCCCTTTGTGATAGCACTGGGCTCAGGTGGAGTGTGTGTGTTAGTCACTCAGTCGTGTCCAACTCTCTGCAACCCCATGGACTGTGCCCACCAGGCTCCTCTGCCCATGAAATTTTCCAGGCAAGAATAGTGGAGTGGGCAGCATTTCCCTTCTCCAGGGGATCTTTCTGACCCAAGGATCGAACCTGGGTTCTCCCACATTGCAGGCAGATTCTTTACTGTCTGAGCCACCAGGGAAGCCAGGATAATCTCCCTACCCAAAATGCAGCTAATTAGCAGTTATATTTCCCTGTGAAATCTTAATTCCTCTTTGCCAGGTAGAGTGATGTATCCACAGGTTCTAGGATGAGGACACGGGCTTCCCAGGGTGGCTCAGTGGTAAAGAATCCACCTGACAATGCAGGAGCTGCAGGAAACGTGGTTCCGATCCAAGAGGAAATGGCAACCCACTCCAGTACCCCCTCCAGTATTCTTGCCTGAAGAATCCCATGGACAGAGGAGCCTGGTGGGCTAGAGTCCGCGGGGTTGCAAAGAGTCGGACACGACTGAGCACACACATGCACAGAGATGAGGCAGACATTCTCTAAAGTTCCTTATTCTGTCTACCTATCACGCTGCAAGGAACACATCTCCCCTGAATACAGCTCCAGGAGAAAGGCGGCCCAGGCCGAGAGAGAAGAAGGTGGGGAGGGGAGAGGCGGGCAGACACACACACACCCTGCCAGTGGTGGCGGCAGCTTCCTGGCCGGCTGGTTAGTTGCACATCACCCTTGAAAAACTCGTCATGTTTCTGCACTGAACCAGGCACGTGCAGTTTCCACAGTGACTGCAGAAGCAGAGCCAGAAATAGCCCCACTGAGATGGAAAACATCCCCTCCTCAGAGCCACTCACTCTCTCATACTCACAGTCCCCACCCCGTGGCACCGTGGGCACAGGAGGTTCCAGCAGGCCCCTCCCTGCAGTGTCCCAATCTTTCCTTCTCTGACCTCTTGCCACGAGCCACTAGGCACCCCCTTGGGCCTGAAGCCCACTGCTCCTATCTGGCCCCATCCTCAGGCCTCTGGTATGGGGCTGGGCCCTGCCCCAAGATAGCCGGGTCCACAGAGGCAAGTGGCTACTCACACCAGCCCGGCCTCTGCTCTGGGGTGAGCCCCGCCAGGCTGCTCTGCGTTCCTGCCCTGTGACTCCCACTTGGGAATCTTGATCGAAACCCTGCCCTCACCCCCCAGGGAGTTTCCCCTCTTAGAAGAGCTCACCCCCTTCATGGGCTCAACATTTTGCTGAAATACATAGACCCACAAATATGCAGGCCTCAGCGTCCACACCACTCACTCATTCACATGGTATTTTTAGGGCCCTGGGAAGTCTCGGCCATGCTGGTTAATTTCTCATGTGGTAGGTCTTATCCTGTCAAAGGAAAACAAAACTCACCACATCTTCTACCTGCAAGGCATGGTGCTAAGCGATCTGTGTGCACCAGTTCATTTCATCCTCACCTCAACTCAAGTACTATTCCCCCCACTTTGCAGAGAAGAAACTGAGACTCAAAGAAGGGGAACAATTTGCCAGGGTCACAAAGCTGGAAAGTGGTGGGGCCCAGTCTGAGCCCAAGGTGCCAGACCTCAAACCTAGGCTGTAGCCACCTGTCACATCTAGGGGTGGGGTGAGCAGAGGAAGCACCCAGATGATGCATGCTAATGCGACATGAGGTGTCCCAGGCTGCCTCCTAGAAAGCTCTGAGCCACTCCTGGCACCTCCAGTTTTGTCTCTCTGTACATAGTAAATAAGATTTTATTGGGGCCATGAAGAAGTGAGGGTGAGGGAGGTGCCACTGGAAATCACTGACTGTAGCCAACCCTGTCCCATATTGATAACTAGCCCAAGGCTCAGGAATAGAGGCGACTTGCCCAGAAGCAGGGCAGGCCTCCGGGCTGAAAGCAGAGAGGTCCACGTTTCTCCTATTTCGGGGGGGGGAATCATCCATTTTCTTCCCCTCAGCCCCCTGCCCTCCTGGCACAGAATTTACAGTCAGATGTGCTGTGGGTTGTGGCCCCTGCTTTGACAACGTGGCAGACTTGCTGGCTGGGTGGTGAGATCGCGGTCTCCGTCCCCTATTCTGTGAAGCAGGGCATATGTGGATGCACGAGGGCAGGGACAGGCCTGCGGTGAACCCGTCACGGTGGAGAATGACAGCTTTTGGCCCTGAGACACCGCTACCCAAGATGGCAAGAGTCCTTCACTTCCAACCAAAAGCCTCAAGCCAAGTCACATCCTGCTTTGATACTCGCCACTGTGGATACTGAACCACCCACACAGAGAAGATGGACTTTTCTGAGTCTTAGCTCTTGGAGACTACAGTGTCTCGGTAAGGGGTCGGTAGGAGTTTGAAATGAGACAGCACGTGGTAATGCTGGGGGCACAAGCATTCCCTCGGTGGTGGAATGCAGGCTGGTGATGCTACAGCTGGGGGGCAGGACCCAGGAATATGCATTCCCCGCCCCCTCCACCCCTACGGTAATTCCACTGCAGGTAATCTACAGACCACGCTTGGAGAAATCGGTCTAGAAAGCGCTCAATGTGTGTTTGTAGAAGACAGGGATCTGTGAACATCTGTTGAGCTGCACATGGCTGCTGGAAGACATGGGCTGGAGGAAATAAGTAATTTTCTCCAAATACACTTCCTGTGAAGCCCAAATGATGGGAACTAGGTTGAGGATTCTAGGACTGAGAAGATGACGCAATAACTCCCTTCCCCGAGGAGCAGACTTGAGTGCTTCCTGTCAGACGAGAGAGACCTGGCTGGAGAGTCAGGCTGGGGTGGAGTAGGGGTAGGCCGGGGGTGGGAGGGTGCTCAGGGTCAAAGGTAGGGAGGGGTGATCCCGGGGGCCCCCAAAGGACTCATTCCACAGCCTGGTCTCTTCAGCATCTTCATGCAGACAGGAAAGAAAGAACTGAAAATATGCTCATTAAATCTGCATCTGGCACCCAATTTGGCAGGGTTGCCAAAATTCTGTAAGACTAGAATTAAATTAGCAAATTGGAAGTAAAATGATTTTAAGCAGACATGATGGAATTCATCAGAGCCAGGTGGAAGCTAGTGGGGGAAGGGACCCAGGAAAGCCCGCACACCCGCCTGAGGGTGGGAAAGCCTGGCCGTGAGAGGAGACAGAGAAGAAACAAGCCTGTGAGCAGACCTGACTCAGGTGACTAGATTCACCCTTGGGATGTGCTCGGTGACAAAGCCAGCCCCATGCTGTGAGGCGGTGAGAGGCTCCTTCCAGGAGACAGGAGGTATGGCCGGTAGCAACCAGTGACGGAAAGCAGCCTTTCACAAGAAGACCAAGAAGAAAGGACCCAGGGGATGGCTAGGAAACGAGACAGGCTGGGGTCCCCAGACCAGGGGTCCCGGGGTGGTGCACACAGCGCCCTGTGTGCTGTGCAACCTGTGATCCCCATTGTGTGTTAACTGAGCTCATGGTTTGCAGAAAACACCAGGATGGACTTGGAGGGCCAGGGGTGGCACAGAGTCTATGCAGGGATAGAAGCATTGGTTGGGTACTTAGTAAGCATCAGACACCATGTTAGATGTTTGCCAAGCATGACCTCATTTCATCTTCTCAATAATCCTGTGCTATAAAGATTAGTCTTTGCTCTTTATTTTCCTGGGCTTTCTTTTTTGCTCTCTTTGTTCAAAAATAACTTTTTTAAAAAATACAGAAGTACATCAAGTAAAAACGTGGACCAGTCACCTTTTACCCTCCCAATTTCTCCTCCCCAGATAAAAGTACCGCTAAGAGTTCCCTGGTATTTTCCCATGTTGTTTCCATGAACACAGAATCTCATCTACACATGCACACACATATACAACTGTTTAGCAATTTCTGCATAAAAATGGGATCAGGTAACACATATCACACAGAAAACCTTTTTTCCAGTTAAGAATATGTTGTAAACGTCCTCCCGTGTCAGGACCTACAGATTCATTTCTTTCTTTTTAAATGGCCAAAAAGTATTCCGTGGTGCAAATTCACCATAATTTTCTTAAGCATTGCCAATGCTGGACACTGAGGTCATTTCCAAGTTCTCTCTATTGCCAACAATGTGCAAGGGAACACCCTTTGTGTGTGTGTGTGTGTGTACACACATATACACATATATACATTTGCGCCTGCGTGCCCAGTTGTGTCTGCCTCTTTGTGACCCCATGGACCATAGCCCACCGGACTCCTCTGTCCATGGGATTTTCCAGGCAAGAAGACTGGAGTGGGTTGCCATTTTCCTTCTCCAGGGGAACTTCCCAGGGATCAAACCTGAATATGTGCCTTTATCATTTTCACTGACACCAAATTAAGCTCAAAGTGCCCTTGACCGTTACCAGCACTAGCTTGTCTCTATTTTTTCACATTTTTGCCGTCTAACCATTTTAATTTATAATCCTTTGTTTTTTAGTAGGTAGAGCATCAATCATACGTTTATGAGCTGTTTTCACTTCTCTGAACTACCTGTTTACATCTTTACATCTTTTTTAAACTTGGCTGTATTTTTAGTTGATTGATGGAATTTTCATCATAAGAATAACAACTAACACTTTCTATGCATCCAGCGCTGGTCTAGGCTTTCTGCAAGCTTCACAGCATTGAATCAAAACTCCAACAGGGAAGTGGTAGTGTCAGTCCACGTTTACGGTGGGGGAAAGAGAGGCTCGGAGACTTCAAATGACGTCTGAGGTCATGCACGTCCAATGAGGAACAGGCCAGTCTGAGGAACTAGCAGAACCAACCATTTCATCTTCAAATGAGACATTTGAAAAGCTGCTCCCTAACCTACAGAGAAAGAAAATTCCCTCTTTAAATTTTCCCTCTCTCTGTTATTTGTTCTTCACTTTATCTGTGGAATCTAAGTGCATATTGATTTACTATTCCAGGTAGGAAACTGAAGTTCCGTTTCTAACAGAGGCAATAACAACATGGAATTGGACCATGTACCTTAGGCGGGACAGGGAAATGCTGAGAACAAGCCTGAAGTGAGGAGCAGGATTTGGGTGGGGGCAGGACTTATGCATAGGGGTAAGTGTCATGGGACGTGGAGGCTGAGGCAGGACCCCCTTCTGTGAAAGGCTCCAAAGGGCAGGCAGGCAGTTTCCAGGACTCTCCCTCAGGGGCAACATGGGGTGAGAAAGTCTGGGACCAGGGAATAGGGTGAAGATTAGCTTAGCTAGAACTCATCACCTAATCAAAGGGCGATCTCACCTAGCCCAGCACATCCAGTGACCTGGCACTAGGAACAGTAAAGCTGCTCATATTTCAGAGTGACAGACATACCTGTGTATGTGGAAGTGCTGGGGATCCCTTGTGTGAAGTCCACGCTTGACAGAGGCAGACATTTGGGTTTTAGTGGCACTTTTAATGAGGCTCTTTTTTAACTCCCAAAATACCAGTGTTGCATATGGGTTTCTGGGTTAGAGACCTACCACCAAGCTGTCACATGGCTTGGCTACCCTCATCTCAGGGAACACACGCAATACTTTTGACTTCCTTGGATACAACACACAGTGGAGAGAGAAGGATCATTTGCATGCCATTTGCCATTTTTCTTCTGAGAAAAGAGAAATTAAGTTAACAAAATAGGAAAAAATGTGGGAAACTGACTTGCTAAAACTAACATGCAGAAACAAGTTTTAGAGGCACAAATTAGCATTCTTTTTTTGTTGTTGTTGTTACTGTTGTTCAGCTTTGACCTCAGATAACTTTATCATTCCCAAAATATTTTTGTATAGAACTCGAGCTCAGCAATCTTATATATGTGTACATCTTCCTTATATACACACACACACATAAAGTCTATTCCTTAAATGTACAGATAAATGTATATATTAAAAAAACCACATAGATACTCATATGTATGGGCTTCCCAGGTGGTGCAGTGGTAAAGAATCCACCTGCCGGTGTAGGAGATACAAGAGACATGGGTTCAATCCCTGGGTTGGGAAGATCCCCTGGAGTAGGAAAGGGCAACCACTCCAGTATTCTTGCCTGGAAAATTCCACAGACAGAGGAGCCTGGCGGGCTACTGTCCATGGGGTCAGTCAGGTGTGACTGAACATGTACACACGTACTCGTCTATATATGAGTTCTTCGATTAATCAAGCTTGGAAAACTGCACACAATATCTACCTCTACAAACACACACACACACACACACACACACACACACACTTTCGGGGAGATTTTCAATGCTGTCACGTATTAAAGACTCAGAAGTCCTGCAGTGTATAAGGGTCTATTGATTTGGCTATTGCACTTTTATTTCTTCCCATCCATGGCACTTGTGTTCTAGAAAACACACTACAGGAAACGCCAGACTTTACTTCACAAGATCAGAGCCTGCTTTAAAATAAAGAGTCTATCTTGGAGTGACTGCCCTACTCTTTTGAACATTAGATACTTTCTAACAGACTCATGGTGATGGTTTCCTGTTCATTTGAGCATCTTCTGCCTTTCCTGTATTTCAGGGTGACACCAAATCCCACATGCCAAGGCACAGGCCTTCTGGAAACTGTAAGGAGATCAGGTCACCCAGACAGGTTAAGCTGTGTCTCCCAAGCGGTTGCACAGAGAAGCTGGACCAGTCGCTTGCTCTGGACTCAGTGGTTTTCAGCTGGAGACTCATCTAAGTTAGGTTGCTTGCTTTGTGAGTGCAAAATCACTGAAAGGAAGCTCTTGACCCTGGTCTCTTTCCTTCCTTCCAAAAGACACTATTCCCTGACCCTGATGGTTTTTACCATGAGAGAAAACTAGCTTAGGATTACACCTTCCCGCTCTGATTCTGTTCTCACTGCCTCACACCACTGCTTCCATTACTCACTCCGATTCATATAATCACATGAGGCAGCCCCTACAGATAAAGCTAGGTTCCCATCTGTCTGCGACAGCATCAGTTGAAAATGAGTTAGTGAACTTTCATCACATGTGAAGGGCATACTTGGTATAGCCTAAATACATGTTATGTGGTACGGGAGACATTCACCTGGGAGCAGTCTCCGGGGGAGATACCTCCCAGGGAACATTCCTCCTTCATCATGGTCATGTGCTGCTGCTGCTAAGTCGCTTCAGTCGTGTCTGACTCTGTGCAACCCCATAGACGTCTCCTTCTGGTGGCCTGGTCCCTGGGATTCTCCAGGCAAGAACACTGGAGTGGGTTGCCATTTCCTCCTCCAATGCATGACAGTGAAAAGCGAAAGTGAAGTCGCTCAGTCATGTCCGACTCTTCGCGACCCTATGGACTACAGCCCACCAGGCTCCTCCGCCCATGGGATTTTCCAGGCAAGAGTACTGGAGTGGGGTGCCACTGCCTTCTCTGACGCATTGGTTTATAATTTTGCTCCTTCTCACACAGGCAACTCTAGGGGTGACAGTAGCCTTAGGGATTCAATTACCTGATGACCCTTTATGACTCTCCTCATTAACCTCGAGGAGGCCAGCTAGTTGGAGTGTATGTGGATTTACTCATTTATTTTTCCATAAAATTTTCACTTTGGAATAATTCTATATTAACAGAAAAATTGCAAAGACAGAGAGAGTCCCCATACACCCTTCATCCAGCTTCCTTTAACGTTCACATCTTACATAACCAATGCAGGTTTATCGAGTGGAAACTGACACTTGTAAGTTACTATTAACTCAACTACAGACTTTATTCATATTTTACCAGTTTTTCGGCTAATGTTCTTTTTCTGTCCCAAGGTCCAATTCAGGATCCCATATTGCATTTAGTAATCATATCTTCTTAGTCTATGGATTTGCTTTTGTTTTCAAAAAAATAAATATCATCCTCCACTGCACGCAAGGTGGTATACTGGGTACCCAAATGCCCTGTCAGGAGAAACACAGATCTGCTGGGCAGCAATGTCTGGATTTGAGTGCCCACTTTATCCCTCACCTGGGGAATGGTCCTGGTCTTGTCACTCCATATACAGAGTTCTTGAACCACAGCTGCAACGTGGAGACAGTACCTTTTCCTTGTTAGAAGGCTGACAGTCTATGTGGACAGGCGTTTTGAAGGTTTAAAGCCCAATTAACTTAGAGTTCTATCCAGCCTACTGTTATGACAGGGGGATCATGAATTAGGTTTGGTATCCTGTATCTACAGCAGGGTCCAGAGTCTGAGCTGCCTGGCTGAGCTGACCATTTCAGCCGCAAATGAGATCTTTCCATAGGCTCTCAGGTACACCATAAAGAAAGACAATTCTGCTTAAATTAGTCTATTCATTTCTATACTTCCTTCATGCTGCTGCTGCTGCTGCTAAGTCACTTCAGTTGTGTCCGACTCTGTGCGACCCCACAGACGGCAGCCCACCAGGCTCTGCTGTCCCTGGGATTCTCCAGGCAAGAACACTGGAGTGGGTTGCCATTGCTTTCTCCAACGCGTGAAAGTGAAAAGTGAAGTCGCTCAGTCATGTCCGACTCTGTGCGACCCCATGGACTGCAGCCCACCAGGCTCCTCCGTCCATGGGATTTTCCAGGCAAGAGTACTGGATGGCTGTGCTCAAATGTCACCATAGTGATAACTTCTCCAACCAGCCTGCATACATCCTGGTATCCTTCCCCTGGCATTCTCTTACTTCTTAGCCTATTGGTTTCTCCTTCACGGCACTTGTCCCGTTTGACATATTACACATTCGTGCACTCCTTTGTTCATGGTGTGCCTCCCTCTGCTGGTCTATAAGCTCCAGGAGAGCACTGACCGTCATCTGTTTTGATCACTGCTTCATCCCTGGTCTGAGGACTTGGGAAGCATTCGACAGATATTCAGTAAATGATTGGATCTCCAGGGTTCCCCTGCAACATTTTGCCTCCATCCCAATCATCTGTAAACAAACTGGTCCCCATCCAAACATACTGTTAATTCAAATGGGAAAAAGCTATTTGGGAAGCAGGTGGCTTAGAGCCTTCTGGGTCTTCTTTAAGGGGAGGAAGAAAGGAGTAATACCCTTCCTTTAATATAATTTCATGCCATTAATGTCCCTTCACCTACCTCCCCTCCCATGAGCAGTTCTGCCAATTAGAAACCACAGTCTCTTCCTTGTCCAGAGTCTGTCTGCTGGCTTCTCCACACAATCAATTCCTGTGGAGCCCAGGCTGGAAGAAGCTGGTGAAACCCCCACAGCCCGCTGTGGTGCTCCATTATTGAGGCTGTTCAGCATGTACATCAAAGGCCCACAGGCTTGTCAGGGCAGAGAGATGCCAGGGGATCTGGAAGACTGGCCTTAGTGAGGACAATAAGATTCAGTGAGGAGCGGGAACTGGAAATTGACACACAGTGACCTTGTGGCAGGTTCCAGACAGAAGCCAGGACTCCTGACTTTGCATCCTGGTCCTGCTTCCTCTTGGGCTGGAACCACCTCCCCAGTCACCACGAGGGGCAGGTGCTTATTTCCTTGAGCACCAGGCTGGCTGTCTACCTGCCCCTGCCTGACCCTGGGGACCTGATGAGCATGGGCAGTGGTGGGTGGAGGTCTTGTTCCAGAAGCAGCAAAGCACAGGACAGTCAACAGCCAGATAGAAAGGAAATGGGGGTCACATTTGCTGAGAGCCAGGTTCTCTTTATCATCGTCTCACCTCATTCTCACAGTGCCCTGCGACATAAGTGTCATAACCACATGAGATGAGCAGGGAAAAGGAAACACAGAGAAGCTGAACAATGCAGCGAACTGCACAGCAAGCACATGGCAGAATCTGAAGCAGAGGGGAGGTCTTCCTGGTTCCGAAGCCCTGGCCTTCGCCCGCCAGCTCTAGGAGGGACCCTGAAACCTCAACAGCACTCCAGTGAGGGCCAGGGCCTCAAAATACCAAACTATGCCCCTGGTGAAGGAGCCAGAACAATCCCATTCTGGAGATGAGGAAATTGACATCTGGAGAGGAAATGCAACTTGTCTGTGGCCACGTGGCTAGGGAGTGGTTGGATCAGCTAGACTCTTGAGTTTCAGGAGGACGCAGGCACACTCCTAGAGCTTAGGCCTGCGCTGAGCCCTCGGAAGGACTCCACCCACTGTCTGTGAATACATGAATGAATGACAGAGTTGGTATAGCATCCTGTGACTCCCACATGCCATGTGCTTGCCCCTCAACTGTGACCTCAGGAACTCAAGACCAGGCTGATGTAGGCAGGCACCACCTGAACTCAACAATGACTTTCAAACCCCACGTACCCGTGTCTGGACCCACACATCTACCAGAAGCATGGTTAGTGATGCTGGCGCTGGTCCCCATGCAGCCTGTGGCTCCCCACCAGAACTGGAACCGAGCCATAAAGAGGGGCGGGAAGACAGCCAAACTGGTCATTCTTTGGCCTAAGCACTGATGTTTACAATGTGGACTGGACCCTCTTTTCAAAAGTCTGGTATTTGCAGCAAATCAGTCTAATTTTAGTGAAACTTTCTGTTGGTGTTTAGTCGCTGAGTCATGTCCGACTCTTTTTGTGACCCCATGGACTGTAGCCCACTGGGCTCCTCTGTCCATAGGATTTCCCAGGCAAGAATACTGGAGTGGGTTGCCACATCCTTCTCCAGAGGATCTTTCCAACCTAGGAATGGACCCTGTGTCTCCTTGGCAGGTGGGTTCTTTACCACCAAGCCACCAGGGAAGTTCAGTGAACCCTTTAGTAGCAACCAATTCACAAATACTGCAATTGGTTTTATTACTGTAATTCATTTATCATAATAATAACCAAAACTATTGTTTCCTGTTCACCTACTATGTGCCAGGCACAGATCTCTCATAAGATATCTGATGTAAACGGTCTCCTGTAACCCATTCAGCCACCCTGTAGGGAAGAGTGAGGATTCCCATATTATAGATGAGGACACTGAAGCTTGGGAGAGGCAAAGGAACTTGGCCAAGGTACATAAAACAGGAGATGCAAACTCAGGTCTGTGGGGCTCCATAGCAGTGCTCCTGCCACGTGGCTGATATGAGCTGGGGACTGGGGGGTTAGAGCCATAGCTGGGGAGGCAGACGCAGGGCCTGCCAGGGTGCCCACACACACAGCTGGCCGAGCTTCTCATCCCCAGGCTGAACTTCTAGCGCCAGGGGGCTTCTGCATATGCCCAGAAACCATCCCTAGAACCTCTCAATCAGACAGTGCGGGTATAGCTAGGAATCCTTATGTTACAGGCCCTCAGGTGACAGGAAAAGACACTCATGGTTAAACCACTGCTTTCAATTCTCAGGGGGTCATGCTTTCACATCTACACACTCTTCCAGAAGGTTCCAACATGTTTCTTAAGATGTTCATTGCATTATTTACAAAGGATATCACGCCTCAGAACCCAAGACCTTACAATTCTTGAATTCTCAACAAAGCAACAAATAATTCTGATCATCCACAGATGGGGTGTGAAGATCTTTGTTAACCACGACAATTATTCCCAAAGAGTGTGATGCTGACAAAAAGGACTTGGGAGCCCAGAGCCTTGGGTTTGAGTCCTAGCTCTGCCCTTTATTACCCATGCAGCCTTAGGCAAATCAGTTCAACAAAATAGTTATTCAGTGCTCTGGGCTGAAAGAATGAAGACACAGGAGTGGGCCAGAAAAGACACAATGCTCTCAGCTCTGAGCTCCTCATCTGTAAAATGGGAACCAACAGCTACCAAGTGTATATGACAGCATGCAGGCCCCCACATGCCAATGGGTTCTCACTCACAGCCCCAGGGCCTCAGGAAGCAGGCTGTCCTGTGTCCTGCTCTGCAGGTGAGGAAGCAGGGATTCACGGGTGAAGTGGCTTGGGCTGAGCCTACAGCAGCATCTGTGGCGCTATCTGTGGTCTCTCTGCCCACCGCCACCACCGCCCCCCCTCTTACCCATTTTCCACTTGGCAGATGAGTTCCCAGAGTGAGTGGATAACAGGAGAGAATGCTCTGCAGTCCATCAGGAACCGCACAGATGTATGACATCATGGTTATTAATAATGGAAGTGGCACAACAAATTCGCCATCCCTGCAGAGGGACCACCTGAGTTGCTGCAACCCTCCCGCACACAGAGCATCAGATTCTGTCATGGCAGAGCTGGGAGGGGTCTTAGGAGTCCAATCCTTTCCTCATTTATAGGGGTGGGGAGTGGGTAAGATGGGAGGGCAGCCCTCTGAGACAGCAGACGCAGCCCTGCCTCCCAAAGCCCCGGGTGTTTCGAGTTTGGCTTCTGTGACTGAACCACCCAGATAACCCGACACCAGCACTTGCCCACCCCGAAGGGTGCTGGTAAGCGAATCAGCAGTGGCTGTAACTGCGGCCTCTCCATCGACCCTCAGCCCAGCTGCAGGGCCTTTGTACCTGTTGTTCCTCTGCTTGGAGTACTCTTTCCCCAGATCTTGACATGACATCACACGTTCATGATTCAGGTCTCAGGTTAGCTCCTCAGAGAGGATGTCCTAGACCCCAGCTTTGGTTTTCCCAGTTCCTCCCTGACGCTCCCCATCACACAGCCCTGTCTTCACCGTGTCTTCACGGTGTGTATTATCTTGTCCATGACTATTCATTCTCTCTTCCCACTGGAATGCAAGCTCCATGAACAGAGGATTCACTCACTTTCATTGTCTTAGTCCCCAGAATGGTGCCCAGGTCCCAGTAGGCACTTAGCAAACATGCTCAGCGAGTCCCCCTGGACACCAGCCTGGGTCACCGGCATTCTAGCAGCCAGCAGTCCTTCACGCGCTTGCTCACCCACTCACTCACTCATTCACTAAATGCTTATTGAACGTCTCCTCCGTGCCAGGCATTCTCCTAGGAGCTGGGGATTCCAATCCAGCTGAGACAAAGCCCTTGCCCTAATCAAGCTTTGACAGTTGATTAAAACAATCGACACAATAGAAGGCAGAGCTGTTTTGGTCACATCATGTGTGACCAGACAATAGCTGACCGAAGGAAAGTGGCGGGGGTGGGGGGGAAGTATGGCAGAAAACAGGAGAAACGAGAAAACACTGGGGAAATGCAAAGAGACTGGCCTTGCCAGGGCCTCCCATGTGCTCAATACAGTACTCATCTTGGGGAGCTGGTGCCAGGCAAGCCCCCACCACCCCAGCTTTGGGGGCATAAGGACAAGGGCACATGCCCATTGCCACAGGTGCCTCCTGGCTGCAGCCTGGAGCACAGCAGGATGGCTACACGTGACAGCATGGACAGGAGTGGATGTGAGGGAGGTGAGACCGGTGAGTGAGGGTGTGTATTCATGTGCAGTGGCACATGTGTGAGTGAGTGAGTGAAGTGAAGTCGCTCAGTCGTGTCCGACTCTTTGTGACCCCATGGACAGAGTAGCCTGCACCAGGCTACTCCATCCATGGGATTTTCTAGGCAAGCGTACTGGAGTGGGTTACCATAGTATATGGGGTCAAGTATGTAAGTGTGTGGATGGGTTGAGTATGTGAGAGTAAACATGTGTGTGTGTGTGTGTGTGTGTGTGTGTGTGTGTGTGTGTGTGTGTGTGTGTGTGTGTGTGTACTCTGGTACCATTACTCTTCAGCACAGTTTCCACATCTGGTAGAACTTTACCTGCTCAAGATCGCCCCTCCACCCTGCAAATGACGCATAGTAGGGACCCGATCATCATCAAATCCATTTAAGTCTCTATGTTTGTCAAATATATTCCACAGAGGGTCCACATCAAGCAGCAAGACTGGTTTCAGAAGAGAATAGTCAACTTCTGGCCATAACTGAATGGAATGAGAGCATCGGATTAGGAGTCTGGGTTTTGTGGCCTGCTCTACTGCTAGATTACTGGGTAATCTTGGGTCACTGTTAGGCTGTGATCTCAGGTAAGGCACTCAGCTCCTCTGGGCCTCTGTTTACTCTTCACTCAAGAAGGCAAGTAGAGCTCAGCGACTGGATGAAAACACATCATATCTACGGGTAGCTACAGAAGCACTGTTTCCTGGGAGAGCATGTGTGACCCGAAAAGAGCAACAGGATCAACCAGAGGAATGCTGGGTCTGACAAAGCTAAACAGGTTCTTTTATTGCAGCACTTCTCAGAGCCTTCAACTTGCCAGTATGGATTGTGACTGGCTAGCAGGGTTATAGAGAGCTTGCAGAATTTGCCGGACTTACTAGCACGGGGAAACCTAACTCGTGGCACAACTTTTAGAACTAATGTTCCACAGAACCTACTTTGCGGGATCTGCTAGCAGGCACATGGGACATTTCTCAAATGCCCCCTTTCTTGCAGATGACACAACAGAAATGGTGTTCAGTCTCCCTAAATCAGAGAGCACAGCCATGGCAAATATCAGCCCAGAATCATCCAAACCACAGCAACTGGCTTGTACACAAGGCTTTATATCTACAGAACATTTCCACTTATATGATCTCAGTCTTCCCTGACAACATTCCACTGAGGACCTTCATCCCCATTTTGCAGATGATACAATGCAGCCTGAAAGAGATTAAGGAATCTGCCCAGAGCCACTAAATGATGGACCCAGTACTTGCCTTTATCATTTTTCCCTATGACCTTAATCAAGCTGTCAATAAATACGTCCTACATTTTATAGGTAAGCAGTTGTAGCCACTTTGCAGAGCCCCTGCCAGAGCCGAGGCTGACACCCTGCACCTGTTCTGCAGCAGCCACCGCTGCTGTCCAGGATCCCAGGCAGCGGGTCCTGGTTGAGAGGGGTGGGCAGGGCGCTCACAGAAAAGCCCAAGGAATGAGAGCCGCTCTGGAAACACCCAGGCTGGGAGGCCGGGAGTCACTCCCTGCCGGTGGCCACACCCTCCCCACCATGCCAGGTACATTCCCCTCAGGGCTGTACACCCCCCGCGCCAGGTGCCACTCTGCAAGAGGGCAAGAAGAGCCAGATCAATGCTAATTTCACTCACTCCCATAAGCCGGAGAAGCCCAAGTCCGATCTGCTCTGACAGTCTGAAACTGCCAGCGCCTCCAGGGGGAAGCGTGGCCAGGACGGCCAAAGCCATTCAGCGGTTCACACCGGGGTGCCTTGTCCCGCCTTGTCCGGCAGTGAGAGGCCCGAGAGGCGGGGCAGGCTGCGGGGCTGCTCTGGGCACAGGGGCCGAGTGAGGCTGTGCCAGGCGCTGGTGTGCGCGAGAAGTGTGAACGCGGGAACGCTGGTGTCACCCCGGGTTGATGACAGAAGTCGCGTCTGGGAAACGCAGGCGAAGAGCGCGTGCACCAGGCAACCCCAGGCTGCGGAGGAGTCCCGGAGGTCCGGGGAGTTGGCCCGACGCGCTCCTGCACGCGCCCGCGCCCAGCCCTCTCTCACCCGCTCCGCTTCCGAGGGTGGCCCCGATGCGGGCCGGTCGGGCTGCTGACGCGCTTGGCGGTGCCCGGCTCCCGGCTGCCAGGCCGCGGCGGGATGGGGGGCGCGGGCGCTCGCTGCTTACCTGCGGGCGGCCGCGACTCCGCGGCTCCGGGCTGCGCTGCGCTGGGCTGGTCTGGGCTGCGCTGGGCTGCGCGCCCGGCCTCCGCGCGGCTCGGCAGCGCCCGCTCGCTCGGCTCCGCCCGGCTCGGCTCCGCCCGGCGGTGCCCGGGGCTCTCGCTGGCGGCCCACGCGGCGCGGGGTGGGCGCGGGGCGGGCTGGCGGGCGGGCGCCGGCGGCGGGCGCGGCTCCGGGCCGCCCCGCGGCCGCTTGGAAGCTCCTTATTTGGGCAGTGATGTCAGGGGAAGTCGCAGGGGCCGGACCACCCACTTCTTTCCATTCACTCCCCAGAGTTTCCTGTCGCCGAGCCCGGGGGACCCCGGCGCCCGCAGCGGGCGCCTCTCCGGCCGGCTCGGCCCTGGCGTACCCGGCTTCACTGTCGGCCGCTTTGGGGTCCCGGCGCGGCCGGGTCCAGGAGGGCGGTCGGGCAGGCTGCTGCCCGGGAGGGTCTGCGTCTGGGGAATCCCCGGCTCCCGGCGGCCGCGGGGAGGGTCTGTGCAGCGGCCTCCGCGGTGACAGGCCGTGTCACTCCGGGCGCCGCCCCTCCCTCCGCGCCCGCCCCGGCTCCCGCGCTGTCATTTCCTCCCGGGCCCTCCGGGAAGGGCAGTCAGGGAACCCCGGTCGTCGCCGCCGCCGGGGCCGTGCCCCTCCGGGCCCCGTCTCGGCTGCACCCGGCCCGGCGGGCGTCCATCGCCGTCTCCAATGTGCCGGGTCCCCGCCTGCTCCCGGGTGCCAGCCCGGCTCCGGGAAGCCCGTGCCTCCCAAGGCGGGAATATGCCTTCGCGAGTGCTGGGCGGGGCGGGCCTGGCCGGGCTCCCTGGGCTCCAGCCTGGGGGTGGGGGTGGGGATGGGGGCTCCCCGGGGCTTCCCAGTGGCCTGACTTGGCAGAAGAGATCGGATTCCAAGGCTTGGGACCTGAGTCGCTCTGGTCTACCTTTGCACCAGCGCCCACCAGGGCCCCCACTGGCCTGCTTCCCGAGGGAGCAAAACTGGCCACCAGGATCTGTATTTTACAGACGCGGCACACTGAGGTTCTGACTTGTCAGGTGACTTGCAGGAGGTCAACTCTGCTGAACCTGGGCTGACCCGGGGCTTGACTGGCTCCAGGGCTGGCCTCTGCTGCCTGGGAATACGTTGTGGGGCCTGGGACCAAAGTCAGGACAACTGAGTGCCTGGAGTGCCAGCTGAAGAGGCACTCCCTCTCCAGGTCACAGAAGTTCAAGGACCCACAGGGTGACTGACAAGCTGACCTGGGCGAAGCTGATCAGGGCTTCCAAAAAGGCCTTGGAGGCTCCAGGCTTCCTCTGGCTCTGAAGTGATGGCCTAAATTCAAGGCCCTGCCTGTCACAGGGAGTGGGCTTCCTCTAGGCCCAGGGGACAAGCTAGTGGCTCTGGGGATTTCTGTGCCTTCCTCATACAGCAGCTTTCAGCAGAGCCTCTTCCCTCCCTCCAAAGCCAGGGTAGAGCAAACAAGCCCCTCCCAGACCACCAGCTTTAGTAGAGGGATGGCAGCTTCCACAGGGGAACCTCACTCCTAGGTGCCTGCAGAAGGAAACCACAAGGCCATAGCTTGCAGGGGGTGGAGGGAGGTGTGATCACAGCTGGACATTCACTGTGCCTGCGCACTCATGCATACAACTGCACACCCGCTGGCCTGTTGCCAAGGCTCCCAGCTGTTCTGTTGATCACCGGCCACTTCAGTGCCCCATCCCCCATCTTCCAGTAGCGCCCAGAGCTCCATCTCAGCTCCAATTGGGTCATCCTGTTTCTGACAAAGCTCCAAAGGGAAGGACCACACTCTGATCTGGCACGCAAGGCCCCTCAACCAGCTGCACCTCCCGTGGTTCAACCCTCCACGTCCTTTTCCAACACTCTCTTCGAACTTCCACCAGCATTCACTTTTGGAGAGGGCTTTGCATAGATTTTCCTCTGTCTGAAATGCCCTCTCTATCAGTCCTGTGTCCTTTACACCCCAAATCAAGCCTGCCTTTGATATAGTCTTCCTCTTAATTAGAGCAAGTGAGACAGGGTACCCCGTGGAATAAGACCTTTCCCTCTCACTCCACTCCTGTCCTTCCCTCTCTGCCCAGCTTACTGTCTCTGGCTGGGAGCAACTCCAGGTGGGAGCAAGTGGGTGTCTTGTTATAATTCATATGCCTGGAGGGGTGACATTTTGTCATAGGCAGAAAGGCTCAGGTGACAGGCTTGTTCCTACCCCAGGATGAGTATCCTCTCCACCTTTGAGGGGTGGCCCTGACCCCACCGCAAGCTCCCAGTGGATTTAGTCACCCTTCTTTGTTGCCACTGGCAGCTCAATGCTTCCTGCCTCTAAAGACGTGCCCATCACCCCAAGCTGCAGTCAGCTGAGACAGAGCTTCTCTCTTTCCAGTCTGGAAGCTGCCAAGAACTTTCCATCTTGGTTCTTCTCTCCTGCCAAGACTAAGAGGTCTACAAACGTTTGTTAAGTGAATGAATGATCCTGGGGGGTGGAGGGAAGCAAATGGAAAGATAAACTAACCATAGGAGCGGCAGAATGATCCAATTCAGAGCTGCAACTGAGGTTCAGGGGCCCTGGCTAGGGTCCTGGCTAGGTGGGTCCTCAGACTGGACTGGATGCTTAGGAAGTGGGCCGGTGTGCCAGCCCTGCAGAGGCTGCCCTGCCAAGGCCCTTTCCTTGGACTGCTCCTTTGTTCCAACTTTCTGTGGCTTGGGATTTGTCTTCCCCGCCCTTCTCTCAGTAAACTTCTGCACCGCCCCATCGAGGCAGGCTGGGACATTCCCATCCCAACCTTCAAACATACAGTCCAGACTGGCTATAGCAAAGTAGAAAGGAAGGCATGAGAAAAGTGTTTTATTGAGTCCTTTCGTTGTGCCAGACACAGTCACTCTGGATTTTCTGGAACTCCCCCCAAAGACCCTGCTTTTTACCCCCTAGGTCACACTTCCCAGCTGGTAGCCATCCTCCAAGCCAGGAGTGTCGACCCAGAAGCCCTCACTCAGCTTCTCCTTCATCCAAAGCTCCCAATTTCCTGTCTTGAGATTCAGCCTCCATCCCAGTTCGGTGCCAGTTCTCACCAAAGGCCAGAAGGCCTTCGAGGCTCCAGCCTCAGAGCTCAGGGATATGGGATGCAGGCAGGCAGCGCTGCTTCAAGGCAAGAAGCCTGAGCCCAACTCTGCTCCGTGAGCCATCACCCCTACCCTGGGGCCCCAGGCACCTTTCCCACCTTGCAGCTGGACGGGCCCCAGGTGAGAAGGCAGGTGGTGCCAGGTGCCAGTTCCTTCCTGTCAGCCCTTCCCCTGCATATAGCTGGGCCAGGTCTTGAGAAATCCCCAGAGCTTGGCCCTGGGGGCTTTCCTACATTCCTTCATTCCTCAAACATGAATCAGGCTCCTTCTCTGTTCTGGGAACGTGCAACACTCACACAAACCTGTGTGCTAGGAGCTCCATCCAAGGATGGAGACTAGCAGGTAAACAGATCATCCCAGTGCAACTTGCTAAATGCTACAGCACTGTTTGCCAAGCCTGGGGCAGAGCAGGGGCATATGAGGTGAGAGATAAGATTTATTCTACTTCTGGGGCTACAATTCAGGGAGATTGTGGTCCAGGTGTCCCAGGCTAGATTGCTGAATGCTTGTTTCCATAGAAACAGTACACTACACACACACACACACACACACACACACACACACACACACACACACACACTGGGCTTGGTTCTGCTGTGAAGCCAATATCACGCTGTAGAGAATTTATAGACTAAAAGAGATTGGAGCAGAGGAGATGGTTGGCATCGGATCTGTCATCTAAGAGGCTGTCTCTGTGAAATTTTCCTTCCAACTCCTAACAACCAAATTACAGATACAGTTTTGGAACACACCACGATTCCAAAAGGTTGGGGACCGCCATGGTCTTGGGAGAGCTTTCAAGGTGGAGCTAAGCAACCTGCCCAGTAGGCTCTCCAGGTACTTTATGTTTGGGTTTTGCACTTACTTACCAGCCACCCCTTCACCTCCTTTCCTCCATGGCTCTGAGTCCCTGGACTCGCATGCTTTGTGTCGTTTTACTGTTTGTTGGGGTGTGTGTGTGTGTTTGCCGGGTGCTCTCTTGATAGATCTGTTACATCAGTCCTCACTTCTCACAGAGGTAGCCATCTCTCTCCTAGTACAGAGGCTGAGGGACTCTTACCGTTTACGGAGATCACCTCCAGGGGTCCCAGAGAACTCAGCCCCAACCTCCCTTCCCAGCCTGAGAGCTGTGTTTCTGGCTTCCTGTCTCGGTCAGGCATTCATTTCATCCTTCATCTGATGCTGTGGGTAACAGCATGGGCCTCAGAGCCACATGGATCTGGCTTCAGCTCCCAGCCACACTCACTGTGCGATCTTGGGCATGTTACATGATGTTACTGATTTTGACTTCCTTATCCTAAAGAACTGCTGTGAAGATGTGACAAGAAACCTCAATGGAGCTCTTGGTGGAGTACCCAGCACCTAGCAGGTGCTTAATAAATGGAAGTAACGGTTGCTTTATATTGTGACCCAGAATCCTGCTCCTCCCTTATTGTTTATCTTCACCAGTGGGGACACCCATCATCCCAAGCCTGAACCAGAATCCCTTCTCCATTCTTGCTGCCCCAGTCCAGGCTACCATCACCTCCCAGTTACAACAGCCTTCTGCCCAGTCCCCCTGCCCATCTCCTGCCCTCCCCCTGCCCTCTGCATCCGTTCTCCACATAGGCAGAACTCTCTAAGACAAATTCAAGTGGGTACCTGTTCAGCTAACTTACCCTGTCTATTAGCGCCTCTTTTAACAGCTTCAGTTCACCTGCCCAAGCCTCCCTCTTTCTGCACAACCCCCATGCTCCCATCATACAGAACTGCTCACTGTTTCTGAACCTGCCGAGTGCATTTTGAGCATTCAGTCCTCAGTACTGTTCCCCTCATTCATATTGCCTGGCTGGCTCCCATCCAGCCTTCCAGGTCAGCTCAGAGGCCACTTCCCTTGTGAAAGCCTCCTGGGTCCTCCAGGTGGCATTGGCTGCTTCCTTCTCCGTGAATCTCCAGCATTTGGAACAGATGTTCTGGCTTGTGCCCCATTATGTGCAGTCATTGCAATGATGTATCTGTTGCCCCTTTAGTTTCTGCAACTCCATGCACAACCACGTCTTATTCGGTGTCGGGAATGTCACAGGTATGCAGAGCACGCCCAGGGTAGACTTCTGTGCCACTGGCCATCCTGTCCAGTAGGCAACTACAAGAGGCCACATGGCCTCCAGGCCACTGACCAGTCTCCCCCAGATGACAAAAATGTCCTCTTTTCCTACACTTCAGACTGAGGCTCTGGCTCAATCTGAACCCCAGGTCTGCCTCATTCTGGCTTTCCACCAGCATTTCTGGGGACTCCCGCCGGGCCCACTGAATCCCAGGTGGGGAGGGGGGGGCCTTTGGTTCCAGGAAATCAGATTAGTCACTCCCCCTGGCAGCTGTGAGAACAGGTTTTCCCCAAGCCTAGGGGCCGACTTGCAAGATCACCAATAAGAAGCACTATTTACTCTGAGTATGGCTTCATGTCTGCCAGTGGGAGGTACATCAGGAGAGCATCAGCTTCTGAGGCTTGGATTAAGACAGCCTGTGTGCAGGTCCTGGCTCTGACACTTACTAGCTGCTTAACTCCCCTGAGTCTCAGTTTTCACAGCTGTAAAATGGGGAGGATAACGCATCTCAGGGAAGGATCATGAAGAGCAAATGAGAGCTGATGAAATTAAAGGAGTCAGTGCATTCTGAGTATCAAGCAGCTGGCTGTAGTAGATGCTCAGTAAAGGGAGCCCCTCCCACCACCTCCATTCAAGCTCTTTGGAGGGTATCCTGATGCATGAGACTCAGTCATTGATAGTAGCTCATAAAGTGAGGGAAGGGAGGAAATGAGAATTTAATCAGGCCCCATAAACATTAAGACAAGATAAACCGTAACAGATCTGACAAGAAAAAGTTTCAGGAGCAGCAAGAAGAAAAGGGAAGTTCTGGGATGCCATAAAAACATCTCCCCTTGTGTGAATTTTATCCACCCTATATGGCCAGCAGAGTCTGAGAGCCTGAGGATGGGCAGGGGGTGGTCAAGAAGAACCCCCCAGGCAGGACCAGTGAGGTCTGATGGAGCTTACGCCTCTGCCATCTGGTTCCCGAGAGGACTTGCACACTCAGAAAATAATTGCAATAACAGTGAATAAAAGCAATGGATGGTGCAGAAGGGATGGGAAAGAGCTGCGTATAAGAAAGAGTGGGGCCTGTCCTGAAAGCCTCCACTAACAACTATAAAGAAATCTAGCAATGGTCTCACTTCACCCCTGTTCAGGCTCCCTCCCGCTGTGGTCTTTCTGATCTCTCAGGGCAGGTGGTGAGAACCCCAAACCTCCATCCTTTGGTCTTGGAGTCCTTCTGCAAGGAGAGCCTTTCCTGGTCTAGGTCATTCACTAGTTCCGGAAATGCAACAGGAATTTTCACATCCCATGCCTTGGCTCATACTGTTCCCTCTGTCTGGAATGCCCTTCCTTCCTCCCCTAGACTGCCATCCACCCTTCCCCCTCAGCTGTCCTATTAACTCTCCTTGACTATTTAGCGAACTCCTCCTATAAGGCTTCCTTCAAATGTTCTATTTTTTAATTTTTTTTTTCTGACCAGCTCCTACCTTCAGTAGAATTAAAAGACCACCTCCCTCAATGTTCCTGTAACTTGCTTTGCACGCATCATCAGAGTATCTATCACATAATAACAAAGCATTTGTGTCTCATGCCCCAACTAGGTTGGAAGAGCTCCAGGGGTCTATGCCTGGCAGTGCTTGACATACAGCACCTGGATGGCTTCCTTCCACACCTCCCAGAACTGGGGAACACGGCAGCATCTTCTGTTCTGCCTGGGTGTGTGGACAGAGCCCTGCTGATCCCTTGAGAGCTCCAGACTTTTAAAGCAATCAGCCATGCTCCTTCCAGCCTGAAAATGAGCCCTCTGAGGACTGTCCCCCGCCAGGACTTCCTGTTGACTTTGTGCAGTCCACTCTCAACCCTACCCTGAATCTGACTGGATGAGAATCCCAGCAAGTATCCTGGGGCACCTGGTGGGTGCCACATAGAAGGAGCCGAGTCAGGGGAGTGTGGGAGCAGAGGCAGCGTCTTCAAGGGCGGCAGACCGGAAGAGCTGGGGACCTGGGGAAGGAAAGGTGGGCACGTGGATTTGGTGGCTGGTTCTGAGCTTGGGGTGAATGGTCAACAGCGATCTGGAAGTGGGGAGGATGATGGGATGGTTAATTTTATGTGTTAGATTGGCTGGGCCATCAAATTCTGGGGTGCCCAGAATTTGGCCGAACATCAGGGTGTTTCTATAAGGCTCTTTCTGGATGAGATTAACATTCAACTCAACAGACTGGGTGGAGCAGGTTGTCCTCTCCAATGTGGGGGGCCTCATTCAATCCATTGAAAATCTGAATAGAACAAAAAGGCTGAGGAAGAGGGAACTCCTTGGCTGCCCGACTGATTGAAATGGGACACTGGTTTCCTCCAGCCTTTGGACTTAGACTGAAACATCAGCTCTTTTTGAGTCTCCAGCCTAGAGGCTTTCAGACTGAAACTTATACCAGCAGCTCTCCTGGGTCTCCAAGTTGCCAACAGCAGATCTTGGGACTCCTCAGTGTTCATAATCACAGTCAATCCTTATAATAAGTCTCAGTCTCTCTCTTGTATGTCTGAACTTTATATGAAAGAAAGTTGCTCCCTCAGTCATTTGTGTCTGGCTCTTCGATCCCATGGACTGCAGCCTGCCAGGCTCCTCTGTCCATGGAATTCTCCAGGCAAAAGTACTGGAGTGGATTGCCATTTCCTTCTCCAGGCAATCTTCCTGACCCAGGGATTGAACCTGGTCTCCTGCTTTGCAGGCAGATTATTTACCCTTTGAGCCACACTATTTCTGATATATATATATATATATGTGTGTATATGTGTGTGTATATCTTATTTTCTGATTCTCTACAGAACTCTAACTACTATAGAAGGTGAAGGTATAAATTTCCCAAATCTCAGGAGGGTCCCACAATTGCTTCTCTTTGTCCAACAGCTCTCTAATAATGGGCATTTCCTATCTTCCTCACGTTGGAGTTGGCCTCATTAGCCTAGGAGAGCTTCTTTGCAGCTGGGGATACAAGCTGGCACTCCTCTGGGGACTCCCAGCACTCAGTACGGGCCTAGAGCCCAGTGGGTTCTCCGTGTACTAGCTGAACAAAACAGATACCTTACACTGATTTTGGTCAGGTCAGTTCAGTCACTCAATCATGTCCGACTCTTTGTGATCCCATGGACTGCTGCATGTCAGGCTTCCCTGTCAATCACCAACTCCCAGAGCTCGCTCAAACTCATGTCCATCGAGTTGTGATGCCATCCAACCATCTCATCTTCTGTTGTCCCCTTCTCCTCCTGCCTTCCATCTTTCCAAGGATCAGGGTCTGCTGGGTAACTTTTGATAGATTTGGGCACAATCACACCTGGTCCTTTATGTCATGGCCAAGGCTCTACAAGAGGCAGGAGAGGGACCATCAACCCCTGTTGCTGGATGAGCAAATGGAGGCCCAAAGAGGGCCTAGAGGTACCCCAGCAGCAGAGGGCCAAGGAAGGATGCAGCCCTGGGTCCAGGTGCCACTGCCTCATCTGAACACATGCAGCCTCTAACAGATGCTCAGTGAACACCTAATACAGGCTAGGCCCTATTCTGGGGACTTGAGAATAAGTACCTCGGTGAACAAAACAGACGAACAGCCCTGCTCTGTAGAGCTTACATTCTAGAAGGAAGAGCCAGACAATAAAGAAACCGAATAAATAAGTGAGTCATATAACATGCTAGCAGGAAGCATACACTATGGAAAGTACAAGGTAGAACAGACTTAGGGAATCAGGAATGCAGGGGTGGAGATGGGCCATGAATTTAAATAGAGTAGTTAGAGTAAGCCTCATTGAGACGGTGGCGTTTGAGCAATGACTTGAAGCAGGTGAAGGCTGAGTCCTGTAGATATTGGGGGAAGATCTTTACAGGCAAAGAGAACAGCCAAAGCAGACTCTGAGGTGAGAGAGCGCCAGGCATATATGAGGCCTTGTAGGCCACTGTGAGAACTCTAGCTTTTGGAGAAATAAAGGCTATGGCTGGGGGCTGGGCCCCCTCAGCAGGTTTCCAATGGTTACCCCTCTTCCCAGAGAGCAGGACCCAGCTTGGGATGGCAATGAAAGGGTTTGAGGATGTCTGTAAGGAGGAGGGAACAACAAAGAAGAGGCCCAAAGAGGTTTTCCTTGATTATCACCTTCCTCGGCTTCAGCCAGACAGCTGGTGACTTTACTTGCATCATCCCTATAGGCCTGTCTTCTTGCTGCTGGAATTTGATGTTGGGTTCCAGAGCAGCTTGGATTCTCCCTGGTGGGGATGGTACTGGACAGGTTAACCTCCTAGGGGAAGCATTCAGAACCAAAGTCAGAGAGACCCAGCTCCTGAGGGCTGTTTGCGAGGGGACACAGCCCTCTCAGGGGATGTGGGAGGAGTCAACCAGCGAAGGGGCGGGAAGCACTCCAGGCAGACTGGACGGTGCTGGCCCCTGGCTGGCTGTCACGTCGCCACTCAGCCTCGACGGGGAGGCAGGGGCTCCGCTTTGCCTCCACTACACAATGACAGATGTAAGAAGCAGATCCATGCATGCAGCCTAGATGGGAGTCGCAGTCAGCAGCCTAATTTTAGATGGAGCATCTGCTCTTCTGTCCCGGAGACTCAGCTCTGTCTGGGATTCACTCCGTCTGGAATTGCCAGAGAAACAAATTCTGTTCTATAGGTACAGACATGGGTGGCGTCCAGATCAGAGCTGGCCAATGGGCCCTTGCCATGGGGAGGCCCCAGGAGCTACGCCGCACCAGGGCGTCTGTGTCCTCCTGCTGGTCTCACGTCACACACCGACAGCCGTGGGGTCCTGTGATGCCATCTTGGATTTCCAGGCTGCCTCCCAGCAGGTGCATCAAGTGTGGGTCTGCCGACCTCCTGAGGCTTCCTGGACATCCTCCACCCACTGCTCCCAGCTTAGGCCCTCAAGGGTTCAGCCCAAGTACATACAGACTAGAAAGACGAAGACCAGGAAAAGCGCTAAGGAAGGCGCTATTGTTTTGCAAATCTTCCCAGAAAGGCTTCTCAGAGGAGGTGATTTTTAAGTTGGACTTTGAAGAATGGGTAGGTATTTATCAGGGGAAAAAGCCACCATGACAGGGGAAACAGGTGAAGAAACAAAAGCTCAAAAGAGCATTGAATGTTTGGGAATGACCCAAGGGAGAGAGGGAGGGGAAAGTGGGGATTCCGGGCGTGTTGGGGACCCTGGACTGCACTCCAGGCTGAGGAATTGGGCTGGTGCCTGCGTGTGGAGCGTGTGGAAGAGACTTGGAAGGGGCCTCTGGAGCCTGGGCTCCAACAGATGAGTGTGGCAGCCTTCAGGGGCAAAACCCAGGGCCTCCGAATCTGGGAGGGCCACCTTCCTTGTCCCCTTTGTTATGGCCTGTAGGGTCCTCCTCTACGACCTCCCCCTCACACACCTAAGCAGGGAATGCAGGGCGTGCCTCCTCCCCTCCCGGACTCCCACCTGAGCGCTGGGCTGAGCCTCTCCAGGCATCATTTACTGCCTCTACTCTCGGGCCACTATGGTCATTGTTCCATCCTTGCCTCAGCCCCCGAGTCCCGTGGGCAGGTTCCCCCTTGGTTTCTCTGGACTCAGCTTTGCCACCCAGTGCTGCCATCTGAGATTCCTACAGAAGGACCCTGCGGTCTGACATGGCCTGCTCTAACCTCAGTAATGCAATGTGGCACACGGGACGGCAACCCATGCTCTCCAGGCTACGGGCATTGTGTGCGTCCTTGTCTAAGTTCTCTAACAACCTTTTCAGATGTTTATTACGTATCCCTTTTTGCAGGTGAGGAAAAAAAGCTTTGATGAGGTGAACTAGCAGCTGATCACATAGCCAGGAAGTGGTGGAGGTGGGGACGGATCCCAGTCTGTCCTTCTTCCTTTCCCACCAGCATCCTCCCAGCCCTGAGGGCAGGACCTGGGCAGTCGGTGCCCAGAGCATAGGCGGTCACAAGACCTCTGGCCAACTTGGGTGGAGAATGGAAAGCTGGCATTAAAGGAAGCCTCTCTCAGAGATCCCACCTTGATGCCCTTGAGAAAGAAGGAGTTAAGAGCTTATGTAAAGACATTTGCAAATAGAATCTACAAAACAACATTTGGATGATTTAAGTGTTAAGGAATCAGAACCATATGGATTAAATGTCCCTGACGTTACGTATGGTTTTAAAAAATTAGAAGGAAATGTACTAGGAACACACACACACACACACACACACACACACACACACACACACACACAATATGTAAGGCCAGACCACATGTTTAGCTTTGTGAACCTGGAGATGTTTGAAAACCATGAAACAGCGCTTACCTAACAGCTCCGCAGCTGGCCCTCCCCAGCTTCTGTCTTTCCCACCACCAAACAGGGTTCAGTCCTGCCCTAGGATCCCAGCCTGAGAAAGAGGCTTCCCAGAACGGCCGGCCTGTTGCTCTAACCACAGGACAGTTAGTGCCAAACAGCTGGGCCGGGAGTGGCTGGGGTCTCCCAGAGACCAGATGGGTGGTCACAGGTGGCAGGAGGCAGAGGGGTTGCCAGTTTCCCAAGAGGGAAAACCGTAAGTGCTTTCTGAGAAGACGCTGTGAAGCGCCGGGGAGACAGGCACTCTGAGGTGAGGTTTCCGTTCATAAATGCTTCTGTACCTCACTCAATTCTCCCACCCCCACTTCACAGGAGGGGAAACTGAGGCTCAGAAGGGCTGGGTGCCCCACACAGCTGGCAGGCAGGAAACCAGACCGCAGCCTGGATTTCCTTGTCACACGCCCAGGGCTGGTCCCACTGTACCTCGCTGCTTGAAGCAAACCAAAAACGGGCGCCTGGGTCCAGTTTAACTCTGCAAGTTAAAAAAACACAAAGCAAATCCTGATTGTGTCAGCTGCTTAAAGTTGAAGGGTGTTTTGGGGGACTCCCCAGATACAAATATATCAGGTTTGGTTGTGACTGTAAATTGCACGTGGTGTTGAGCTGGGGGGAGAGGGTCTGTGATGCTCAAGGGGAAAAATTAGACCATCAGAAATTGCCAGGTCTGGTTCTAGGGGAGAAGAGAGAGGATGAAAAGGAAAGCCGCTGCACACTGTGGTGGATGCCAGGAGCGTGGCACCTCCCTGGAGCCTCACCCTGTCTAGAAGGCAGAGTTGATTTTCTTCCCCAGAGAAGGACACCCAAGTGCAGAGTCGAGGTAAGGCTCCCAAGAGTGCACTGTTGCATTCCTGAACCAGGCCCCTCCGACAGTAGGCCAATGCCCTCGTCCTAAACTCTTACTCTTACCTCCCCCAAGCCAGCCAGGGCTTAACCAGAAGCAGGCTTGTCAGGAGAATCAAATGCTACACAGACACAAGCCTGGCCCAGCATCAAGAGGGCTGGCACCGAGTCTGTCTCATGCACGGCCAGGTCCCTTGTGTCCAGTCTCACTTCAAATGCTTGTTAAATGAGCATTAAACATATCAGTGGGCAGAGAGGAAGGGGGCATCCTCACCCCTTCTCTTTTCTCCATCCCTCACTCACACCATTGTTATGTGGATGTAGGTGAAGGCCTTCATGCTGATGTATTTATTTAGCTGACACTTTAGCCTCTTCAATGGGACACATACTTACATCCTGCCAGCTTAGCTCTAGGGGTGCTGATTTTAGGCTTAGGATATTCTAAGGATGTGGAATAAATTCTCAGGGCAGGAACCAGGGAGAAAAGGAGAAAGGGCTCATGGATGAGGCAGAGAGGGTATGACTCTCCATTCTGGAGCTTCCTCACTCTCCTATACTCAGCACTCTCTGGAAAGTCTGCAGAAAGGTCTGTTTATTGATGGGTTTCTTATAATGGCCTGATACCAGGTATCTTTATAACTTGTCTCATCCCAGGCTGACCTGGCCACAGGCCACAAGGGCTGTGTCCTCCTCTCAGGATCAGATCAGTCACTTTCCAAGTATCTCTGGGGACTGTCTTTGCCCTCAGCCCTTCTCATGGTCAAATATGTTGGGGAAACATGATAAAACTGATTATTACACAGACCTCCTGGAGATTCCCAGCGTACACCCACTGACAGATGAAAATGCAGAAGGGAGCAGGTAAAGAAAACTGCTCATCTTTAATCTACTCTTATTAGAAAAAGATTCCTCTTCTCCCCACCAGAGTTTCCATCCTCTGCACCTGATTTTTAAGCACACAGGGTTCTTGCAATTCTGGGCACGAGTTGCCTAGAAGGCCCCTCTGAGATCCATCTTCCCATGGGCATCCCTCTTCTCCCGCCAAAACACCGAATGTTCTCTCTTCCACATCCTCATGTTCTAATCCACATCCCTCATGGGCCCCAGACCTGACCTGCTTAAATCTTCTCAGTGGCTTCCTTTTGCTCTTGAGACCAAGACCATGTTTCTTCCTTCAGGGACCCTGCCTGCCCTTGTTGCCTCATCTCCCCCTTACTTTGCACAAGGCATAGGGGTATTCTTTCAGTCTCCTCTGCCTCAAGGCCTTTGCATGTGTCATGTCCATTGCCTGGGATGTCCTTCCTGAACATCCCTTCTTTACCAGTTAACTCCTCTCCAAACTTCCAATTTTACCTTGCACATCAGCTCCCCAGGGAAGCTCTCCCTGACCCTATGTTCAAGTATACACCCTCTCTACATGCTATCACTTCCTGGATCTAGCCATGCCTGATGTTCACCCACTTGTCCGTCCAGTACACCTGTGTACTCTCATACCTTGCATACGCTTGCTCAGCATCACATGCTTCCTCTTCAGAGCCCAGCAAGTATCAACATTTGTAACTTCTTTTTATTCCTGTAAGTTTTTGTCTGATGACAGTTCCCTCTCCGAAATATAAGTGCCATGATTTGGGTGATGGGTGTACTCTGCTCACCACTAAATCCCCAGAACCTGCCATGGTAGCTGCTGGCCCACAGGTTTTCCCAGCATGGCCTGAGGGCAGCAGGGGATGGTGAGAGGGTCACAGTGACCTCAGTCTCCTCCCCGTGCCGGGTGAGGTGGAAGAATAGGGGACCCAGACTCTAGCCTTGTCTGTTTCAGAAATTCACCATGAGAGAGTGACAAGGTTACAGAATGCTTCTGAGCCTGTTTCCTAATCGGCAAGATTCAAAGGATGTGCCAATGCGGAATGACTCCCATTTTTGTATCACATTATTAACTCAGCTCTTTCTTCCAATCCCAGGGTAAGAGGCACCACTGCTGGGTGTCTGTCTGGTATCCTTTCCTCCCTTTCTCCTGGTAAGAGCTCCTCAGGGAACTGTCTTCCTCAACTTCAGTCGTGATTCTGGCAGGGGTCCACATCACAGGACCCCACCACCCTGTCCATGGCAGGCAGCAGCCTACCTACTTGGCCAAACACTGTTGTCTGCTGGACCAAGAGTAGTCAGATGACCCAAGCAGGGCCAGTCAGAGCCACCTCCCTGGGATTCCTCCCCCTGTAACCGCTTGGAGAAAAGGTTATGTTTCTATCTGGAGTCACCGGCTGGGATAGTGAAGGCCAGAAGCCTCCCACTGTCATGCTACGTGGAACAAGAAGCCCAGAGGCAGCAGACACGATTGAGGTCAGCACAAGGAGGAGTAAATACAGGAAACATAGGGAAAATAGGAGTCTGATGACCTGATGACATTGTATCACTTCCTGGATCTAGCCATGCCTGATGTCACCCACTCATCCATCCAGTAAAATGAGACGGTCAGGCAATACCCAATCTCTTTCCTCCTCTCTCCCAACTCTCTATCTTTTAAGGCAGATGGAATTCTGTATCTATTGCGTTTGAAAGAACGCTGCCTAATACACCCAGGTCCAAAGTCATCCCATAGTACCAAACGAACAGTCTCCGATAAGGACAGCAGTAGTGAAGACGAGCGTGCATTAAGAACTCTGTACCACTCTAACATGGCTCATGTGTGCCATCCTGTCCAATCTTCACAACAAGCCTACACAGTAACAGAGAGGCACCATGGTGCGGTGGGCATTAGGGACACTGGAACAGGGTGTTACAGACCTCAGCTCTAACCGCGGCTTTGGCGTGCACTAACTGTGATCCGGAGCTGGTTTCTTGAGCTCTCGGAGTTTACCTTTCCTCCCCTATGGGTAGCGATGCCTGTGTGGAAAGCTGCCATGAGGAATGGTGAGACACAAGACAAACAGACAGCGTTTCTGACTGGGAGAGCCTTCACACACATCAGCGGAACCTGGCACACCCAGAAGTCGTTTCTAGAAGGATAGTTCTCCATGCCTCACTTATAAGAAGCAGTGTTGGTCATGGGTAAAAGAGGAGAGGCATGTGTGGGACCCTCCCAGCTAGAGTTCAATATCTGGAGAACCTCTGACGTTGGCCACTGGCTGCCAACTGTTGGGGACACAAGGTTGGCTGATGGGTCTCCTTCCTCACATGCTGGGCACTCAGACGTGTCCATAGCGGTGGCAGCTCCAGCTGAGTGGTGACAGGTCGCCAAGGCAAGGAGCCTGGTTATGGCTTCCACATGGGTCTAAGCTGCTTCCAGTTACTCTGGATGGTGGGAAACGATGGTCCAGGGCTCTGCAAAGGCTGAATTGACCCTGATTCCCCATCTAATGGGTTGTCGGCTTTATTGGAGTGAGGGTAGGGTATGCCCCTTTGGGCTGGGCTGTCTGGGAAGCTGGACAATCTGTGTCTCCTTCCAAAGAACAATTCTGAAAACTGCTGCTCCGAATAAATATTTTGGTTGCATTTTGCGATGTGACTGTGGGGGAGATTTCCATTGAATGTGGTTTGCAAGGCAATTCTCTTCGGTTGTTTACTCCCCGAGATCCCCACGGCTGGTTCCTGGCAAGCAGCTGTGTCTGCTGCACTCCTGGGCCGCTGGGACCTGGATACTCCTCCTCACAGAGGCTGTACTTGCTGGTCCTTCCTGGGGGTCAGATTACAAAGATGCCCTAGGCACCAGCCACCAGACCCTCCCCACCTTCGGTTCCACCTTGCCCTCCTTTGCCAGCGCTGGCCAAGGCTGGTGCTCTCCTAGGAGCCTCGTTCCCACCAACTAGGGGGAAACTGTAATTAGCTGAGCTGCTCTGGGCCAGGGGCTTGGAATTCCTGTGGGCCTAGAGATGTGGCCTCGGCCGTTTCCTCTTCCCAGGGTGGCCTCCTGCTCCTGCTCCTCTCCTCCCACTCACCTCTTCCCTGGAGCCACAACCACAGAGCAGGCACCGTGCAGTCTGAGCAAGGCCACTGTCTCCCACCCATCCCCCACCCGTCCAAGCCCTCGAGGGAAAACCCATCCCCGAGGGGCCAGAACATACCATGTCTCCTGGATACAGTGACTGTGACAACTATCCTACCCCTCCGAGGCCAGGTTCCTAGGGCTGCGGAGACCCTGCATGCCCGGTGTTTGTGCCCGCTCAGATCACGAAGTCCTCCAGCCAAGAGGTCATCTCTAATTGCAAAGAGGAGGTAGGTAAAAGTGGAGGCATCAGGCCTGCTTCTGTGCCTGCTCACCCTAGGGCCTGCCCCCTGCTCCTGCTGGGGCTGGATTTCTGGGCAGAGAGGAATTCGTGGGATCAGGGTCTGGCAATCAAAAGAGAGAAACAACAAAAGTGGGGGGAAGGGACATTTCTGGGGACGAAGTAAGGTGTTTGTAGTACAGGACCCAGGAGAAGATGCTTCACCAGGGATGGACCGTGAGGATCCTGGTTAGGGGACCTCATGGCACGGCTAGGCATTTGGAACGTTAAAGATCCTTGTAGGGGAGGCATCCTTGAGGCTGGGTGGATATTGTTTTTTCTCCCACTAATTTTTTTACCTCTCCAAAGCCGCTCCCCAATTCCTTTGACATGCGTCCATTTCTGGACGGTCCAAGAGTTACCGTGATATGGACCTCTTAGAACTCCACCTCATTTTGTGGGTGAGAAGCTGAAGCTTCCGGAAACCTAAGTTTACACCCAGGGTCCCAGAGTAGGATGAGGCAGAACCTGGATTTGGACTCATGTATCAGAACCCCTAGACCAGGACTCCTGCCGTGGCACCGTGGCTGCTGTCAAACAGAGAAAAGACAGAGTCTGTCTCCCCAGCTGGGTGCCTTGGGACTCTTGGGCCTGTACTTGCAGTGAAAGTTGCTGGTCTCTCCCCACCTTCTCCTAGTGGTCCGGAGACCAGTTGCAGGCATTTAGGAAGGGGGCTGGTGGGGGTGGGGGACAGTCTGCACCCCTGGAGCGGCAGGGAGCTGACCAGCCCACATGGCACTGATGTTCTGCCGGCACTCTGCAGACCAGGGTGCCCCTTCTTCCCCGCTAGCGCCACTCAGCCCCAGGCTCTGGGCTCAGCACCTGAAGGTCCAACCCCGCCCCTCGCTGAGCTCATCCTGCCCCACTCTGGGAGGATGTGGGAAACCCAGTTCCACCCAGGGCTAGAATTAATTTTCTCACCATAAGCCACATGACCTGTGGGTGCCCTGGGCTTGCCTCGGCTCACCTGTCACAGTCTTATTTTAGTGCCTTGGGGGGCAGGGGCAGAGCATCTCCCTGGGGTTCTGACCTGAGGCTGGTCCTGCTGCCCTCATCATGACTTGAGTCCAGCTCACTTCACGGAAAGGCTGGCACCTGGGCCTCATACTCATGGCGATGAGGTCTGGACGCTGCCGTGAAGGGAGAGGGGCCAGGACTGCTGAGTCCCCTTCTAACAGGCATCGACTGTCACACTTGAAGCACACACACAGGCCTGGACAGTCACGGCTGTGACACCAGCATTTCTCTGCAGGCCACCTTGGAGAGCAGGCCAGAGACCAGGCCATGCCTCTCTGGCCTGGGGAGGGGGAGACCCCCCTACCCACCGGGTCTCCTCAGTATTGAACAGATCCACAGTGACAAAGGGGTCACTCTGGCCTTGGCCTTGGCCCCGTGCTCTAATTTCCATCTTCCAAACTCTAACTGCAGCAGGGTGTCACTCAGAGTGCCAACACGGCGGGAACAGCCGGGCACTAAGCTACACCCAGGCATGTAATGTGTACAGGGTCTCAGCCTAGTCACCTGGTCTGGCTCAGCCTATAGATCAAGGCCATGTTCCATCTTATTTCTCTTTGAACTGACTGCCGGGCTGTCTGAGTCCCAGCCTGGAGAGAAGGGATGTCTTTTCTGCTGGTCCAGGAGGTACAACTTGCCTTTCTGCCCAGAAATGGCTTTGTGCCACCTCATTCTTACATTGGTTACTTACCCCCACCCCAATCTTTTAAAACAGTATGTCAGTATGCAGAGAATAAGTCAAAAAGGACAAACCCTTCATGGGCTTGTCTTTTATAGAAATAATCACTGCACCAATTATGGAGCGCTTACTATGTGCCAAGCTCCACGTGAAAATTTCACCTGTATTGAATCCTCACAATAATCACCCCAGGAAGCAGTACTAACATTATTCCCACTTTACAGGTGAGGAAAACAAAGCTCAGAGTCCATATTTAAAACTCTGAAGTCCTGCCCATCCCCCAGTAGCTGAGTACTGACCTATGTGTTTTATCAATGGCCTTTGGGAGCTGTTTCTTGGGAACCGGGTGGTCATTCAAAGTGATGATGCTAAATTGTGACATGCCCTCCCCCAGCAAGCAAAGCAGAAGTGCTCAGCCGGCACGTACCTGCTTCAGGCCGCCTGCCCACCTGACCCTGGGCTCAGGTTAGGAGCCACGGGAGACAGGAGTCCTCACACTCGGCCACGGACACAGCTCGCTCAGCACACATCTTCTGGGCCAGCCTGGTGCTGAGTTGGCCTCTCCCCACCCACTGTGCCCAGAGACCACCCTAATGGGATGGGCAGAGGCTCCAGCTGGCTGGGGCATCTGAGAAAGGACGAGCCAGGAGAGAGATCCTGTGTCTCAGTCCACGCGAATCCCATTGTCACAACCTGTGGCTGATGTGTACGCTCTTCTTGACAAGGTCTGGCTGCCCCAGCTTGCATATTCTGACTATCTGCAAATCTGGCTCATTTACGAATCTGCTCCCAGCTCACCTCTGGGAACGGTGGAGCCCTGCTCAGACACATCAGTTTTCCCTCTCAGGCTCTCCCAGACACTATTTCCCGAGCTATTGCATAATCCGGGGAGCCCAGCCCCCACCCACCAGGTCTTTAATTGGAAAGCTCTTTCCCAAGGGTGTTGGGTAAACTTGTGCCAGCCCAGGCCTTCCTACATCTCAACCCCCACTGTGGTCTCTCTTTCTCTCTCACACACAGACACACCCAGGCACCCTGGAGCAGCTGAGGCGGCATCTTCTGTCCACGCAATCGGCCATGCCCAGTAGCTTACATGCTTTGGCTCACGGTGAAATACGATGCGCTGGGTCATTCAGGCCCACTCGCACCAGGAAGTCCTCTCTGACCACTGGCTCATGGCTGGTCTCCTGGCTCCCACAGCCCTGTGTGCTCCCCATGTGCATCTGTCTGCCTAAGGAGGCTATGACCTCTCCAGGGAAGGGACCAAGTCAGATTCCTCCCTGTGCCCCCAGCACCTGAATCTGTCTGGTCCTGAGTGGGCACTGGCAAAGTGGACGAGGGGCTCAGTGAATGAAGAGGATACCCTGTAATAGGCGACCTGGGGAGCAGTGTAAAAGCAGCCTTACAGACTTCCCAGAAGCACCATATAACATCAGCTCTAGAGAGACTGAGAAATCAATCCACTTTTCAGGGCAGAAACTGAAGCCCAGCTGGGGACAGGTGGTGGCTAAGGGTGCCACCTGTTCGTGGCAGAGCCAGGGACTCGTCCCAGCTCCCCCCAGGCCTCTCCGTACTACCATGCTGCCCCTGAACCTTGATAACAGGCTCTGGGGGATTCATTTCCTCAGTAGTAAATCCACCATCCTGGGCTCAACCTGGGACACAAATGCCACCAAGACCCAGTCTGGTGTTCAAGTTGCTGTGCAGACATATACCTAAAGAGCTACAAAGCAGGGTGAAAAGGAAGCAACAGAAATTCATACAGAGGGATCACCCAGGGGGATGCAAGAGGTCAGGAGAGACATCTTGGAAGGAGAGACATCTTGGAAGGAGTGATATCCAATTTGAGTTTTAAATGAGAATTTACGAGGAGGACTCAGTTGGAGATGAGAGAGAGGAGAGGAAGTGGTGGTTCAGTGAAACAGAAATGTGCAAAGATACAGAAATGTGAAATGATACAGCAGGATGGGGAACTGCACAAGCCCAGGGTGAGGCTGAAGCCCTCAGTACAGAGGGAGCCTGCACTCGGAGGCTGGCACAGGGGTCAAGGCCACATCAAGAAGGGGCTCGAAAGCCATGCTCACCCAACTGGACTCCAGTTTGCAGGTAAAAAACCTTATCTCTGGAGTTCATATACCCCACAATCCCCCTTCCTTTGTCCTTCCACCATCTCCAGTGAGGTAGGATGCTATAACCTTACTCGGCCATTTACCCAGGCAGTCCCTCAGTTCAGTTCAGTTCAGTCGCTCAGTCGTGTCCAACTCTTTGCGACCCCATGAATCGCAGCACGCCAGGCCTCCCTGTCCATCACCATCTCCCGGAGTTCACTCAGACTCACGTCCATCGAGTCAGTGATGCCATCCAGCCATCTCATCCTCGGTCGTCCCCTTCTCCTCCTGCCCCCAATCCCTCTCAGCATCAGAGTCTTTTCCAATGAGTCAAATCTTCTCATGAGGTAGCCAAAGTACTGGAGTTTCAGCTTTAGCATCATTCCTTCCAAAGAACACCCAGGGTGGATCTCCTTCAGAATGGACTGGTTGGATCTCCTTGCAGTCCAAGGGACTCTCAAGAGTCTTCTCCAACACCACAGTTCAAAAGCATCAATTCTTTGGGGCTCAGCTTTCTTCACAGTCCAACTCTCGCATCCGTACACGACCACTGGAAAAACCATAGCCTTGACTAGACGGACCTTTGTTGGCAAAGTAATGTCTCTGCTTTTCAATACGCTATCTAGGTTGGTCATAACTTTCCTTCCAAGGAGTAAGCGTCTTTCAATTTCCCGCCCTGGAATAAGCTCTTCTCAACTCACAGGCCCTCTTCTTGGCCACAGAGAGCTTTGCATCTTAGATGCTGGAGGAGCTGTGCTATGCTAAGAATTGCTACTAGCAGAAATGAGTTGATTTCAGAACATGGTGTTCTTAGGAATAAGCCTGCCAGGCTCCCCTGTCCCTGGGATTCTCCAGGCAAGAATACTGGAGTGGTTAGCCATTCTCTTCTCCAGGGGATCTTCCCAACCCAGGGGTTAAACCCAGGTCTCCTGCATTGCAGGTAGATTCTTTACCATCTGAGCCACCAGGGAAGGCTAGGGATAAGCCTCATCAACAGGTTTGGAACTTTAGCCAAAGCAGCTTCTCTTGAGTCTGAGTGAATGAAAGGGTTTTGCATGGCCCAGGGCTCCAAGGGGATTCTGTTTGGAGCTGAGAGAAGACCCATTCTGGCCGCGCATTTCCCTACAAGACTGTACCTACACAAGAATCCTGGAGGAACTACTTGGACCTTCACCAGGCTCCAGGACTCAGAAAAACTCAGAAGCATTAACCACAGAAGGCTGGCAAGGGATGGAGCTAAGGAAGAAGAGGCTTCGGTAGCTTTGTGGCTGGTAGCCCGTGTGGCTATCACCATGCCAGCGTTTGGAGGGTCTGCCCACTACTGCCCTCTTGGCCCCAGCACCTGAGGGTGACACGTGGGCTCCATGGCAGAACCCAGAGAGTTGTATGGGAACCAAGGGCTATTTCCATGAGGCCCCATGGCTCCTTTTTCTATTTTATTTACTTACCTTTAACGTGGGTTATTGTTAAAAAGTCTATACTGAATTTGTTACAATATCACTTCCGTTTCATGTTTTGGCTTTTTTTGGCCATGAGGCATGTGGGATCTTACCTCCTCCACCAAGGCTTGAACTTGCTCCCCTGGCTTGAAAGGTGAAGTCTTAACCACTGGACCACCAGGGAAGTTCTTCTTTTTTAAAAACTGAAGTATAGTTGATTTACAATGTTGTGTTAGTTTCAGGCATGCAGCAAAGTGATCCAGTTATATACACACATATATTTTAAAATCACATAGTGATTATCCAGTCCCTACCCAATCCTTAACTGATCACCAGCTGAGTGACCCTTGGTCCTAAAACGTCTTCCAGGAGGCAATGCCCTCGGAAAAAGCCCTTTTCCTGACTTGGGAGATGCAGTGAGGCCTCCTGTGTGACAGATGTGGAAACTGAGCCCAGGCAAGGGGAAGTGGTTGCCTAAGGGTCACGCGGTGAGGCGACTGTGAGGGTGCAGGAGGACCCAGGGCTCCTCACTCCCCACCTCACCACCCGACTTCCTGGAGGTGACTCAGCAAGACAGTCGGCACAGGAAGGAAGTGGGGAAGGGAAGCCCAGCCCGCTGGATTCCAGGTCACCACTCTGTTCGTCCAAAGCCACCAACCACCTTGGCCTTGCGGCTCTGCCTGGTGTCCGTGGCCTTTTAGCCCTTCCTTCCCAAGGCCACAGCTGCTGACCATTTCCTCCAGGGTGAGACTCACTTGACCTCTCTGGGGTCTCCAGGGACTCCCGTGGTGCTTCCCTCTGCTAGGTCAGGGGGTCACTTCCACAGACTTGGCGAGTGGCCGAGCCTGTGTGGGTCAAAGGCTCATGAATGAAATGAAACCAGGAGGAATTACAGCCTCATGTTTCGTAACTGGAGCTCTGGAGCCAGTATCCTGGGCGCATCGGTTGCTGTCTCTGGGTGCTTTGGTTAACTCAGTTTCTTTGTAAATCTGTTAAGAAAAAGTGATCCCACCTACTTTGTCAGTTGATTGGAGGATGAACTGAGATCTTACATATGAAGCCTCCCATAAACTAAGCCATTCATGGTAGCCCCTGTCATTGCTGCCTTTGCTAGGTAGATTGCCACACATCGTCTCATTTAATCCTCATGGCAAGCCTGGGAAGTAGATCAATTATTCTCACTTAACTGGAGAGACACCCAAAGCTCAGGGAGGAGTGGGCACCTGCCTCATGGGTGGTAGAGATAGAATTTGAATCTGGTACAATCTGATTCCCGGGCCCAAGTATTTCCCCATGAGTTACAGCACCTTCTCTTGATGTTAGGTGTCCTTTGCTGGTGTTTGCACTCCTGGCTACAGGCTTGCGTGGGCAGGGCCTCTGTCCCCTCCCCCAGGACTAGAGTCTTGGCTCTGCCACTTTCTAAGAGTGAGACGGGGGGTCTCCGAGCCTCTATGGTCCCATCCACTGCCTGGAAATTGGCTCTCTCCTGGCCCTCTTCACACAGGAGGAAATGAAATGCCCCAAGCTTGCAAACCATGCTGTCTGAACTCACAGTGTTTTTCCTGCAACCAGAACAACTACTGGAACTGTGATCAGTGCAGCCTGAAGCTCGGGGTTCAGGAAGACCAAGCCTCAAGGAGAGTCTATCTTGGTCACCAACAGAAAATGCCACAGCTTCTTTAGCCTGGGGGCTTTCCATATGCTGAGAACAGGCCTCCGAGAACAAGGAGGAACAGACTGTAAATACATCACAAGCCTCTCTGCTTCACTGGACTAGAAGTTCCCCAAGGGGCAGGACCAGCTCACAGCACAGGCCTTGGATGTTGGATGGAGGACAGTCTGCCCCCAAGCTCCAGCCACATGGGCCACCTGCTGGGTCACCAAGCAGACCATCACCACCACCTCTAAGATCCCCTGACTCCCCAGGGAGAAGATAGCATCCCCTCCTTTGTGAGTGCCCATCCCCACCTCAACTGCAGCATATTATCATACCATATGTCCTATTTCAACCTAGACTTCTTGTTGGATCAAGGGAAGGATTTGAATAAATAAATACACTTAAGCTTAATTGTTTTCCATCTGTGTCTCTTGCTGGATTGCAAGTCCCTTGAAGGGTCATTCTGCATCATATTTATAATTCTCAAAGACCAGCAAAGGGTGCCTGTGGGGGTTAGTGGTGTGGTTCTCCTTCCATCCATGCAGCCGGTGTCCTGTTTCACCATCTTCCCATACCCCCAACTCCCACAGGCTGCGCATGTATCAGAGTGATGAATAAAACAGATACTGATAGATTCCACTACTAGCGAAAGAGCTGGTTTATATATATCTATCTTGACACATTCTGGGCTTACTTTTGGGATCTGGGCTATATTTTCAAAGAGCAAAGTCCTTGTTTAAGTAATCTTTTGCAGAAAAGTGAGCTGATATTGAGGATCCATTGTGGGATGGCAATAAGGAGCAGGGGCTTCCCTGATGGCTTAGTGGTAAAGGATATGCTTGCCAATGCAGGAGATGTATGTTCAGTCCTTGGGTCAGGAAGATCCCCAGAGAAGGAAATGGCAACCCATTCCAGTATCCTTGCCTGGAGAATCCCATGGACAGAGGAGTCTGGTGGGCTACAGCCCATGGGATCACAAAAGAGTCAGTCACGAGTTAGCAATGAAACAACAAGGAGTAGGGATTCATCAAAAGCCCTATAAAGTTTTCTTTTCTCTTTTACTTTGCTCCTGAGAAGAATGACTGGCCACTTCTGGGACATACCAAACACTGTCTCACCTGCATACAGTTGGATTGTGAGAGTTTGCTGTGGCCTTTTAACTACTGACTGTACCATGCACAGACCCCGCCTCTTGTCTGACTCAAGGAACCCTGGGAAAAGCAGTATCAAAGGCTTCCAGGGGTGGGGGTTGGGGAGAGCAAGCAGAGAGCAAGAGTTTCTTAGACCCCAGAGCCAGGAAGTGGTTCCAAGCTTCTATGAGTCTCTGGTTGTCACCTGGGAAGAGGGAGACTCAAACCCTCCCTGCAGAGTTCCTACAGGACCAGTATGAGATGATAGGATGTTCAAACAACTAGCTCAGAGCACAGCAAGCATCAATTTAGTCATTCCACAAACATTAATTTAGCATCCACTATGGGCCAGGTGGGCTTTCCAGGTGGCACTAGTGGTAAAGAGCCCGCTTGCCAATGCAGGAGGAGGAGATGCAGGTTTGATCCCTGGCTCAGGAAGATCCCCTGGAGGAGGGCATGGCAATCCACTCCAGTATTCTTGCCTGGAGAATCCCATGGACAGAGGAGCCTAGCGGGCTACAGTCCACGGGGTAGCAAAGAGTCAGACAGGGCTGAAGCGACTTAGCATGCATGCATGGGCCAAGTGGTGCTCCTGGCACCAGAAATAGTATACAGACAATGGCATGCGAGTGCATTAAGACAAACAAAGTGGGGAATAGGATGCGGGCAGCAGGAGGCATGGCCATTTTAAATAGAGGCCAGAGAAGTCTTTACCAAGACTTCTTTACATTTCAGTAAAGCCCTGAAGGAAATGAGGGCGTGAACCTTGTGTACATTTTTCCCAGAAGAGGAAACAGCAAGTACAAAGGCCCTGAGGCCACTCTGAAGAACAGTATAGGGGCCAGAGGATACGGGGTATTAGAAGTTATTGGTGGCTGCATCACTGGGGCTGTGGAGCCATTTATAAGACCTCTGGCTTTTACTCAGAGACAGGAAATCACTGGAGGCTTTCCAGGTTGACATAACCTGACTCTTATAACTGATCAATACCTTTCTGCCACACCTTCCCTTCAAAGTCTTATTCAATACTCAGACCTCTACCACTCCAGCTAATAGGCTTTCTCCTTTCTTACATTCTTCCAGTTTTCTAAATCGACCCAAACCAGGAGGACCTCTGCTCGTTCTGCCAAATGTGGGCTGGAAAGGGGCCTTGCAGGGACACTGTGGTTGGAAAGAGAGAGAAACAGAGAGAAGCCTTCATCAGGGGATCCTGCTCTCCTTCGGTGCTTGGAAGCCCTCTGGGCCTGGTTCGGCTTCAGTAAGCACACACACTGGGTGCCCACTGATGCCGGGGACACTGGCGGAGTCCCCATTGTCACTTCATCATCTGAGACAGCTTGGCACAGAACTAGGAATTTCATTTAGTACTTCCTTGCCCTGTTTGTTTACCAAAAGGTGAAAACAATTATTCTAAAATGAAACAATTCCCATCTCTATCAGTGGTTCTTAACCTTTTGTGGGTCACCTGCCCCTTTGAGAATCTGCTGAAAGTTAGGCACTGTCTCTTCAGAAAATGAACGCAGAACATAACATTCATTCTCTTTTAACTTCAGGGCTTTCACAGGTCCCTGCAAACTCAGCAATGAAACTAATGTCTATGCTGACAATTTCTCAGTCTGTAGTGCCAAGGGAATGAATGAATGAGGCAATGAATAGACAAGTGAGGAATAAAGAATTTGCATGCTTGGGGGCACTCAAGGCAGGACGAGGACAGACATGCAGCACCTCTGGACACCTGGATTCTTGCTGATAGCTCCTGCAGGCTTCAAAGAAGCCAACTGAGATGTACTAATAGCATGTGGCAAATATTTACTGGATAGGTGTCCTCCAGAGAGAGCACCTCGTTTCCTTTGTTGTTGCTAAGTCGCTAAGTCATGTTGTCTGACTCTTTGCAACCCCACGGACTGCAGCATGGACTCTTTTCCTTCAATTTTATCCATCACTCTCGTCCAGCCCTTCCGAGTGACCATCTTTCTCAAAGGTATCACACACTTTCCTGCCATTCCCAGGGTGCCCTACACAAAGCAGAATCTTTTCTGGGTAACTACGGAGCAACACGGTAAGCATAAATTCAGACATGTATAGGTAAGCCATTTCTTCTTCCTGATATACAGCTGAGCCAGCTGAGACCTGGAGCCCCAAGTCAGTCCTTCCCCATCATCACCCTCCTGCTGGGACCCAGGCTTCCAGCCTCCCTCTTCATTTTATTATTCTGATACGTGTCCTGAAATGCTGGAATGAACTTTCAACTCATTCTTAATAGCTGCATCTCTCCCTGTGAGGCTTTTAACATAATCTCATTTTCTTCCAATCACTGTACTATATTATGACAGAAGGAGACCTTCAGATGTGACTGGAGTGAGTGGGGATCTCTGCCCAAACATGCAACAGCCCCAGAGAGTTCTGCTAGAGCAGTCTCCAAGGCCCCAGGGACAAGGCTCTGAGGCGCCTCCCACTTCTCTCAACGGTCTCCCTCTCTGCCCTCCTCTTGCCCCCGCCCCACCCCACCCCTCAGCACCAGGCTCTGGCCGCCTGAAGCTGGGAAGTCCCCAAACAAACCCGCTGTTTCCCAGCTCTCTTCCTTTGCACGTGCTGTGCCTGCCACCTCACACAGAGGCCACCACCTGCTTGCCTTCCAAGAGCTCCAGTCCTTCTGCGCAAGCCTCACCTTCCCAACCTCCTCAGAAGATCTGTTTCCTCCCTTTGCAAATCCAGGGTCCTTTCCTCAACTGTGGCGCCTGTGACATTGTATTTCTGAACTCAGCGCTTCTAACAATGCATTTCCAACCTCTTTTTTGAAACTTTTTCAGGAGAAACAAAGGTAGAGCTTAGATAAACACAACTGTTTACCTGTCCATCCCGTGACCTGTGTCTTATTTATCTTTATTTCCCCAGCAAACAGCACAGGGTACACACTGATGCTTCAGCACATATTTGTTAATAAATGTGTCCTTTGTAGAGCTGTTCTCTCTTTACCCTAAGAGCTGGGTTGTCTGTTGTAATCTCAACCTCCTGCCCTCCCACCGCCTCCACTTCCATTCTGCTGGGAACTTGTTAGAACTGTGTGCAAACCATGAGGAAACAGGCACTAAGGGATTCTCTTAGGAGGAAACTGATGGACTTCTGTTATGGACTTAGGTTATTGCACCTTAAATGATGGCCATTCTGGTGTAGTTGTGCCTTCTGAGATCCAGTGGGTGAGGTCACTGGATGGGAAAACTCCTCCAGTCAGTTGTCATAGTAACCATGACTTTAAATTTCATGCAAGCAAGTCCCTGAAAGGAAAACACACCAAGGGGTGGGGGAGGAGTGGTAGGAATCCATCAAAGGCGTCCTAGCATTGTCCTCTCATACCCTTTTCTTTGCTTCTTGCTGGTTTACACGTTCAAGGTAGATGCCATTATGTGTGGGCATCTGAGTAGAAGCCGCTTAAAATAGCCACCCGACTATTTCAGGGAGCAGCTGAATATGCATGAAGCTATTTTAGAAAAGATGTGCCCAGCCCAGCCAATCCCAACCCCATCCTTTCCCTTGGAAATGCCAAGAGGAGCTGAATGGGACCTTTCTTAGTCTTCCCCACTGGGGTGGGGGTTTGTCAGAGGCCGCAGAAACAACACCTGGGCTAATGTTGGTCTAGCAGCCCTGTCAGCTCTGCCTCCCGATCCTGCGGTCACAGAGGCTCCAGGCCAGACAGCTCAGCCCTCCAGATCCTCCAGAGCCTTGGCAGCCTTCAACCACAACCGTGCTACAATCCAGTTGGCCTATATTTGTTCATTTACTCCTTTAATACACTTTTATGGATAGATGAAATGAGACAAGTTCATTTGAGGGGGTAGATGGACAGGTGAGTGGGGACGACGGCCTTGTGGTTCCTAAGCAGAGGGGTGACCCGAAGAAGGAGCCCTCAGTTCTTCCCGATGACTTGAGAGAGAGGGGGATGGTTGGATATAGCTCGGGGTGGGATGCCCTGTTGGGAGGGAGGGTGTGCCTGTAAGAAGGCGAGAAAGAAAGGGGAGCCAGACTGTGGGGGAATGGAGTGCTAAGCTAAAGCATGCCAATTTCTCTGAGCCCCCGGGCTGGGCCAGGAAGGCTCCATTCTAAGCCAATGGGGCTGTTGCACCCCTGTTGCTGTGGTCAATACAGACCGGAAGTCCCTTGGTCAGATTCTCCTTGGCATCTATGCAACCCAGAGCCAGGCTAGGCACTGAGCAGGTGCTCAGGATTTTGGTTGAAAGCGTGGATTCTGGAACCAGACTGCCTGGGTTCTGATCTGAACTCTGCTTCTCACTGGCTCTGACCTTGGGCATGTTATCTGCCTCTCTTTGCCTCAGTTTTCTCACCTTAAAATGAGGATAATAATAGTACCTATCTCTTTTGGTGAGAAGTACATGAATTAATATATGTAAAGGGCTTAGAAGTCTATGGGGTGCCTGGTAAGAAACATCTAAAATTATTAGCTGTTTTTATTATTCTACCGAATCTGGCTTTTATCTTGACAATGGAATGCCATCAGGAATGCTATTTTTATTTTCTTTCCGAAATAAAAATAAGTTTACTGCTTTGCCTGATTTTACTTACACATGTCTACCATAAAAGCTGAAGCGTTATAAGTACAAGGTAGAAAGAGGGAAACTATCTTTCACGCTGACCCGCAGATAACTATCATTAACATGACTATCTAGGGACTTCCCTGGTGGTCCAGTAGTTGAGAATCCACCTTCCAATGTAGGGGACTCCGGTTTGATCCCTGATAGGGGAACTAAGATCTACACGCCTCAGGGCAACTAAACCACTTGCCACAACTAGATAAAGCCTGAGTACCACAAAGAAAGATTCCCACATACCGAAACAAAAGATCCCACATGCCGCACCTGAGACCTGACACAGCCAAATAAATAAATGAATATTTTCTTAAAACATGACTAATTTTTTAGAGACAGTTGACTGTCATTATTCAAGGACACTGCAAATTCACTGACTCACTGAAGTTGGTTTATAATCTCGAAATCAACACTCACCGTGCCTTTGTGCATTTGCAGACACACACAGAGCAAAAGATTTGAGTCTCTCCACGTGCATGTTCCCAGCTGAGGCCGAAAAGGTGACACTGCCTGTTTCAGCTCCCCTATGTCAACAAGTGTCCTTTTTACAGTCTCTTTAGTGCCATTTTTGTGCTTTTTGTCAGTGATCTCACTGTGATGTGCCTCACAGAGACAACACGTGTGTTAGATAAGCTTCTTCCAGGCAAGGGCCATTCGCCATGAGTTCAATGTCTTAATATTTATATATATATATATATAGAGAGAGAGAGTTCAAAAATATATATTCAATAAACTGTATTTGATAGAAACACACATAAAACAAGGTTATGTATTGACAGGTTGACAAAAATGTCCAGAGGCTCCCAGGCACCTAATGTTATATTTCCCCTAGGAGCAATGGTTCAGTGCTCACTGAGTCAGTGTCTGTGGAACTTTATAGAACTTAACAACTGTGAATAACAAGAATCAACAGAACTTTTCTAGATACACAGATGTATACCATTTGGACCATACTTTCCACATTATTTTGACAATCTAAAAAAAAAAAACTAGTAATCAGGACATCCCTGGTGATCCAGTGGTTAAGAATCAGCCTGCCAATGCAGGGGACACAGGTTCGATTCCTGGTCTGGGAAGATTCCACATGCTGCAGGGCAACTAAGGCCTCGAGATGCAACTACTGAGCCCACACACCGCAACAGTCGAAGCCTGTGTGCTCTAGAGCCTGTGCTCCATAACAAGAGAAGCCACCCCAGTGAGAAGCCATGCACTGCAACAGAGAGCAGCCCCCGCCCGACGCAACTAGAGAAGGGCTGCCTGCAGCAGTGAGCACCCAGCACAGCCAAAAATAAATACATAAAATTTAAAAACCATATCCTATTATGTGAAAAGCAGCTTTCTGGACCCATAAATACATACAGGTCTCTAGATGGGTGCATTTCCATGGCCATTCCTTTACTTATTAACCTACTGATGGACGAATTGATTGCTTCTGATTATTCACTATTATAAACAACATTATGATAAACAGTCTTATTGGACATTTATTCAGCGCTTACTCTGGTATGCACTCTGGTATTCAGTGCTTACCCAGCACTCTGCTATGAGTTTTATAAGTATTATGTCATTGAATTTTATTTATAATAAGTATACATGTAAATTTATATATACATATATAAATTATACCTATGGTTTTTATAAGTATTATCTCATTGAATATTATCTCACAACAAGCCTATGAAGGTGGTATTATTATTATTATAACCACTTTACAGATAAGGGATCTGATGCTTAGAGAAGTTAAGTAACTTTACAGGATCACAGGGCTTAAAACCAGGTCTCTCTGACCTCTGATGCCTCTTTCTAACCAGTATGCTCTGCTTCCTTCTTATACACACGATTCCAGGCACTTTTGACTATTTCCTTAGGATATCTGTTTAGAAGTGGGCTGATGAGTTGAAGGCTATGCACATTTGAAAATGTTGATACATATTGAACAGCGGTGATAAGGAGATACCCCTCGTCCAAGGTAAGGAGCAGCGGCTGCGCTGTGCTGGAGCAGCCGTGAAGAGATACCCCACACCCAAGGTAAGAGAAACCCAGGTAAAATGGTAGGTGTTGCAAGAGGGCATCAGAGGGCAGACACACTGAAACCATACTCACAGAAAACTAGTCAATCTAATCACACTAGGACCACAGCCTTGTCTAACTCAGTGAAACCAAGCCATGCCCGCCGGGCAACCCAAGACAGGTGGGTCATGGTGGAGAGGCCTGACAGAATGTGGTCCACTGGAGAAGGGAATGGCAAGCCACTTCAGTATTCTTGCCTTGAGAACCCCATGAACAGTATGAAAAGGCAAAATGATAGGATACCAAAAGAGGAACTCCCCAGGTCATTAGGTGCCCAATATGCTACTGGAGATCAGTGGAGAAATAACTCCAGAAAGAATGGAGGGATGGAGTCAAAGAAAAAACAATACCCAGCTGTGGATGTGACTGGTGATAGAAGCAAGGTCCAATGCTGTGAAGAGCAATATTGCATAGGAACCTGGAATGTCAGGTCCATGAATCAAGGCAAATTGGAAGTGGTCAAACAAGAGATGGCAAGGGTGGACGTCGACATTCTAAGAATCAGCAAACTAAAATGGACTGGAATGGGTGAATTTAACTCAGATGACCATTATATCTACTACTGTGGGCAGGAATCCCTCAGAAGAAATGGAGTAGCCATCATGGTCAACAAAAGAGTCCGAAATGCAGTACTTGGATGCAATCTCAAAAACGACAGAATGATCTCTGTTCGTGTCCAAGGCAAACCATTCAATATCACAGTTATCCAAGTCTATGCCCCAACCAGTAACGCTGAAGAAACTGAAGTTGAATGGTTTTATGAAGACCTACAAGACCTTTTAGAACTAACACCCAAACAAGATGTCCTTTTCATTATAGGGGACTGGAATGCAAAAGTAGGAAATCAAGAAACACCTGGAGTAACAGGCAAATTTGGCCTTGGAATGTGGAATGAAGCAGGGGAAAGACTAATAGAGTTTTGCCAAGAAAATGCACTGGTCATAGCAAACACCCTCTTCCAACAACACAAGAGAAGACTCTACACGTGGACATCACCAGATGGTCAACACCGAAATCAGATTGATTATATTCTTTGTAGGCAAAGATGGAGAAGCTCTATACAGTCAACAAAAACAACACCAGGAGCTGACTGTGGCTCAGATCATGAACTCCTTATTACCAAATTCAGACTCAAATTGAAGAAAATAGGGAAAACCGCTAAACCATTCAGGTATGACCTAAATCAAATCCCTTATGATTATACAGTGGAAGTGAGAAATAGATTTAAGGGCCTAGATCTGATAGATAGAGTGCCTGATGAACTATAGAATGAGGTTCGTGACACTGTACAGGAGACAGGGATCAAGACCATCCCCATGGAAAAGAAATGCAAAAAAGCAAAATGGCTGTCTGAGGAGGCCTTACAAATAGCTGTGAAAAGAAGAGAAGTGAAAAGCAAAGGAGAAAAGGAAAGATACAAGCATCTGAATGCAGAGTTCCAAAGAATAGCAAGAAGAGATAAGAAAGCCTTCTTCAGTGATCAATGCAAAGAAACAGAGGAAAACAACAGAATGGGAAAGACTAGAGATCTCTTCAAGAAAATTAGAGATACCAAGGGAACATTTCATGCAAAGATGGGCTCGATAAAGGACAGAAATGGTCTGGACCTAACAGAAGCAGAAGATATTAAGAAGAGGTGGCAAGAATACACAGAAGAACTGTACAAAAAAGATCTTCACGACCCAGATAATCATGATGATGTGATCACTCATCTAGAGCCAGACATCTTGGAATGTGAAGTCAAGTGGGCCTTAGGAAGCATCACTATGAACAAAGCTAGTGGAGGTGATAGAATTCCAGTTGAGCTGTTTCAAATCCTGAAAGATGATGCTGTGAAAGTGCTGCACTCAATATGCCAGCAAATTTGGAAAACTCAGCAGTGGCCACAGGACTGGAAAAGGTCAGTTTTCATTCCAATTCCAAAGAAAGGCAATGCAAAAGAATGCTCAAACTACCGCACAATTGCACACATGCTAGTGAAGTAATGCTCAAAATTCTCCAAGCCAGGCTTCAGCAATACGTGAACTGTGAACTCCCTGATGTTCAAGCTGGTTTTAGAAAAGGCAAAGGAACCAGAGATCAAATTGCCAACATCCGCTGGATCATGGAAAAAGCAAGAGAGTTCCAGAAAAACATCTATTTCTGCTTTATTGAGTATGCCAAAGCCTTTGACTGTGTGGATCACAATAAACTGTAAAATTCTGAAAGAGATGGGAATACCAAACCACCTAACATGCCTCTTGAGAAATCTGTATGCAGGTCAGGAAGCAACAGTTAGAACTGGACATGGAACAACAGACTGGTTGCAAATAGGAAAAGGAGTAGGTCAAGGCTGTATATTGTCACCCTGCTTATTTAACTTCTATGCTGAGTACATCATGAGAAACGCTGGACTGGAAGAGACACAAGCTGGAATCAAGATTGCCAGGAGAAATATCGATCACCTCAGATATGCAGATGACACCACCCTTATGGCAGAAAGTGAAGAGGAGCTAAAAAGCCTCTTGATGAAAGTGAAAGAGGAGAGCGAAAAAGTTGGCTTAAAGCTCAACATTCAGAAAACGAAGATCATGGCATCTGGTCCCATCACTTCATGGGAAATAGATGGGGAAACAGTGGAAACAGTGTCAGACCTTATTTTGGGGGGCTCCAAAATCACTGCAGATGGTGACTGCAGCCATGAAATTAAAAGACACTTACTGCTTGGAAGGAAAGTTATGACCAACCTAGACAGCTAACTTGCTGTCTTATAGTATGTTAGGGATCATTTGCCTTTCTGTCTCTAATTTTAAACACCGTGCTCACTTCCACCTACTTTTTTTTTTTTTAATATTTTTTTTTAAAATTTTTATTTATTTTTTTATTTTTTAAATTTTAAAATCTTTAATTCTTACATGGATGCTCTGTTCTTGTCCATCAATCCACAAGCCTATTCCTTTACCAACACTGATATTTTTTTCTCAGCTATTATCCAAGTTTATCCTTCCAGATATACTTTATAATTATTTAATGGAAACACTTTATTGGAATTGTGGTTGGAATTTCATTTAACTTATAGACTAATTCACAATGCCTTCCCAAGTTTATTCCTGGAATTCTGTGTCTTTGGAGACTGGAGTCTTTTCCCTCTATGCCTTTCCCAGCTGTCTCATTCTGATGCCACCTTCTTCAGGACCCTGTTCCAGCCAACCCTGCAGGAAGCAACCACTCTCTCCCCCAACACTTCCCATGTCATTCTTACATTTTCACCCCGAATGACAGTTATTAGTGAGACAGCGGGCTCTCGGAAGGCAGGGTCCCTGCATGGTCTGTTTGTGCACCTATCGCCATATGTTGGTAGATGGTCAAGGCCATGGAGATATTTGCAGAATGAATAAATGAATGAATCAAGAAGTGAATGAGGACTCCCCTGGTGGTGCAGTGGAGAGGAGTCTACCTGCCAATGCAGGGAACACCAGTTTGATCCCTGGCCCAGGAAGATTCTATATGCTGGAGAGCAGCTAAGCCCACACGTCGCAACTACTGAGCCTGTGCACTGCACCTATGGTGCATCTACAGCTTTTGCTCTGCAGCAAGAGAAGCCACCGTAAAGAGAAGCCTGTGCATGGCAACTAGAGAGTAGCCCCCACTCACCCCACCTAGAGAAAAGCCCACACAAAGCAATGAAGACCCCATGCAGCCAAATATAAATAAACAAAATTATTTTTAAAAAAAACAAATGAAGGAAAGACATATTTCTAGAAAACTGAAAGTGAAGTAGATTTTCTATCAAAAAAAAAAAAAACCCTCTACTTTTCCATAGACTTTCATCAGAAAACAAAAGCTTTGTCTTCAGCTAAATTCCTGAGACCATGCCAGAATCAGAGAAGTGGTGGCGGCTAGGGTGATGTGCCAAGTGCAGCCTGCCCCAGCACCTCTCCCCAGAGACTTCCACCCTTGCCGAGCAGCCTAGGCACTTCTCAGGGAGGCTCTCAAGGCCTTGGGACTTTCCAGAAGGAGGAGCACAGGCGTTCATGCAGTGCCTGCTTGCACTTTTCTGGAAGATACAAAACTTCTAAAAGGTTGGTATCACTAGTCCCATTCTGTGGTTGGAGAAACTGAGGCTCAGAGAGATGGAGCCTTGATCTAGTAACTTGACAAGACTGGCAAGAGCTGAAGCTGTGGAACTCTAAGGGCCTGGCCTCTCCCACAATAATATCCAGAGCCCAGAGTCTGGGAGGCTAAGGGGCCCAGAGAAGAGTCTCACATGGCGTTGGAGAGAGAGGGTCCTGCCTTCACTGGCGAAGATAGTCCCTCAAGAACTTTTTTCCTCCAGAGCAGCAGTGATGCCTATGGGCTGTGCCTGAAGAGCATTGAACTCCAGTCTAAGAGCCAGTGTCCAGGCTGGGGATGTGTTCCACTGGTCACGCTGTCACCCTGGGACTGGGGAGGAGATCTGGGGTGGAGGTGGAAGATTTGCCATGGGGGAAGGGGCTGGTCTCCAGCACACATCTGGGGACGCCCTTCCGTTCTCCTCCTCCCAGTCTGCCCAGGGTTGACGTTTCTCAACTTGGCCCTGCAGGCCCCTCCTGGGAGTCCGGCCAAGCAGCCACTTCCTTATGGGGCTGGCAGCTGCTGGGCCAGTCTCGGCTCACTTCTAAGCCTGGATCAAAGCTCCAGTTTCTTATGAAGGACTGTGGGTTGGGGATCGATACATTCAACTGTCTTGGCACTGTGTCTGACCCCATGTGAGCCCCAGGGACGTGGAGATGAGTAAGCCACTGGCTTCCTCCCTTGTGGCTCCATTCTACTCAGGAGGCAGAGTGTGCAGAAAGTTTCTAGCCCTACCTTGGTGCCATGGTAGAGATATCTAAGTGCTGGGGGAGTCTAGATGGGAAGAAAGTGGGGAGACGATTCAGCAGGCACCAAGCTGTGAAGGTTAGATGTCAGGCTATGGCACGTGGACTTTACTTTGAGGACAAAGGGAGCTGTCCCATGTTTTGAAGCAAAAGCCTCCCACAAACAGGTTTGTGCTTCAGAAACACACCAACCCGATAAGTGTGTGTGTATATATATGTGTGTGTGTGTGTGTATTTCATCTTAACATAAATTACCTATTTTAAATTAAAACAATTATATTTTCCAACAAAACTTTAGAGAGTGGCATTATTTTATATTTATATATTATTTTATATTTTGGTAATGTCTTAAAAGAAAGCTGGATTTTTGTATATGCCTCTATACTTGATCTTTATTTTCAATAAACATGTATAGTTTTTAAGGTGAAAATTAAAGCATCTCCATTTTGCAAAAATAATACCAAACCTAAGAGAACACAGAGCAGATGGATATGAACCCAGATGAACCGGTGACCCATATGGTGCCTGGGAATGGAAAGAACCCTAGACTTCTGGTTCACAGTCAAGTTCCTGCCGCTGACATGCTGGATTACTTTGACCAAAGTACTTCCCCATCTCAACCTCAGTTCCTTTGCCTGTAAAGTGGGGATTCTCTTACCTCATAAGGACTGCCATCAGGACAAAATGGGGTGTCAGAGGACACTGTATGTTTGTACACATTTGCCAAAGGTAAAACAGAGATGTGAGGGTCTGGAAGGCTCTCTCTACATGCCCACAGATGTTTTAGATACCCTGCTGCAAACTCACCACCCATCCATCTCTTGAGAAGTCTCTCTCTCAGCTGTTTCAGCTCAAACTCAAGCCTGTCCCGTGAAAACGTGGCCCTGTCCTGAGAAGCGATCGTTCACACGTTCGCTGGGCCACCTGCCCGCCAGGTCCGGCCTACTGGGCTGGGAACGTCAACATCGGCCCCTTCCTGGTGAGAGAAGGAACAGGGAGCCGGCTTGTTCTCCGAGAGCAGAAGACGGGCCGGCGAGGAGGAACATTTTAAGGTGGGACGCTTCCTCCTGCACCGTTGGCAGCTGTCTACATAAGGCATCCATTATGCGCTGCCCCTAAGGCCAGTGGGCCTGAGAGGCTAGGCTAAAATTAGTGTAAAAATACGCTCCTGCCAGAGACACAGAACATCCGAAGGTCAGATGCCTCAGCCAGCCACCCGGGCAGGAGCTGGGAGCGGGCACAGAACAGCTGTGGCAGCATTGGCCTCTGCTTCCTCTCGGGCATGGGGACGACAGTCCTGCCCAGAGTCCTGCTTCCACAGCTCGGCTTGAGTTGAAAAATAGGATGCAGAGTACAACCCCAAACATGTTTTTCAAAAAATCTGTGTACATTCATAGGAAAAAAAAGGTGGGAGAGGAATTCACTAAATATCCAAGAGGAAGTATTAAATATGGAATAGTGGCTGAATTGTTTTTCTTTTCCTGTACTTTCCAAAACATTCTCAACAAATACATACTACTTTTTCAATCAGAAGAAAACACAGTTGAACTACCCTGGTGGTCCAGTGGTTAGCAATCCACCTGCCAATGCAGGGGACACAGGTTTGATCCCTGATCCAGGAAGACTCCACATGCCACAGAGCAACTACTGAAGCCTGTGCACCCTAGAGCTCATGCTCAGCAGCAAGAGGAGCCTCTGCAATGAGAAGCCCCCACAACTAGAGAGTAGCCCCCACTTGTCACAACTAGAGAAAGCCCACGCACAGCAACGAAGAATCAGTGCAGCCAAAATAAATAAATAAATAAATACATAATTTTTTTTAAAAGAAGAAAACACAACAAAAGATGTCATCTATTATATGTTTATATTAAATATAATTTTGCATATATCTTAAATTTATAAAAGTGATTAAATTGTATACATTTTTAAGTCATATAGCAAGGGCTTCCCTGGTGGCTCAGACTATAAAGAATCTACCTGTAATGAGGGAGACCAGGGTTCAATCCCTGGGTCAGAAAGATCCCCCTGGAGAAGGGCATGGCAACCCACTCTAGTATTCTTGCCTGGAGAATCCCATGGACAGAGGAGCCTGGTGGGCTACAGTCTATGGGTTGCAAAGAGTCAGACATGACTGAGTGACTAACACACACACACACACACACACACACACACACACAGAGTCATATAGCACATGTGTATGTAAATGTGTTTAGGTATCTAGTCCACTGATGCTCATCGCTTTGAATTCCAGAATATCAAGCCTGACTGGCATTAAAGAGAAACATTCTCCAAGTCTTCTTTTATGGAAGAAACTGAGGTTGCAGAAGCAAAGCAGGATGCTGAGAAACATTCACTGATCTTCATTCTGACAGGAGTTTCCCCAAATCTTGCCCACTTTAATTCTGTGGTTGTTTTCACTCCCACTTTATGGAGATAGAAACTGAGGCACAGAATTGATTCACCCCACAGCACCCAGCTAGGAAGCCACAGAGCCAAGTCCCAGCCCTGCTTTCCTATCCAGAGCCCATGGAGCTGGGAGGAAGGACCTGTGGAAAACACTGGCTCCCTACTGTAAGTAGAGCTTCAGTGAACGCTGGGGTGCATGTGTCTTTTGGAATTATGATTTCCTCCCAGGATTAAGATTGCTGGGTCATATGGTAGCTCTATTTTTAGTTCTTCTTAAAATTTTTTTTTTATTAAAGGATAATTGCTTTACAGAATTTTTTTGTTTTCTGTCAAACCTCGACATGAATCAGCAATGTAGGTATACATATATATCCCCTCCCTTTTGAACCTCCCTCCCATCTCCCACCCCATCCCACCCCTCTAGATTAATACAGAGCTCCTGTTTGAGTTTTCTGAGCCATACAGCAAATTCTTGTTGGCTATCTATTTTACATATGGTAATTAAGTTTCCATGTTACTCTTTCCGTACATCTCTCTTCCCTCTCCTCCTGTCTCCCCATGGCCATAAGTCTATTCTCTATGCCTGTTTCTCCATATTTTCAGTTTTTTAAAGAATCTCCATACTGTTCTCCATAGTGGCTGAACCAATCTACATTCTCACCAACAGTGTAAGAGGGTTCCCTTTTCTCCACACCCTCTCCAGCATTTATTGTTTGCAGATTTATCGTTGATGGCCATTCTGACCGGGAAGGACATGGAAACAAGCTTTCTGTCCATCATTAGAGGAAGATGTGGTCCATATAGACAATGGAATACTACTCAGCCATATAAAGGAAAGGCATTACGCCATTTGCCAAGAAGTGGATGGACCCAGAGCCTGTCATACAGAGTGAAGCAAGTCAGAAGGAGAAAAATAAATATGGTATATTAACACAACTATGTGGGATCTAGAAAAATGACACGGATAAACATATCTGCAAAGCAAAAAAAAGAGACACAGAAGTAGAGAACAAATGTATGGGTGCTAAGGGGGCAAAGGGGGAGGGCCGGATGAATTGGGGGATGGGGATTGGCCTGTATACACTACTATGGATAAAATAGGTAACTAATGAGAACCTACTGTAGAGCACGGGGAGCTCCAGTGCTCTGTGGTGACCGAATGGGAAGGATTTAGGGTCCAGAAAGAGGGGATATCTGTGTACATACAGTTGATTCACTTTGCTGTGCAGTAGAAGCCAACACAACATTGTAAAGCAACTAGACTCCAGTAAAAATTAAAAAGCAAAAAAAGAAAAACCACTAGCTCCCTGAAGCCTCAAGCATTCAGTAAGCCATCCCACACAGGAACATGTTTTGACCGTCCTTCCTGAGACCTTTGGGTGGGGCAGGCCTCCCCAGCCTCTGGAGCCTTTGAAGGAACAAGCGCACAGAGTGGTGTGGGGACACAAAGGTCACGGTGCCCCCGCTTTCTCCACGTGGGTCAGGTTGGGTGGGGAAGGTTTGCAGGGGAAGGCAGGCAGGTGCCAGGTCTTCAGAACGGGGAAGCTGACCCTCAAGCTCTGCATCCCTTCACTGGCCCCCTCCAGCTTTCCAGTGTTCCAGCTCTGGAAATGCCTTGAAGCCACTTCACGTGCTGGTATCTGAGGCTTCTGCTCCAGCTGCAACGTCTGTCTGCAGTGCCTGTCCCTGTCTCCATCTACTGTCCCTGCTCTTTCAGGGTTTGGCACATCCCTGCGTTTAAGCATGCTTCTTAGCAAACACATTTCACTGAGTGCCTACTGGAAATGGCAACCCATTCCAGTATTCTTGCCTGGAGAATCTCATGGACAGGGGATGCTGGTGGGCTACTGCCCATGGGGCAAAGAGTCGGACACAACGGAGTGACCAGCACTGACACTATGCATTAGAGCAAGACACAGTCCCAGCCCTGCCGGCGCCCTGAGTTCTTAGAGAAGGCTCAGTGTTCAGGCTGCACCAGGTCATTCAAGCGAGGGCTCTGAGGTCAGACTGCCCAGGTTTAGCCTGGCTTGGCCACTTCCCAGCCGTGTGTGCCCAAGACAGTCACTCGGCCTCTCTGCATCAGCTCTCCTCGTCTGTAAAAGAGGATGATAACTACCTGCCTCATAGCACTGTTGTATAGGTAGAGTGTGAATCTATATAAAATTCTTGGAGCCTATTATACAGAGTGAAGTAAGTCAGAAAAAGAAACACCAATACTGTATATTAACGCATGTATATGGAATTTAGAAAAACGGTAACGACAGTTCTATATGCAAGGCAGCAAAGGAGACACAGATGTAAAGAACAGCCTTTTGACTCTGTGGGAGAAGGCGGGGGGCGGGGAGATTTGAGAGAATACCACTGAAATGTGTGTATTACCATATGTGAAATAAATGACCAGCGCAAGTTCGATGCATGAAACAGGGCACTCAAAGCTGGTGCTCTGGGACAACCCAGTGGGATGGGATGGGGAGGGAGGTGGGAGAGGGGCTCAGGGTGAGGGGACATGTGCACCCATGGCTGATTCATGTCAATGTATGGCAAAAACCACCACAATATTGTAAAGTAATTATCTTCCAATTAAAATAAATTAATTGATATAAAAAATAAAGGATTACCTCTTAAAAATATTCTTAGAGCAGTGCCTGGCACATAGCAAGTGCCCAATGATCATTTGTTATTATAATTTTTCTTCTTATTACTAGCATATTTCTCAGGTTCCCTCCTTATGATGGCCCCGGCTCCTGCCTTCTAGCTACATCTCCTCCACAGCCCCTTAGAGCATCAGTAGCGCTGTGATACGGGCCTTTGAGGACGATGCATCCTCATATTCCTGTATGTGGTGCAGGGACCATATTTACTCATCTCTATCCCAGGCCCTGGCACAAATACAGCAACAGTGTCTCCAGGACTACTGTCAAGTTGGTGGGTAACACATGCCCTCCACTCCAACCAAGAAGTTGGCTGGAGGTGGGTGTGTGGGAGATGAAGACCCCCAGGCATAGGCGGTTACACCGCTCCCCAGGGGAGTGACAAGACAGGGCTGGAGCCCAGTGCTCTGGCCCCCAGAGCCTACTCTTCCGTCTCTCCCAGGAGACAACAGATGTGAAGGCGTTTCGAGTCCTGCCAAGAGAGGAAACTGCAAAACTACACAATTGCAGAGTGTTACCCGCCACACAGAAGACGACTCCAGGGCGGGAGCCACCTGGGTATGTAGTGGAGGGGGGAGGGCTGAGCAAGAAGGGCTTTAGTAACAGTACTGCGTTCTTTCTCTCTTCCTTTCTTTTAAATATTTATTCATTTATTTGGCTGCGTGGGGTTTTTTGCTTTGGCACATGGACTCTCTAGGTGTGGCATGTGGGCTTGGTTGGCCCACGGCCTGCGGGATCTTACTGTCTGGACCGGGGATCAAATCCACGTCCCCTGCATTGCAAGGCAGATTCTCAACCACTAGACCGCCAGGGAAGTCCCTGAATTCTCTTTTTAAACAAACAGTTCTTTTTTTGCATTTTTAAAATTTTTGCTTTTAATATTTTTGGCCGCATTGCATGGCATGTGGGATCTTAGTTCCCCAACCAGGGATCGAGCCAGCACCCCTTGGATTGGAATTAGGGAATCTTAACCATTGGGCCACCAAGGAAGCCCGACACTGCATTCTTACAGGACTGCTGTCTGGGGGGAGGCGGCCCAGCGTTCTTCAGCGGCGGGGGAGGAGGGGAACCAGGTCGGGTGGGAAGAGAGGTTCTGATGAAGTTCAGTAGCCCTGCACTAGAGAGGCTGCTCTTCACTAGGAGATCTGAAAGGCCCCAGTGGGGCACAGACAGCTCAATGAGAGGTTCCTGCACTGGGCCTCCCATGGCTGATGTTCAAGGTTCTGACACAAGCATCTCCTTGCTGCTCTCAGCCTCTCCCAGGGGCCCAGAGTCTTCCCCTGGCACCCCAGACTGACCATCTGCTTCCTTCCTCAATCATATAGGGCCCAACCTGAGCTCCTTAACCTGGCATTCAAAGGCCCACCTGCTTCTCCCAGGCTCACTTCTCCCCACTCTTTCTCTGCGCCTACTAATCCCAGTTATTCCACCTTTGCATGTGTTGTCTCCTTACCCTGGAAGGCCCTTCTTCCTGTTTTGCCTGGTGAACTCCTATTCATCCTTCAAAGCCCAGTTCAAGTTTCACCTTCCAATAGTCCTCCCTGAACCACCCCCACAACCAAACCCAGACAGAACGGACCCCTCCTGCCTTCACAGGTTTCCTCTACAGTGGCTATTTACACATTGTCTCCTCCTTCAGACGGGAAGCTTTTTCAGAGCAATGATGTGCTTTATTCTTCTCTGAGCCTCAGTGCCCTCTGGTCTTATCTCCTGGGCAGCTCTCCTGGGCTTCCTCGCAGATCAGCCGATAAGCTTTGGCCTTGCGCTCACTCCCACACAAAGAAAGGCCCTGCTCTTAGGTTAACCTGCTCTCCCACCCTTTGTTGCCTTTCACCCAGCTTGATCTTCACACCCACACTCTGCTGCGGGCCTGCCCACGCTCTCCGCATGTGTGGGCCGCCTTCGCCCTTCCCGTCTGGGCACTGCAGTCTACCGTGACCATGATGTGCTGTGCAGCCGTGACAGGGCCCATGCAAGGCTGGTGACTGTCCATGTTTGAATCTGACTTCAAGCACAGTTCGCTGGAAGGTCCTGGCCCCCAAAGCACACATGCATACACAGGGCACACGCGAAGCCCAACCCAGGCTCCCCGTGGACGGGAGGTCCACAGAACAATCAAATAGGAGGTGAGCCCTAGGGCAGTGGCAGACAACTGCTGTGCCCTTGGTCCCTCCTCCCAGCCCAAGCCCTTGATCAGAGCCTGGAAGAGCTGACTTCTGGCCTGCCCCATTCACTGAATCCTATTCCCTCACATTCACACAGAAAAACAGAAACAAAGAAAGGCAGGTTCCTGTCTGAGATTTTCCTGAGTAGTGAAGGCTGACATGGTGTCAGAACCAGTTCCCTGGCTCCTCTCCCAGGACACGTTCCTAGCGCCATATGCTGCCATGGGTAGAAATGCCAGCTGCAGGACTCTGGACATTTGGCAGCGTTTTCCTGAAGTCTTGGTAGAGTGCGGGGCTCCATTCTCCTGCCAAGGCTGGAGGCAGCACCACCTCCCTCCTGGCCACACACACGCCCATGGTCTTAGGGTTGTGCTGAAATGGCTCCACGTCCCATGGTGGGAGGGAGTGATGGGGAGCTTACCTGCTAAGGGCCAGCCGTGGTCTCATGGTCGAGATATGTCAGTTTTTTAAGAGCGTGCAGGGCTGTGCTGGAGGGAGGCCTGTGGGAAGCAGAGAATGTGAGAATATTATACCACCGCCATCTGTCAACTTGCACTTGAGTTTGAAAAATGCATCCCCACATGGTGAGCACAGCCTTGCTGAGAAGAGCTTCACAGCTGAGCTCCAGCCACCACCCCTTCTCCAACAGGGTCATCCCAGGGTCAAGATCAGACTCCCCGGGGGTGCCATCGTAGCCTCCTGACCCCGCTCCCAGAGCTGGAAGTCTGGAGTCAACAAGCCCCCGCTGGTGCATCTGTGTTCTATTTCTGCTTCCCAGTGGAGGAACTCTCGCTTTCGAGCACTCCTTGAGAAAAACCTCCCCTCACGGGCTCCCAGAGCACCAACCGTTGTAATTCACTCATTCTTTCTCCCATTATCCATTCATTCATGCCAGCACTCCCTAGCCACTTGGGGAAGCTCTTAGTGTTGCTGTGAGGTCTTATGGAAGCAGTCACGGAAAGGGACAGCTCAGGTCTGGTAAGTCACTTGTATACCCAGCGCAAATGCCACAGCTCCCAATCCCCAGCCTGGTGGGCTCCCCTCTCTGAGTGATCCTGTGCTAGACATTGGGCAGAGCCCTTACACTCCATGCAGGACCACAGGATGCTTCCCATCAATTTTAGCATGAGGACTCCTTTTCATGCGCAAGTATTCCTCAAAATTCCCCACCCCTTCACTGTGCACTTAGTATCTTTTCTTTGAAAAAAAATACAAAAGCTACAGGAATGTTCTAAGTCCTTCCAGTCATGTCCGACTCTTTGAGACCCTATGGACTGTGGCTGGCCAGGCTTCTCTGGCCATGGGATTCTCCAGGCAAGAATATCGGAGTGGGTTGACATGTCATCCTCCAGGGTATCTTCCCAACCCAGGGATCGAACCTGTGTCTCTTACGTCTCCTGCGTTGGCAGGTGGGTTTTTACCACTGGCGCCACCTGGAAAGCCCTACAAGAACATAACGCCTTACAATTAACTTGTATTTTAGTGATCACAGCACCACTACATCTAGTTAGATAATGGTTATATACACTCGACACATGTTATTTCTGTCTTCCATGTTTAAGGCTTTGACCCCTTGGAGAGCCATTCATGCAATATTTGTTCAATGGGTATTTAAGGGGCATCTCTGGGATGCCTGGCTCCGGGGCCACACTTAGGAGTCCAGGAGGGGAAAGAGCAGTGGCTCTGCATGGTGGGGTGCTTAAGCTTTAACCCAGCACAGACTGGACACGAGCCCTAAGCAGGCCACGTGGCCTGCCTCTAGCCCAAAGTCCTTATGAGTAAAGTGGAGATGATCACCCTGACCCTGGAAAGTCATAATAGGATGAAGTGAGGTAGAAAGCACCCAGGTCAGGGCCTGGCATAAAGCAGAAGCTCAACAAATGGGCCCCAGAGGACTTGTATCATCATCGACCGTCAGCCTCATCATCATCATTGCCTTTATGATCGCCACCACCACCATCGCTGTGAATATCCTCATCGTCAGACCTCCACCGCTGCCACCACCACATCATCCTTTCCATCTCCTGCTGAGCCCCAAGAGGCCTGTCCTTGCCCCTCCAGTAGGATACACTGTAGTCTCCACCTTATAATAGAGAGGTGTGTATGCACATTTCCTTTCTCAAAGTCATGTGCTGCTCTATAATTTCAGAGCTGTGTGAAGCTGGGTAAGGTACTTAACCTGTCTAAATCTGTTTCTGCATGTAAAAATGGGACACATTTTAGTAACTCATGGAATTGCTGCAATGTAAATGCATATAAAAACTCAACACACTATCTGGGATTTGGTAAATGCTTAATAATTGCTGGTCATTATTACTGTTATTATTACACTTCTCCTCCTAGCCTCTGAGCCCCTGCGAGCAGAGACCATGCCAAATTCATCTCAGTCTCCCCACAGAGTCTAGCACAAGGCTTTTCTCCCAACAGACATTAATGAATGTTTGCTAAAACAGTCTTGGAGGCCTACACAAAATGAGATGTAAAATAACTCAAGGGCCAGGACATGGAATATGGTCAAGGAGAGAGAAGGATAGAGCCCTGATGAGACTCTGAAAACTTCCAACAGATCTCCTGAAGGGAGCCATTTGTTACCCGGGGAGCCAATCGGCAGACCTGCTAGGACCTTCAGCCATTCATTCATTCATCAAGCTGACCAAACTCTCATTTGGTTCAATAACAAATCCTTGCCCAGTGCCTTTCCCCCCCTATTTAAAACCTTGCTTCCATCTGGCACACCAGTTGGTCTTCACAGAAATGCTTGGAGGCAGTTAGAACAGGTAGGAACAATCCATTTTGTAAATAAAGAACTGGAGACTCAGAGAGGCGATGAGACTTGCCAAAGGGCACATGACAGTCAGGGACATGGTGGAAAGTAGACCAGGGTCCCATTCACTACATTGACTCCTTTCCACTGGCCCCATGACATCAAGCACTCTACAAACCCGGAATCGCTCATTCTCACTGCCCACTTTGCTTCTCAGCAAACAAACCTGAATTAAGTTATTTTGGCGCTATTTTAACATGCCTGTTGGAAAAGAAAGACGAGCAGTTCCGTGAGTCAGGGACTATGAGAGCCACAACAGTATAGGGGCAATGAAATGTATGGGTGCTGACCCCAGATGGCCTGGGTTCAAATCCTGACTCTGACATTCATTAGCTGTGGGACATGGGACAGAGCACTTAAGCTCTCTGTGCCTTGATTTCTTCATCTATAAGGAAAACTCATTCCAGCTCTCTGCAGGACTGTGATGGTTAAATGAACTAATTTGTGTGCAGTATCTAGAACAGTACCTGGTACATAGAAAGGGTTAGGTGTAATCATTATTTTTAATACTTTTTATGTTATAAGTTTCTATCTTAATATTTTAAATTATTTCGATGTTGATGTATGACGGCACTGAGTCTGTTGCTGTGCACAAGCTTTCTCCAGCTGTGGTGAGTGGGGGCAGTGCACAGGCTCCTCATTGCAGTGGCTTCTCTTATGGCAAGACACAGGCTTTAGCTGTGTGGGCTTCAGTAGTTGCTGCATGTGGGCTTAGTTGCCTCACAGCATGCATAATCTTCCCAGACCAAGGATCGAACCCATGTCCCCTGCATTGGCAGGTGGACTCTTTACCGTATCACCAGGGAAGTCCTGTAATCATTATTACTTATGATGCATGCTCTGCACCTTGAACAAGGCCTGGCACAGAGAAGATCCCTAAAAAACATTTGTTGGATGGTTTAATGCATGAAAGACTCCCTGGAAAGAGGTCGGTAGCTGTGCCTCCAGGATGGATAAGTCAGTCACAAAGGGAGCTGGAGTTCCGGCCTCAGAGAACCTAGGGTCCCCGAGTTCCTAGGCCAGACAAAACCAGGAGGAAGGAGATTGGTTCAGGAGGCTTTATGTGCAATGCACCTCAGGCTGTGCATGCGCTGTGTGCTCAGCTGCTCGGTCGTGTCCGACTCTTTCCGACTCCATGGACTGTAGGCCACCAGGCTCCTCTGTCCATGGGATTTTCCAGGCAAGAATACTGCAGTGGGTTGCCATTTCCTCCTCCAGGGGATCTTTCCAACCCAGGGGTTGAACTGGAGACTCATGCATTGGCGGGTGGATTCTTTACCACTGCACCACCAGGGGATCTCTTATGAAGAGCAGTAAATATGACTAATGATAGTTAAGAATACGGGCTCCAGAGTCACTTAAATTCAAGTCCTCACTCTCACTCTGTTACTACTAGTTGCGTACTTACTTCCTAATATTGCCTCAGTTTCCTTATCTGTAACATGAGGATGCCTACCTTGATGGAAAGTTGGGTTGATCAGATGTCCTATGGAGGAGGTAAAGCCTCCTATACCCAGCCCTGGTTCAAAGAAATACTGATGATGAGCCTAACAAGGTCAACAGCAGCTGACCATGATGGCACTCGTCCCAAGGGCCAGTTCATCCTGTGCCAAGTGCTGTTTCTACCATGCTGTCCCTCATGTGGCCTTTGCATTCCTCTGCTACAGCTGTGACATGCTAGAAATTCTTAAGCTGCAGCCTCGGCCAAAAGGCTGCTGAGAAAAGGCAAATTCTCTATTTGGTCCCAGCGCAGATTGGAATCCATGGAGGTGACATGGCTCCTTGGGAAATGGTCCCCTGGGAAAGGTGGTCTCCAAAGAATCCACCTGGGGTGTCCCTCCCAAGCACCAGTGCAAGCATCTCACAGTCACCATTCAGGGGCCTCCAGGGCAGTCCCAGTCCCTATGGGGGGTGCAGACCCTGCTGTGCTCAGTGTCTCTGTTCAAGACCCCCAGACTCACCAGTTGGCCTGCTTATGGGAAGGAATGGACATTTGCTGAGCCAGAAACTTTACAATCTTGATTTCATGTAATCCTCACAGCAAGCCTGCAGGTGGGCACCCGGAGGTCTCCGTGGACCAGCTACAAGACCCTGAACAAACTACTCAGTCACCCATGCCTCCGTTTTCTCACCTGTGAGCACTAGGCAAGTATCCTTATTCAGTAAACCTATTTTGCAGAGGACGTTGAAGCACTGTGGGAAGGGAGGTGCTCTGTTCAAGGTCATATAACTAACAAGTGATGAAGCTGGAGCTGCATGACTTCACAGTTCCATCCATTCACTCATCATCAATTCTGTTTTGAAGGCCCACCCGGTACTGCGTACTAGATCCAAACTCCCTCTCTTTTAAAAAAACATTCATAGATGGTTTTATGGTATTATACTGAAACTGCATTTTTAATTTTCTAAAACCACAGTGACTTAACAGAAGTCAATATATTTTTTATCTTTGAATAAAATTGTATTGACAGGTTCTAATAAGTTTTTGCTTATATATTTGTTATTCTTTATTTCTTTTTTAGATTTTTTTAGAAATAAATAATAAAATAGAACCATTTGGAGAAATAAAAAATATTCAAGATGCACTGGGACAGAAACAGTATAAGCCCAAAAGACTAAATTGTTTACTATCTGGCCCTTTATAAAACACGTTTGCTGACCCCTGATCTACTTGAAGCGACAAACAGATTCAAGGGATTAGATCTGATAGAGTGCCTGAAGAACTGTGGACAGAGGTTCATGACATTGTACAGGAGGCACTGATCAAAATTATCCCCAAGAAAAAGAAATGCAAAAAGGCAAAATGGCTTTCTGAGGAGGCCTTAAAAATAGCTGAGAAAAGAAGAGAAATGAAAGGAAAAGGAGAAAAGGAAAGATATATCCATCTGAATGCAGAGTTTCAAAGAAGAGCTAGGAGAGATAAGAAAGCCTTCCTAAGTGACAATGCAAAGAAATAGAGGAAAACAATAGAAAGGGAAAGACTAGAGATCTCTTCAAGAAGATTAGCAATACCAAGGGAATGATTTCATGTGAAGATGGGCACAATAAAGGACAAAAATAGTATGGACCCAACAGAAGCAGGCAGCATGGGCCACAGCCTGGTCTAACTCAACGGAACTGTGAGCCATGCCGTGTGGGGCCACCCAAGGTGGCCGGGTCACGGTGGAGAGTTACGACAGAATGGGGTCCACCGGAGAAGGGAATGGCAAACCACTTCAGTATTCTTGCCTTGAGAACCCCATGAACAGTATGAAATGGCAAAAACATAGGACACTAAAAGATGAACTCCCCAGGTGGGTAGGTGCCCAGTATGCCAAGGGAGATCAGTGGAGAAATAACTCCAGAAAGAATGAAGAGATGGAGCCAAAGCAAAAACAACACCCATTTGTGGATGTGACTGGTAATGGAAGTAAAATCTGATGCTATAAAGAGCAATATTACATAGGAACCTGGAATGTTAGGTCCACAATTCAAGGCAAATGAAAAGTAGTCAAACGGGAGATGGCAAGAGTGAACATCAACATTTTAGGAATCAGTGAACTAAAATGGACTGGAACAGGTGAATCTAACTCAGATGACCATCATATCTACTACTGTGGGCAGGAATCCCTTAGAAGAAATGGAGTAGCCATCACAGTCAACAAAAGAGTCCAAAATGCAGTACTTGGGTGCAATCTCAAAAACGACAGAGTGATCTCTGTTTGTTTCCAAGGCAAACCATTCAATATCACAGTAATCCAAGTCTATGCCCACTAATGTCAAGGAAGCTGAAGTTAAATGGTTCTGTGAAGACCTACAAGACCTTCTAGAACTAACACCACAAAAGATGTCTTTTTCATTATAGGGGGCTCAGGGAAAAACTTGTGGGGAAAAGCATCAATGGATCCAATAAACCCATACACTTCCTGCAGAGAATTTTTTTCTCGGAAAACAAAACTTACATTGAAGACCAGTGTGTAAACTAGATAAAGATGAGGCGCCGGCAGAAGTTGAGCAGGGCATGTTTCAGGTCGCCCTCACAGCTTTCTCCAAGACTGCCCCAAATGGGGCTCTGCGTCACCCCTCGGCATTCTTGGAGCCCAGCTGGCAAACGGCTCCATTCGACCACCCCCTGGAGACCTGTAGAGCCCTTGGTCCTTTGCCAGGTTGAGGGCACTGGTGAGAGCACCAGAAAGGATGCTCTGTGCTCACAGAAGGCAGCGCCATGTCCTGCGGAAGACACAACTGCGAGCGCAAAGACAAGGCTTCACTGTGGGTGTTAAAAAGTACAAGTCAAAACTGTGCTTCCATGAAGGGTGTTGGGTTGGGTAGGAAAGGACTCAGCATTCTGCAATGGCAGTTCTGGAGCCATCTGAGGCTCTGACGGGTGGCAGGCTGATGCCCCAGAGGAGGAGGGTCTTTGGCAGGTGGATAAGCCTACAGGACAAATACATGAACCAAGGCTACAATCTCATTTCTGTTTGAAACCTGAAGAACAAAACATAGCTAGCAACAGGATGTGGGACAGTACAGTGAAGTGGTTAAGAGGGGGCTCTGGATCAGATTTGAATCCTCCTCTGCCACTGACTTGCCCATGGGGAAATCACTAACTCTTCCCAAGCCTCAGTTCCCTCTCCTGTAGAAAAGGAAAATGGCAGCCATATGAGAGAACAGTTGGAAGGATTAAATGAAATAGTGTCTGCCAAGTGCTTACCGCCTTACCTGCCCCATAGTAGATGCTCTGTCATGGTTTGCTATTTGGCCCAAGGGACCTAGTCAAGCCTGTAACCCATCCTTCCTGGAGTTTGGTTAACCTGGGCATGGACCTCTGATTCATGCAGTCTTGAGGAAAGCCTCAGGGATGTTCTGGGGCTGTCACCAGTTCCCTGTAATTGATGAGTAGAAGAATGTGGAGAGCAGATGAGAGGAGCCAGGAGCAGCCATCCCTCAGGTGAATGTCTCAGGTTGCCTCTAGAATGACTTGACAGAATCCTCTGCTTGTCAGGGTGACGTCAGAGGGGGCTGCCTTCGTGGGGTCATGACGGGGTGCTCATGCGTCTCCTGCTCTGAGTGGCCATCCCGATGCAGTCAAGCTCTTGCAGCTTTTCCTCCACATGATGGACATGAAGCGTGCCATCTCTGCTTTGGCTTTGGGTCAGGCATCACGGGCTACTGTGGACATTTGCTGGGTTTTGGCCACGCAACTCCCCCACTCCCTACTTCTGCAATAGCACTGTGCTTTCATTTTGGAGGAATGAGCTCTCCTGCTCTGGATGGACAGTTAGGCAAGGCCCCCTGCAGCCCAAGGGATGACGTGAGGCTGAGCTAGGTATTTTGTTTGCTCCTCCCATGCCTCTGAATCTTCCACCTCTGCAGCCAGGACAGGACTGCCAGTGATTCGTTCCCGTTTTCTGCGCCTCCAAGGGGCCCTGGATCCTTTTCTGAGCCTGGTTCTCCAGCCTTCCTACAAATTCTGTGAGAGTCTCATTATCCTTCCAACTTAATCCTTTTTCAGTTGCGGTATCTAGTCAGCTTCTGTCACTTACACCTAACAGCCCTAACAGATGCAGAGAGGGAGAAGTCAAATGGCTTCCCTGGCTACAAAGGGCTGTGACCAGGGGCTCTGGCACCAAATGCAAACAGGAAAAGTTCAAGTGGAATCCAGAAGCCTTCCTTTGTTGGGGCCAGCCCTTCCCCATGCCCACAGGGTAAGCCATCAGTCCAATTCTGTAACGGTAGTTTCATTTCACTTTCTCGTGAGTGGTTCGGGCATAGGCATATGACTCAATTCTGGCTATTGGGGCCTTTTATTACCATGTTATAGCTAAAAGAAGGATCTCTGGGATAAGAAAGAGATTTTGGAAAAGATGATTCTTTTCTGCGCCATCCACCATCGTGCCTGCAAATGGCCATGGGACCATCTTATGACCTGGGTGAGAGAATGCTGAGTCGGTGGGAAGGTGGGCAGAGCAGGAAAAGCAGGGAAGGGATGGGTCCTTGTCATCATTGGGCTGCTGGGTTATTCAGATCTGGAACTGCCCGTATCTCTAGGCTTCTGGAGTTAATAAACCCCTTTTATTAAGCTGGGGCTTCCCTGGTAGCCACCTGCAGTTGGATTTCTGTTATCTGCAGCCCACAGCACACTTGTACCCAGCTAGAACTTCAGATCTGGGAGCATGTACCTACCAGAGGGCTGGGGTGGTAGCATCAAGGGCCAGTGGCAGGAGGAAGCCTGGGGAAGGGAGTATCCAGCGGGTGGGTAGGTCCAAGGAGGGCTACTCATGGGTAGGTATGGGTAGCCTCTGGCAGTGACAGTCTCTGAAGTTAGAAGAATGGCCGTGCCGTTTCCTGACCGTCTTCTTAGTTTGGGGCAAGAACCCAGCCAGAAGCTTGAGGGCATAATGAATAAGGTACAGCCCAACATATGGTTTGGGTGGAATAGTAAGAACTAGCCAGAATCTCATGGTATGAAGTTCAAATGGGGCTTTGACCCTTGCAGGGAATTGAAGGTTAAGACAGGGAAGCAGAGGCAGAAAGAAGCACACCCAGTTATGTAGAGTCACCAGCAGGGCAGGGTTTAGTGGAGGCTGAAACTCCATAAATATTCCCCTTTCACCACCTCCACCCACAGGAATGCCAGCAGAGCTCAGGGCAACCATGCCAATTCCAGGCCAGCCCCCTGGGCACTCCTACTGGCTTTGGCTCAGGCATTGGACTGGCACCTTGGACGGATGGCGCCTAAGAGAAGCAGGGAAGGCAGGGACTAACAGAGGCTGAGTTCAGGAAGCAACTTCCATCAGGAGCTGGGAGATCCCCGGTGAGACCTCCAGCTATGCCACTCTGCTTCTGACAGTGTGTAAGCAACCTCATGCCTCAGAGACCCAATCCTGTTCTAGTCTAAAGGCCCAGCAGCTGGACCACACTCCTCCCGCCATCCTGTTCTTTATGCATTAGCCAGGGATCAGGCGCTTCCTCCCGTTGTATCCTCATCGGCGTCTTCAGAGCTCCCACCATCCTGAGCCAGCACTGAACAAACCACAGAAAGTCTTTAGGGGCCATTTTCCTGGCTGCAAAGATCTTAAAAAGGTCATCTGGAGTGCCAAAGGGGAAACAGAAGCGCAGAGAAGAGGGGCATGCTCTTAACCTGCTGTGTGACCCTGGGTGGTCAATGACATTGCCAGCTTGCCTGTTCCATGGTCCAGCTTCAAAAGGACAAGCATGTGTGAAATGGTAAATTAACTCTTCAGAGCCAGATGGAATGGCCCCTCCCTCAGCCCGAAGTGAAGGCTGACTCCTCCCCCTCATCTCTCCTCCTCCAACAGCTGGGTCCCCTTCAACATCTGAAAGCTTAGTCCCACCCCTTGTTCCACCCCATCATGAGTATCATCTAAGGAAACCCTGGCTCAGACTTTCCTGCCCTAACACTGCGCTGTATTTCTGAAACTGTCTCCGCCTTGCTCCCAAGACCCGACACACCTTACTTCTCAGCCTTGGCTCAGCTCCCAGTGCAGCCCCACGAGCCTGATGCTGAGACTGCTCAGAAGGGCTGTGAGATGGCAGTGGCCGGCAGTGCCGGTAAAGCACGTGCTCCCTGCCAGGTGCCCATATGAGCATTTTGCAGAGATCACTTTAACAAATCCCCAAAGAGGGCCACGTCTGGCAGTTGCTATCATTCCTCCCATTTTATAGAAAAGGGAGCTGAAGGCCAGCTTACCAAAGGTCACCTGGCTGGTAAGTGGCAGTGCCCTGATGCCCCCCTGACAGCCCGCGTTGGCGGTTTCTCTGGTCCCTGCTGCAGGCCTGGAATGGGTTTTCCCTCTGCCAACCCCTGGGCTGGCCTTGAGTGCCTGCCCAGCCCCATGGGCGTGGTTGATCTCAAGTCCCAGGCCTCTCTCTCCCTAGCATTTTAGATTGCTGTCATGTCCTTCAGAGAGGACGTGAGATTTCACAGGACCTGGAAGAACACACAGAGGGCATGGAGGTAGGGCGAGAGGTGAGACCAAAAATCAAGTCTGGTTACTTGCAAATGTAGACCCCACGAGTATATCCATGAGTTGGTCCCCTCTTTTACCCACTCACCTGCAGTCACTGGGCTAGAGCTTCAGGGTGTTGATGGCACCCACCAACCAGGGAAAGCCGAGCAGGACAGCGAAAAAGCTCGATGACCCTGTGTTCGGACCCCAGTCCTGTCCCTCTGTGTTCTGTGAGCTTGAGGCACACCCAGAGGGAGGGTGCCCTCTCAGCGTCCGAGCCCCATCCGTGACATGAGGCTGATGACACCAACCTTGCAAAGCCTTCCTGAGAGATGTGAGATGCCTTCCACAAGCGCCGGGCTCTCAGAGGTGCACGCTCCTCTTGGCTCTCTCGGGGCTGAGAAGTCCGCGTGGTCCCAGTGATGCCCGCCACATGGCTGGCAGCGCCCTGAGAACACTGGGCATGCACGCTGGAGATAAATACAGGGTCCAGGCACCTGTTCCTGAACAAAGGGCTATTCTGGGGTTTTAATTGCTCATCAGGGGGAAGTCAGGCTTTGGCCAGTGACCAACCCTGGGGTGTTAGGACAAGCACTGGGGCATCACACACACCCGGGGGCAGGTGCAGAAATGCCAGCCAACAGGTGACAAATCCCAGACTGTCACCAAGGGAGGGCGCTTAAAAGGCCTCTGAGCATTCTCACAGTCTACAAATAGGGAAACTGACGCCTGGGCCGGGGGGAAGGCTTCCATTCACCGCTTCCACGAACACTCATCAAGCACCTCTTTTAGGCTTGGCTCTGTGCTCAGACCCAGGAACCTGACAGCGTAGGGGAGACAGAAGGCACACATGCAAACCCAGTGCCTTGTGACAACTGCCAGGAGGAGGCACGGACAGAGCCGGCGAGGCAGGAAGGAGGGACGCCACCCCGATCACGTGGTCAAGCGTTCATTCATTCATTCACTGTGTGCCTGGGGCTTGTCTGTACCAGGCGCTGCTTAGGTGCTGGAGACACGGCCCTGAATAAAGTTCAGTCCCAGCCCTCGTGGGATGTACAGTTTCACAGCAGAGAAAGGTAGTCACAGATAAATGAAGAGGAATATGATAGAATGTCAGGGTGCTACAGAGAAAACAACCAGGATAAGGGAACAGTAGGCACTTGCTGCTGGCTGATGTTTCAGGTAGAGACAGTCAGATTGATGCCAACCATGAAAAATTAACTTGACCGCAAGAGATACACAGGGTAGTGAATACTTTGCCTTCGGAGTGAAGAGGGGAACCAAGGCCCGGAAATAACCTGCCTCAGGAGTCACAGAGGACCAGCCATGGACTCAGAAACTGCCCCAGGTCTCCCCTCCAGGGCATGGCACGCCCTCTGTGCCCACAACCTCTTTCCCCACCTCTATCCTCCCCCAGGGTTGGGGAAAGCGCCACGCAGCTCTGCTGGGTGGGGGCCAGGCCCCTTCAGTCACCACCTCCTGGCTCACCAGTCGCCACATCTGAGACAATGAAGACTGACAGCCAGACCCTGGGCCATCCAGACACCGTAGGCTTGTCCCTCCCCCGTCACCTCCCACTGATGTCCGTGGTGCCTTGGTGTCAGACGCACATGGTGCCTGCACTTCTGAGTTGTATGACCTTGACAAATTCAGCACAGCATCTGTTGTACTGCACTCACCGAGCAGAGGGGGATTAAATAAAGTGAGGTGCTAAACGTCCACAGGAATCTGTGGCCCACAGGGGCCTAGAGAGGGCGGCCACCTTCCCTTCCTACATTTGCCCCCTCACAACCTGTACCTGGGCTGTATCCCAGAGCATCTCTCCCTCCTCAAGGCTCCCACAACCCTGAAAGTGCTCATGGTCTCTTCCTGTGTCTGCTGTTGGTCCCAGCTGGAGAGAAAGATCTCCAGCACCTGGAGCAGCCTCTGGCTCCTGCATGTCTCCAAGCCACTGGCTGGGGACTCAGCTTAAAGCCACACTCAGCACTGCTCCATAAACAGCCCCCACCATGCAGCTTCCAGCATGGAAAACTGAACTTGAAGAATCATGAGGAAGATAGACAGGCAGATTCAGAGTCAGCTTCTTATCAGCCTAATGACACTGGGCAAGTTAACTTTTTTTTTTTATGAATGAGGATAATAATCAGAGCAAAGGTTCTGCAAAATTATATGGTGATTTTAATATTATTGTTTTCATTATAGGATCATAGGTTGAGGCCAGAGTTTATTCTACTTGTAACCTAGTACTACAATCCTTTCCACAATGTCCTGACCCCTGGGCAACCTCTTCTAGTTGACCTCTCCAATGATGGGAAACTTACTCCCTGATGGGCAGTCCCTACCATATTTTGACTGCTTCTGAGCATCAGAAACATTGATGCCTGTTTTTCGAAGCCCTGTCATGCTGAGCTCTGGAATACAAAGAGGTGAGTGGGTGGTGAGAAAGCCTGGGGGAGGGTCTGGGGAGAGGTTTGAGATGATGGTGGGAGTGAGTCAGGAGTCAAGGGCACCTGGAAATAACATTTCCTGCTACTGGGCCAGAGAGCACTCTCTCATGTAGCCCCTCCACCGGAGGTCAGCTCCGCTTCCCAGGTAACCTCCCACTAATGGTGTCTTACTCTGCCCAAGGCTTCAGAGCCAGCCCGGCCCTTCCATAAGACGTCCTGCCTGGGCTGCCTTCTGCCTGGGATTGCTCAGCAGCTGGACCACAGGGCCCTGGGTTCTCCAGCCATGATGCATGATTAATGACTCTGATGAGCTCACCAGCCCACGGAGGGAGGGTCGATCGAGGGGAGGCCAGAGGCAGGCTGGTTATGGATTTTAACCCTCTGATGTTACTGGCTGGGAATTTAACATCAATAATTCAAAGCAGTGGAGAGTAGGGGTTGAGAAAAATGCAAAAGAGAGAGGGAGGTAAGGACAGAAACAGAGAAAGGAAGAAAAGGGATGGGGGAAGGGAAGGAGAAAGGAAAAGAAGCACAGATGATTTACTGAGTGTCTCCCAGTGCCATTTCCACCTCTTTTAGCACCTTCGAAGCCCCACTGAAATCTGGGAAGCATATACCATTCCCGCCATCACCCAGCCCAAGAAACTGAGGCATAAAGAGGAAAAGTGAGGGTCTCAGGGGTTGAGGGGCTATAGAAAGAACCTGGGTTCTGTCTGCTACACCTTGGCTCTGGTAGTGCCACCAGGTGAGGGAGCACAGAGAGGGTCCCTGCCAGTTGGAGGACAGTCAGCCCCAGCTTTACTCTGGGGCTGACATCCGGTGAGATGAGTCTGGAGGACTCTGTCCCAAGGAGAGAAACCAGTCGTCGGCCTTCTGGACAGCACCAGAACTTTGTTTCTGGAGCTGAAAAAATTAACTGCTATATTTAAAAGCATTGTTCGGTTGCTATGGCAACAGAGGGGCTAAGAATAATATAAAAAGAAGATGATATGCCAGGTTGTCACTGGCAACCCAATTTTAAGGGTGTGTGTATGTGTTTTAAAAGAGGGAGGGGGTGGGGAGGAGAGGGGAGACAGCATTTAGACCGTCCTCACTACTCCCTCTGGCACCAGCTGCCTCCGTGATATGTCCAAGATGCAGCCAGGCTGGGATCTCACAGGTCTGCCCGCGTCAAGGGAGAGCTGGCATGGCCTGGCCCTGAGCCTAAAGATAAAGGTGGTTCTCATTCCCAGATTGCTGTCCCCTCCTGACAGCCCCCCACTGCCTGGGCAGCTTCCCTCAGCTGTGGAACCCCAGCCGGAGGCACCTCTCAAACAGATGGCCCCAAAATAGCTTCTTCCCTCCAACCTGGGAGATAGCAGCCAGCCTGGCAGACTCCCTGGGGACCACCAGGGAGAACAGATGGTCGGGAGAGAAGAGCAAGAGACGGATTTATTGATCTGCAACGTGGATGTCAGGCTTGGGCACACGTGGGCACAGGGTGGCCCTGGCTCTCTGAGGAGTCCTGCAGAGAAACCCTAGGTCTAACCTTGGTCTGGAGCCTGGGCCCAGGTGACCTGGAGGATCCCAGAGCAAGCCTGACCAAGGACAGGAAGGTGGATGGGGACTGTGGCCCCTTGTACATCAGCCAGATGCTTGTCAGGGCTGAGACGGACGCACCCATGGGAGACATGGAGGGACTAGACAGCCCAAATCCCCAGGTAGTTCATTAGCAGTCACGTTTTGGAAAGAGATCTATTATTTTTACCTCTGCCACGATCATGTACTTTGGAGGGAACTGTGAAATCAGTCAGCCAGGATCCCTGTGCCACATCTGCGGCATGACCTCGAGCCAGGCCCTCAGCATCTCTGGACCTCAGTCCTGCCATAGGTAAAAAGACAGTGACTTTTTTTTTTTTTTTTTTCAGGACAGCAGGTAGGCCTAAGTAAACTGGAGTTTATACAGCAGTAGGCCTGGCTCACAGAATATCTTCAGCGGATCACACCTCCCACCAGGAGAAACTCTTGCTTTAGCACTTCTCCCTTCAAGCCAACTCTGAAGACCATGGAAACATCTGTGCGAATGAATGAGGAATGAGGCACAGCTGGGGAGGTGCCATCACACAGAGATGGTCACAGAGGCCCTCAGGGCAGCTGGATGTGCCTGGAGGGTCAGGAAATTCTGGAGGAAGGGGATGGTCTCATAGAACAAGGAGGAGAGGGAGAAGGAAAGACATTCTGGGCAGAGGGATGACTTGAACAAAGGCAAGGAGGAGGGTCTGAGAGCAGGGGACAAGCTCGTGGGGCCGGAAGCTACTGGCAAGGAGAGTCACTAGAGGAGGGAAATGATCAGATTGGTGTTTCAGAAGGGCCCTGTGTCTAGCTCAGCAGGGATGCTAAATGGGCCAGGTGACTGGAGGCAGGGAGGCCCACAGAGATGTTGGTGGAAGAGTTAAGGCAAGAGATAAAGGGGCCTAGGCCAAGGTGGGACAGGACTTTACAGTTTACAAGGCGCACCCATGACCTCATTTGATCAAGCCCAGGAGGGACAGAGGGAACAAGTCCTTTTCCCTTCCTGCCTATGGGGCTTCCTACAGGGGAAGGGCACCCACCATGTAGGGAATAGCTACATATTGACTCTCAAGCATCCTCTAGAAGCAAGCAAGTCCAGGAGAGCTGGAGAAGCCCAGACAAGGGATAGGTCTCTGGGTGGGTGTGGTCAGGGAGGGCTTCTTGGAGGAGGAGCAGTGGAGAGCATTCTGGGCAGACAATATGGCACAAATAAGTAGAGTTTGGCGAGAGGACTGGTCTAGTGCATTGGGGAAAGTAGCTCTGGGACCCTCACTGCAGCTGAGACCTCTCCTAGGAGAGCTGGGAAAAAACAGATTGGCGATCGTGGCAGGGCTAGGTCACAGAGAGCCATGAATTCCAGGTTGAGAGTCTGCATTCTCCTGTGGGCAGTGAAGACTTGTGTGGAGCTGAGAAGAGTCGGGGAAGGATGAGAAGACGTGAGTAAAGCAGTTTCAGGAAGCCCAGAAGGGTCAGATATGTTATTCCTCCTTACTCTCCTGACTCTCAAATATAGGACCCTCCTTCTTCTCTGGCTGTGTGAGTGACAGCAACAGACACCAGACCTCAAGCAACACACCATAAAAAATGGGTATATTTTCCACCTGGGCCTCATGGGAGTTCAGGCTAAGTTAGCCCCTGGGCAGAGAGCTGTCCCAAGCGGCTCAGCATCTGGGGACCAGAACTTGGGCAGAGGTCTCAGGGCCAGGGCAACTCCACAAATCTTGATCTCTGCCTTTTCTCCTTCCCTCAACAAATATTACTGAGCACCTATTATGTGTCTTCTAGGCCCTCTTCTAGGCACTGAATCAGGTAAATGAAACCCCTCTTGGAGTCCAAATTCCAAGGGGGGAAATAGACAACAGTAAATGAATATGGGGAAGAGTCTTTCAGGCAGAGGGAGTGGTACGTGCAAAGGCCCTGAGGCAGGAAGGAGCTTGGCATCGCTCTGACTCTTCATCTAGTCTTCATGGGGGAAAGAGATGCTTAGGAGGTTAGGTGACTTGCCTGGAGTCATGTTGCTGGTTAGTGGCCAAGCAGGGCTGGAGGGCAAATTTGTTGCCTGCTGGCCCAGAGCTAGTGCATCACTGGCTAACTGGAAACATTTCAGGACATAGGCTCCAGCCAGAGTGTGGGCACGGACTACTGACCATAGCGGGAGGCAGAAGTGGGGGTGGGTCAGTCATTCAGCCAACAAATACTGACTGATGTCAAGTGCTGGCTGTGCTGGGCCCTGACTTGTAGCAGGGGATGTACGGATGGACAGAAGTTAATGTCCTCATGGAACCTATATTCTAATGAACATTGAAGGGTACGGGGATCACAGGATTCCAGGATCTTAAAGTCTATGGCCAGAATCCAGGAATCACAGAATGAAAATGACTGCATCTTAGCGTCAAGAATTCAGAATCAGTTTCTCAGCATGTGACAGTTGGCGGGGCCCTTCAGCAGCATTTGGTTCATTTTAAGGAGGGAGAAACTGAGGCCTGGTGCAGTGAATGTCCCACAGATGGAGACTAGCGGGAAAGCCAGGACCTTACACCTAAGAGTCCAGGCTCCTGAGCCATAGGATTCTTTTGGGCAATGGAGATGAGCGTGGGCTTGAGGGGCAGACAGACTGCTGTGGGTCTGCACCCTTTGCTTGCTGTGGCATGGAATCTTTCTGAACCCTGACTTCCTCATCTGAAAATTCAGACTAACAAGACATCTACCTCAAATCGATCTTGGAAAAATTAAAATAACACATGTAAAATGCTTAGCATGGTAAATGCCCTAGATACCTGCAGCTGTTGTTATAATTATTAGTGAGCCTTTAAGGACACTGGTATTTGTCTTTATAGGTGACAGAGATTGGACCCTGCTGGAATCAGAATGGCTGGCCTGCTCCAGCTCGCAGACTTAGCATCCCACAGAGGATCTGTGGGGCGTGTTAGCTGATGGAGAAGAAGGATTGCTTCACTCTCACCTCGAAACAGAAACATGGCCTGTGTGGCCTGGCAGGAGCCTGCTCCCTGCTCCAGCCGCCCCCCTCCCTTCCCACTCACTCTCTGTCTCTGTGTTTCTCTGTATCTCTTTCTCCCCTCCACTCCCCCCCTCACCCCTCAACACACAGAGGCATATGCTGCAATTATAACCATAGACCTTGACCCACCCTAGGGCAGTGGGAGCTGAGACCAAAGGGAAGCAAACAAGCTTCCAGCGGATTCTAGTCAGGGATCTAGGTGCGTGTTCCAACTCTCCCTCTTGACTGTGCTGAAACTAGCCTTGATGGTACCAGGACCTACCCGAAGATTGGGAGGGCAAGAGCGCATAATTAAGTGAACTGATAAGAAACACACCCTTGGCATGGTGAGAGACCAAGGCCAGACAGCTGCAGCAGAGGGCTCAGAATGCGCTGCAGCAGCCGTGGAAAGCAGCTGCACAAGGGCTGCTGCTGCTGCTGCTGCTAAGTCGCTTCCGTCGTGTCCGACTCTGTGCGACCCCATAGACGGCAGCCCACCAGGCTCCCCCGTCCCTGGGCAACCAGGCCTATCTAAACCCAGAGGACTTCCTCAAGGAGGAGGAGGAAAAGGAGAAGAGTTTCATTTGAGCTTTAAAGAATGGGGAGGATTTGGCTAAACAGACTTCATTGCTCAATATGGAAAACAGTGACACAAGAAGAAAACAAAATGAAACGAGACAAAAGTAGAGAAGCACAGAGGCTGGAACTTCCAGGGCAGAGAACAGCAGCGAGGCTCCACTGACGACCTAGACTTTTTCTAAGTTGGAACTAAAATGTGAGGGGGAAGGTGAGCAAGAATTTTGCCTCTAATTTTCACGTTTACCTTGAGTGAACAGTGGTTCTTTCATTCATGTGAGGAACTCACCTACCTAGACAGAGTTGAGGCAGTCTAAGTGAGTCATTTTTCCTTCCTGTGCCTCAGTGTTTCCATCTCCCAAATGGGCGTGTCCTTGTCCTGGGAGGGAGACTGCCCCAGGGCACTTGTTCCTGACCAAAGGACGGACCTCACTGGCCCGCGCTGCTCAGGAGGCCTGCAGCAGAGTCCCTGCTGGAAGTCTTAGCTCATCTGAAAGCCCTGGACTAGCTGGGACATCCATCTTCCTGGAGCAAAAGCCACAATATCAGAGAAGGATGAGGCAGTGCTCGGACTCAGAGGGACACAGCATCCTTCCTAAGCTTCATCTCAACCTCATGCAGCCCCAGTTGGGACAACAACTCACATTTGTACCACATTGGGGAATGGAATCTTTGAGGAGCTCCATGTCTCGCCTGGGTCTTCCAGCCAGGTCAGTAGCAGAGTCAGGATCCGAATCCAGGACAATGTGACTCCCAGCCCCCAAGTCCTTTCCATCATGTCAGGCTGTCTCTTGCCTTAAGCTGCCCAGGCTAGGGGCATCCACCAGGTACAGACAGAGTAGCCTCATATCTATACCCAAGCATCCCTTAGAGGAGAAGCTAAGACAGGAAGCAATTTACTCTGAGTCACACAGGACTGGGATTTGCAGGCCGACTGGGGCCCAGCCACACCTGCCATGCTGGAGGCCCAGCCTCTCTGAGACGGCAGACTCTGGCCCTGCTTTCAGTCAAGTGTCCTTTCCAAGCCACCATGGACCCTCCTGTGCTGCCCCTGTCCACACTCATTCATCCTCCCAGACCCTCCTCTATGGCCCAGATGCTGAAAAGTCTCCAGAGAAGCCAGGAAATTCTCTTCCCAGAGCAGCTTGCTAAACCCCATGGGCTCGCAACACCACCTCTGTGCAGTCTCCTGGGGCTGCTTTCAGGTTCCAGACAGGAACTCTTGAAGGCCAAGAGGAAGGGAGATGCTGTAGTTTTCTTCACTGGGACCATCCCACAAATAGGATGGTTCGTTCATAGGTTGATTCCATTTGGACACACACAGAATAGCTTTGAATCCATCTAGAAAAACTGTGTTCATTCAGTCCTGGCTCACCCAATTCAAGCACTGAATTATTATTACTAATCCACCTTTCCAAAGCATATGATGTGCAATTCCTATGCCAGGTGTTGAGGAACCTGCCTACAGAACCAGAATCAGGCTCTGATGCCAAGAAGCTCATAAGTAAGGAAATTGGAACCCTTGTCTGCTGGTGGTAGGAATGTGAAACGGCCTGGTCACTACAGAAGACACTATGGCAGTTTATGAAAAAAATAAAAATAACTACCATATGATCCAGCAATTCCATGTGAGCATTTATCCCAAGAACAGTGAAATCAGGATCTCAAAGTGGCATCTCACTCTCATGTTCATTGCAGCATTACTCACAATAGCCAAGAGGTAGAAACAACTAGGGGTCCACGGACAGGTGAATGGATAACAAATAGGTGGTGTCTACACATGGCGCCCCACTCCAGTACTCTTGCCTGGAAAATCCCATGGATGGAGGAACCTGGAAGGCTGCAGTCCCTGGGGTTGCTGAGGGTCGGACACGACTGAGCGACTTCACTTTCACTTTTCACTTTCATGCATTGGGGAAGGAAATGGCAACCCACTCCAGTGTTCTTGTCTGGAGAATCCCAGGGATGGAGGAGCCTGGTGGGCTGCCATCTATGGGGTCACACAGAGTCGGACATGACTGAAGTGACTTAGCAGCAGCAGCAACGCATGATGGAATAGTACTCAGCCCTAAAAAGAAAGGAAATCCTGCCGTATGCAACAACATGGGTGACCATGGAGGACATTATGCTGAGTGAAAACAGCCAGTCACAAATGGACAAATATTTAGGATTCCACTTCCACGAGGTACTAAAATAGTCAGACTCGGAAGCAGAGAACAGAATGGTGGTTGCCGGGGGGAGGGGGAGGGGAGAAGTGGGGCACTGCCATTCAACAAGTATAAAGTTTCAGTTCAACAAGGTGAATAAGCTCTAGGGATCTGTTGGACAACATCATGCCTGTAGTAAATGATAATGTGCTGTAGGCATAAGATTGTGTTAAGTGTACTAAATGCTCTTATGAGGACTTCCCAGATGGTACAGTGGTAAAGAATCCAACTCCAATGTAAGGGACACAAGAGACGTGGGGTCAATCCCTGGGCCGTAAAGATCCCCTAGAAGAGGAAATGGCAACCCACTCCTGTATTCTTGCCTGGAAAAGCCCATGGACAGAGGAGCTGGTGGACTACAGTCCATGGGATCCCACAGAGTCAGACTGAGTGACTGAGCTTATGCGCACAGAGCTCTACAACAGTGAAAAACAAAGCTCGTAAACTAGAACAAGAGATTCATAGGTGCACAGGCTGATTAATAATGCTGGTGGAAAGATTTATACAATCTGTATCCTGTGCCAGGCATAGTTCTGAGTTGTTAACTGTATTAATTCATTTAACACTGGCAATGATACTATGGAAAATGGATTACTATCATCTCTATTGTACAGATGAGGAAACTGAGGCATTGAGAGGTTGAGGAACTCGCCCACCATCACAGTTACTCTGCTTACAGGTGCAGAGCTGGGATTGGAACCCAAGCAGTCGACTCCAAGGTCATGCTCCCAGCCCTACATGGGGCAGTGGCTTGGTAAGCGGGATTATATTCCCAAACAGGGCTGTGCATTGGGCAGTATAGTGGCATGAATGAATGATTCCATCCAGGGAGTGATGCCTGACCTCGACTCTCAAGAGAAACCCATCGCCTCTGAAGACTAATGGAGCCAGCAGAGACACATGAACGCAAGAGGAGTCTCCGCTCCCTCGATCCCCACCTTCCCCACCCTGATGTTGGGTCGCCTCCCTCCAGATGCAAGTTCCCAGGGCTCTTGGTGTGTGTAGTTTGCAGCATGGACACAGTCTGCTTTGCTGTAGCTGTAGGCTCGTCTCAAATCCCTCCAGAGCAGACCCCTTGTCCCACCCCCTTCTCCCTCCTCCAGCACCCAGCGCAGACCTGGGGTGTAGCTGTGCTCGTGAGCTATAAGTTGAACTGACATGAATTTCTTACAAGTGACCACGCTGGCCCTGTCTGGACTGTGAGATTAGCCAAATAAAGTTGAATTCCTCTTTCTTTCTTCCTTCCTTTCAAGAGGTATTTGCTGAGTACCCACTACATGAAGCAGCTGGGATATGGCAGGACAATCCTATTCTCCAGGTACTCACAGTCCAGTGGAGGAGAGAGACCAGCAAAAAGATGATGGTAATGTGACTAGTCCTGGCATGAGTGAGTCCATGGGGCATAGGAGGACACTGGGTGGGCAATGTCAGGTGTTGGCAGGCAGTCAAGTCACTGGGCATCTAAACTGAGATCTACAGGAATTAGTCTAAGTGCTTGTGTATGTGCGTGTGTGCATGCGTGTATGTGTGTGTGTGTGTGTGTGTGCGTGTGTGTGTGTGCGGCATTGCCTGCCAGATGAGGGGAGTGGTCAAGTCCAGAAATTTCCAGGAAGAGGGAATCATATTTGCAAAAGCCCTGAGACACAGAGTTGGATCACATTTTGGGGTAGGTATAGCACAGAGGTGGAAAGGGAGAGGGAAACAGTGGGATAAGATCCCAAGGGCCCTTGCAAATCACACTAAAAAGGAATCTGGTGTTTATCCCTGGAGGCCACAGGGAGCTACTAAAAGACTTTATGCGTTTATCCATTCTTTTTCAGATTCGTTTCCCCTATAGGCAATTACAGAGTGCTGAGCAGAGTTCCCTGTGCTATACAGTAGGTCCTTGCCGATGATCTATTTCACACATCGTAGTACGTATATGTTAATCCCAAACTCTTTTGTTGTTGTTGTTGTTTGAATATTAGATTGTGTATTTATTGAAAAGTGAATGCAGAGTTCTCCTTTTACATAGTTTTTTTTTTCATTTTAAATAAATATTTGATTTGGAAACAGAGAATCCTTAAAAATTATGTTGAAATGGTACATCAGAGAACTGCCCCTGTAGTTTACAAGCATTAACCAATCCTCAAGAATTAAACTAGAACTGAGTGGTTTCTTAGCAAGGAAGTTTGGAGTTTTCCAACATACCTTTTTTCTTTTACCTCATTTGCAAATACTTATCTCTGATTCATTTATTATTATTTTTTTAATTTATCTCCCTCCCCTTCCTTTCCCCTTTGGGAACCATAACTTTGTTTTCATAGTTTGTGAATCTGTTTCTATTTTGCAACAGAACCACTTTGCTGTATACTTAAAACTAACACAACATTATTAATCAACTATATTACAAGATAAAATAAAAATTAAATTAAAAGATTGTTTACAAGGGACAATGTAACCAGATTGGTGTTTTTGCAAGATTCCTCTGGTGTGCTGTGGAGAAAAGACTGGAGGGCCACAGTGGTGGTGACAGAAACAGCTACAGAAATCTCAGTGAGACAAGGCTGTGAGAAGCAGGAGAGGGAGGGGCAGACTTGAAAGATCTCGAGCCACCAGGACCTGACAGCCTAGGATGGGGTGGAGGGTGTGTCGGGTGAAGTCCTGAGTTTGGGGCACCCCATGCCTCCTGGGGCCCTATCTTCTCTTTGCCACTATGTCCATCCTCATCCCGTTGCCCAAACCAGAAGTCATGGAATTCTTGGGGGAACTCTACACAACACCAAACATGAGCTCCATCCCGTGAACTGGAAACAATTTTACCAGCAGAAAACGTACCCACACTGTTAAATCATAACCCGCATGTGCACATACACCCTAAAAATATGCTGTGAAACTCAGCAGAACTGGCTGACTCTGATAGTTCTCATTAATATTTGTTTGTGACTTGTACATTTCATTTTACTTCCCGGGAGCACTCACTAGCCGTCAAGCAGGTGCCAGGAGCTTAAGAAAAACCAACAGGAGAAAACCGAAAAATTGAGATAATTCTAAGTAGTCATTTTGTTCTTTAGTGCAAACTGGGAAGAGATAGATAACAATTTAGTTTACTAGTGGGACATCTCAGCACAGTTTTCAGAGTGTGAGGTGAAGCCCTCCGATAGGTTTCTCCCAGTCATCATTGGACAGCAATCTGATTAAGTAGTTCATGCCAAAGAATGAATTACCAGCAGGGTACCTGGGCCCCTCCTGGAGGTACTAGCAGCTTGGTTAAGGGATGGAGGGCAAGTAGCTTTCCCTACTTCTTCAAATGCCATCATCGGCCTGTCCACCCAGAGAACACAGCCTTTAGTTTCACCTGGGATTACAGCAGCCTCAGGGAGCCCTAACATGAACCTTCCTCTCCATGTTTGCAGGGGTAGCATCAAACAGTGTCTCGGGGTGGACTTTCGCTTCCATGCCATCGCCACTGTCATCTTCCAAAGCCACTCCAAGAAAGCAAACTGTCTCGGTTCCTCCAGACCACTATAACAGAAATCTATAGACCAGGTGGCATATAAACAACAGAAATTTATTTCTCATAGTTCTGGAGACTGGGAAGGCCAAGATGGAGGGGCTTGCACACTCAGTGTTCGGTGGGGACCTACTTCTTGATTCACAGACAGCAGTCTTCTTGCTGCGTCCTCACATGGCGAAAGGGACAAGAGTTCTTTTGGTAAAGAATCTGCCTGCAGTGCAGGAGACCCAGGTTTGATCCCTGGGTTGGGAAGATCCCCTGGAGAAAGAAATGGCAATCTACCCCAGTATTCTTGCCTGGGAAGTCCCATGGACAGAGGAGCCTGGAGGGCTTACAGCCCATGCGATTGCAGAGTCAGACATGACTTAGCAACTAAACAATAACAATCCTGCTCATGAGGGTTCTACCCTTATGACTTTAGCACCTTCCAAAGGCCCCACCTCCTAATACCATCACATTCATTAGGTTTCAACATACGAATTTGGGGGAACGCATTCAACCTATAGAACAAACACAAAATCTAGGTTAAAAAGTATGCTGACTCTGCAAATGCAGCTTGAAGATAAATCAATAGGCTCTCACTTCCACCAGAACACTGCTTGCAAGATCTTCCTCTGAGAACAGCTGCTGGGGCAGGGGGAGACTGGTTCCCCCTGGGAGAAAGAGGCTGCCTTCACATGTAAGGTCTAGGGCTGAATGAACAAAAGAATGGGCTCTTTTCCTTTACGAGGTATAATTGCTGCCAACTAAAGTAAATAAGGGCTTCCTCGGTGGCTCAAAATCTTCCTGCAATGCAGGAGACCCAGGTTTGATCCCTGGGTGGGGAAGATTCCCAGGAGAAGGGAATGGCAACCCACTCCAGCTTTCTTGCCTGGAGAATTCCATGGGTAGAGGAACCTGGTGGGCTACGGTCCATGGGGTCGCAAGGAGTTGGACATGACTGAGTGACTAACACACAAAGGGAATAAAACTGTCCATTGAAGAACAGTCACTCTGCAGATGGGAGACGATGACCAGAAGGAGTCTCACAGCTGTCTCTTTGAAGTGTAGAAATTCACAATGGCACATAGGTAGCAAGGGGCTATGCAGGGATCTGAACTGGGAGAGCCACGCTCTAGAGTTCAAGATCTCAACTATTCCACCACACTGCATCTCAGACTAGGGCAGAGGGATTTGAGGGCAAGACTGGAGCAGTCCAAGGGCAACATTCAAACATCTGGAACAGTGAGGGCAGGAGGGAGTGGTCCTGTGGGGATGGCCAAAATTGGAGATTGAAGTAAAGACGGGCAGGTCTCTGCTCACTGGAAGGAAGAACTTTCTAACAAGCAGAGCTATCTGGCAGTGATGGGCTGTCCTGGGCAGGACCAAGCTCCTTGCCATAGGCAGTTGGCAAGGAAGGAGGCCTGTGTGCCGCACAGGGTGGAGGGAATTCCTGAACTGGAAAGAGGGCTGTACTTAGAGGTCAAAACTGATAATACTCTCTTCCTTTCCCAGACTGTCCCTCTGTGCAGGCCTCAGTGGCTCGTACAGAAGGAAGAGATGGCAATTTCTGCCTCCAGCCAGATGTGGGGCCCCAGCGAAGTCGTGTTTGTGGGAGAGATGACCACAGACACAGAGGAGAGAACTCAGAAGCAGACCCTGGAGACACAGAACGGGCATTTACTGAGTTTTCCTAAGTGCTAGTTATCTGCGTGTTGTCCGTGTCACATTCTTCTCCCCTCACATCTTCTGAGGTTGGTATTCTTACTCTCATCACACAGAAGAGGAGCCTGAGACCCAGAGAGGCTAGGCAGAGAGCCCGGGGGGCCCAGGGCGCCTGAGAGCCACCTCGGTGTTCCCTCTGTGGGAACAGAGGCCCAGGCAGGCTTGGGGCCACTGGGGATCCCGAGGGGGCAGGAGGGTTGGGTGGGGGGGGGGGGTGGCGGGCAGCCGAGTAGAAAGGATGGGTGGGGGTGGGCTGGGGAGACACTGCCAGACGGAAATGAAAGTGGCCTCGAAAAAAAGGAAGGAGGGAAGAAAAGCAGAAACTAAAACAAGTGACAAAGAAAACGAGAGTGTCCAGAGGAAGTGGCCGGGGGGCGTGGCGCCGCCAGAGGAATCCCCCACTGCCCGGTGTTTCCTCTCTTCTCAGAGACGGGGGGCAGGGGGGGCCCTGACCAACGGCGCCGTCTACCGCGACACCTTGGGACAGAGGCTGCCAGGCAGCTTTGGAGAGGAAGGCCTCCTCCCGCCAGCCCAGAGGCGAGCAGCGACACCGAGCCCAGAACCCCAGGCGGAGGCTGGGCTGACCACGTCCTGTTGGCCGCTCTGGGACATTGATTAGACCTCACTGGGCCTGTGTCCTCTCTATAAAGTGGGTACAGCCTCCCAAGCTCACAGCACAGCCGGGAGGGCTCACTGAGCCCGGAGCAAAGAGAATGGCACGCAGGAGACAGCGTGTGGCAGGATGTGCATCGGCACTCCTGGGAGGCGCGCGCGGAGGGGGCGCTGTGGAGGGAGGACCCATCCTCTCATTCTTGAACATGTATCTATTGGACGCCTATGGGTCCTTAATCTCTCTCTGCGCTGTTGGCCCTGGAAGCAAAAGGCTGAGAAGGGTGAGTCTATCCCCAATACAGGCTCTGCAGAGGGACTCCCAGCTCCTCCCGACTCTTCCACTTGTTAGCTGTGCTACCTCGGGCAGTGACTTGACCTCTCTGAACATCCCTCCTCATCTGTTAAGCGAGAACAGGAAGCCTACCTACCTCCTAGGTGGTGAGGATTCAGTGAGACTGTGCAGAAAACACTCAGTCCAGAGCCAGCCACAAATCCATCAGCCTCAGTGGGGCACTGCCCAGCCCGGTGGGAAGCTGGGTGCTCTACAGGGACACGGGCAGCTCTGTAATGGCAGGTACCACCGAGGGCTGGAGCACTCAGGGCTCTGCAGGGAGGCAGGGCTGGCTCTGCCAAGGTGTCAGAATGGACAGAAAGGAGATGGAGCTGGCTGGGCGAAAGCGTCCAGCAAAGGGAACAGCGGAAGCAAAGGCCTGGAGGCCAGGCAGAGGGTGAAGCGTTTGGGTGCAGCGGTGATAGATGAGGCTGGGTTTGTCCAGGGTGAGAAGCTTTCTAGTCCAAGGATCTCCAACAGTACCCAGACCAGCCCCAGAAGTGAAACAGACATGCAGCTGGGGATGCTCTGGTCAGAGAGGCTTCTAGGGCTGGTTCATTCAGCCAGACGTTTGCTCAGGCGGTGACTGCCTCCAGATGGACCCAGGGAATTCCCCAGGGGGTGCACATGGCTCTTGTCAACTGGTCTGGCCTGAGATTCAAGGCCAAGAATGAGGGCAGCTGCTGTGGTGAAGGTGTCACACGGCTGGGGTCATGGGGGGTAGACAGAGGGGCTTTCTCAGCCATGCTTTTGCTCCGTGCTCCAGGCCTTGTTTGCATAGAGGACAGCTGCCCCTCTGGGGCCACATCACCTGCCTCCATATAGCTACGTTCTCACTCTCAGTCACAGCCCCCACTGAAGGCCTGGGGGTTATTCAGGCTGCCTTGGCCATGTGGCCTTCCAAACAGCCATCCAGGAACAACCAGAAATCAGACCACTGGCTCTTCACCCTTCTGCTCACTTGCCCAAGCATCAGGGTCTCCATCTGTGAGATGGAGATAATAACCAGACCTACCTCCCAGGAGGGCTGTAGGAATGAAAAGAGGTCCTGAAGGAAATGCACTTTGCAGAGAACCCAGAGAGGGGATCAGCCATTGGGGGCCCCTCCCTCTCTCACCCATCTACTTCCTCCACCACATTCGAGGGACTGGCCAGACCCAGGCCCATTCTCTCCCTCGCTCCAACTCTGTGACTTGAGGCAAGTGTATATCCACTATCTATATATCAGTCTGTTCACCCGCGAAGTAGAGAAGAAACAGCGGCACTGTTCCTCAGGCAAAAATAGACAGTTGGAAAGCTCATCCCCTCAAGCCCTCCTTCTACAGGAACCAGGTGCTTCCCAGGACTCTGATCCCCCTTCCCAAACTTGCTGTTAGAAAAGGACCTAATGTTAGTCATTTACCTTTTAGTCTAAATAAGCCTCTGGTACCTTTTAAATTGGAATACTTTTTAGAAGGACTCTAATCTCGCCCCACTCCCAACTCCAGACTCATTTTACAGAAGGAGAAACTGAGAAGAGGGGGAGAAAAAAGGCTGTGACTGGGGTCGGTGGCTTGTAAATAGCAGGTCTGCACTTGAGACCAAGGCCTCACGAATATTACAGTCCTTGTAGACTCACAGCCACTGTGCTCACTCCTCTTGTTATTTCAACGCAACTATAAGCCAAGTAGCCCAACAGTTGATTCTGCATTGACAGGTACGAGGTGCTGGAGACCAAGAAAGAGAAGATGTGTTCTTGCTTTCGATGTGCAATCGTATGTTACATGAGCTCCAGTCTCACCACTCCTGAACCTCACACCAGCCCAAGGAGGGAGGCAGGAATTATTGGGCCCATTTTCCAGATGAGGACACTAAGGCCAAGAGAGGGAGAGCGATTAGGCCAAGGTCCTACAGCCAGTTGGTTTAAACCTTAGAAAATCCAATGGCAGAGTAGGGTGCTTTCATCTTACCTCTTCATGTGGAAAGGAGGAAGCCCCCACCTGCCCAAAATTCCCCTCTGTCCACTCGAGGAGGCCTGGTCTAAGGCTCAGAAGTTGACAAGGCTCTGCTCAAGGAAGGCTCAGTGTGGGGAAAGCGCCAGGAAGTTGGCTTCTACCCCACCTTGCCATGACCTTGGACAGGCTGCTTCCCTCCTGGAGCCTCTGCCCTCCTTCCCTGCAGAGGTGAAGAGTAGATGAGCTGATCCTTCAACCTGCTCCCCTTGCTGACCTGGATGTGCCAGGCCTGCCCAGGCTGCAATCCCTGGTGTCAGTCAATGCTCCCAGCTCCTGCTGCTGCAGGTACTGGGTACCCAGAAAGCTAGTTCCCCCATCTGCACTCACTCCTGGGGCCAGTCTAGGAAGGGGGCATTACTGGACCACCAAAAGGATGCTACCAATGCTGAAAACTAATGTACCGGGGACGCCAGGGTGTAATACATCCACGTGGCTCTCTCTGCTCTCTCCACATTAATAATGCACGCACAGCCGGCATGGGTCCATCACAGGCCTGAGGTCAGGTGGCATTAGGAGGCTCCTAATGGTCCTGATTATGTGGGGAAGGCTCCCAAGTGGAATGTGGGCAGCATGGGCGGGAAGCCAGGATTCCGGGCACTTAGATCCTACAGGTGGGAGGCAGGGGGTGTAAGAGGGCAGCTTCCACAGCCCATAGCTCCATTCAGAAGATCAAATGGGGTGAGCTGAAGCTTCCCACAGGGGGCTGTTGATGAAGAGGAGGAAGGACCCCAACCTCTGTGCACAGGTCACAAAGAAAGGGAGGAGTCTTAGAGATCAGGGCTGAGAGAAGCCCAGTCAGAATCTCTCCCTGGTGGCCCCTCTGCCCAGTAGCTCTGCAGCCAGTGCTTGCATACCCCTAGGCCCAGGACACTCACTACCTCCAAGAATGACACACAGCCTATCTCTGAGCAGGTCTGACTGTGGAAACAGAGACAGCTGTACACTTCAGTCCAGAGCGCAAGTGCCACTAAATATTGATTGAAGAGTCAGGAAGCTGGATAAGAGCTGACAAGAGAGACAGAGGTCCTGAGTCCTATTCCTGAGACTCCTCTTTGTCCTCAAGTAATTCCAGGCCACCAACCTGGCCAGTTTTCTGGCCTACCCTAGTGGCGAAATCCCTACCAGAAGCCCTGAGCCCATGCAGGGCCCCATGAGCCCCTGTGAGCTCTGCAGCCATGAGCAGATGGGTGAGGAACTGAGGGCTGGGTGGGCTTGTCCCCAAGCACAACCTCACCTGCGGGCTGAGCCCCACTTCTCAGAAGGATGTCCACCATTTATTCCTATGGAGCTTTATGCCCAGGCTGAACAAATCTCTTCAAGCTCCGCCCCCTCCCCATCATCCAGCTCCTGGACCAGGAAGCTCCACCCTCTAGGACCGACCCCCAGTTCAGGCCTGGTTGCCCCTCAACAGCACCACAAACATACAAAGCCAGAGACACTGTCCAGAGCCCTGTCTTCACCAAAGAGCCCCTGCTGGGGGGTTAGATGTAGCTAGGTCCTGGGATGGGCAGGAGAGCACAGGACATCCAGGTTTCCAGCCCCCATAGAAAGTGAGAGCGTTCCAGCCGGCCAAGTTCAAGTGTTCGGAGCATTCTGGGAAATCACAGGGAGGAAATGCCGTGGCAATGAATTTTCATGTTGACCCCTGGCAATCCAAGTCTCTTCTGTCATCTCCCCCAGGGGCCACTGGTATCTTCCTGGCTGCATGGCCAACAGGCCATATGGGCTGTGCTGAGACCAAGTGGTTGGGGTGGGAATGCGGAGGATGAGAACACAGCCAAGGAGGAGCCAAGGGATGGGATATCCTTTGATTCTGAACTCCCAGTGCTGACAGCCAGTTGCCTGACACCAAGGTACTGAGTGGTAACTACTGTAAAAAGCCAGGACAGTGAAGAGTGGAGCAAAATGCCTTACTCCATGTCCCCCACCCCCTGCCTTCACATCACAGGCCTTGTGCTGGTGGGAAGGGCCCTCTGGGGCCACCACCCAGCTCTCCCTCAAGAGGAAACTGAGGCCCCGCCAGGGCAGAGGCTCCTCAAGGTCATGTGAGAATTGGTGATGGAGCCAGATGTGGAAGCTGGAACTCCTGTTTCCTGTTCATCACCCAGCAAACATAGATGGAGCCAGGAACTGGGACCTATGACGGCCTCAGCCCTGGTGGGGAGGCAAGCCTGTGCCCAGAGAGTCTGGCCACTGTGGGGTAAATGATACAGGGCAGATTGTGCTTGCAGAGAAGGTTAAAGCCCCAATACTTGGGACACCTCGGAGAAGGCAATGGCACCCCACTCCAGTACTCTTGCCTGGAAAATCCCATGGATGGAGGAGCCTGGTGGGCTGCAGTCCATGGGGTCACAAAGAGTCGGACACGACTGAGTGACTTCACTTTCACTTTTCACTTTCATGCATTGGAGAAGGAAGTGGCAACCAACTCCAGTGTTCTTGCCTGGAGAATCTTAGGGACGGGGGAGCCTGGTGGGCTGCCGTCTATGGGGTCGTACAGAGTCAGACACGACTGAAGCGACTTAGCAGCAGCAGCAGCCGCAGCTTGGGACACCTGATTGAAAGAGCCAACGCATTGGAAAAGACCCTGATGCTGGGAAAGACTGAAGGCAAGAGAAGAAGGGGACGACAGAGGATGAAATGGTTGGATGGCATCACTGACTCAATGGACATGAGTTTGAGCAAGCTCTGGGAGTTGGTGACGGACAGGGAAACATGGTGTGCTGCAGTCCATGGGGTGGCAAAGAGTCGGACATGGTTGAGCGATTGAGCAACTCTCCAAGAGGTGAGTTTGTGCAGCCAATGAAAGAAGGACAGTGGCTGTGAGGGATGCTTCAGAGAGGACACGGAAGTGGAGAAGGGTGGGGAGACCTCCGTGGCGCCTCACTCTGTCTCTTTACTGTCCTGTCATATCCTACTTGGCCACCAAGCGGGTGTCCCACAAGTACGCTTATCCTCATCATCTCCAACTGTCCCCTCCATCCTGCTCCTGGCTCTTGGTGGGTACAGAATCTACACCTGCCCCCTCCTCTCAGCTCACGCCGTCACCCCCACTCCTCCCTGCCTGGCAGCTGATCACGCGTGCATGCAAAGTTGCTGTGTCTGACTCTTTGTGACCCTATGAACCCTAGACCGTCAGGTTCCTCTGTCCGTGGGATTCTCCAGGCAAGAATACTGGAGTGGGTTGCCATTTCCTTCTCCAGGAGATCTTCCCGACCCAGGAATCAAACCTGGGCCTCCCACATTGCAGGCAGATACTTTGCAGCAACGGTACCTGGGCCCCTTGGTCTGGATGGGGTGGGGGAAGCAGGGAAGAGAATATCCATCGACATGGGTGGCTGCAGATACTGCCAGGTGAGATGCAGAATGTAGCAGAAAAGCAAATTGAGGGCTATGGGCAGCAAAAATGATGCAACGGTGTGTTTGGCGTTGGGAGTGTTAACAGGATGTTCCTAGGGCGTTCAGGGTGAGTTGTGGCCTGCAGGCACAATGTCTGTGACACCAAATCCTACATTCCCTCTCCGGTATCAAGTGACTGCCTCACCAATATGCTCTAACACTAGTGAATAGTTCACCAGCTCTCTGACTTCTTTCAAGCATTCTATGTGTTTCAACACATTTAAACCTCTAATAACTCTTTGCCAAAAGCACTATTATTATCTCCATTTGACAGATGAGAAATCAAGGCCCAGAGAGGTGATGTGATCTTGCCCAATAAGTTACCGACCAAGCAGAAAACTGGAGTCAGTTACAAATAATTGTTACTGAGCACCTACTGTGTAGGAAATCCTTTCATTTTATAAGGACTTTGACAGTGCCTGGCACATAGTAGGTGATCTATAAATGCTTGCTATGTTGGGGATGATGATGGTGAAGAAGATGACCGTGCTGATGGGGGAGAGCTGAGAATTCTCTTCTATTTGATTTAATCCTGTGAGGGAGAAGGGTTAGGGTCCCCTAACTGAGGAAAGAGCAGCAAAGGCATGTGAGATCGTGGGTCATGAGGAGGTGAGCTCAGATTGCACAGACCAGCATCATCTTTGGGGCTTGCTCCTTGCTCTAAAATAGGAGCATCCCTCCCCACAACCAGCAGCCTGCTCCCGCTGTGCCCTGCTCCCACCAGGGGCTGCCTGCTGGGGCCCTCTCTTCCCAGCCCCATACCTGGGACCCAGGCTTCACCAGAGGATCAAACCCATCTCCCCTTCTCCACCAACACTAGGCAAGCTCCGTGACAGGCGGCTGAAGGAAGTCTGCGTGCTCCCCGCCACCCACGTGCTATCTAAATTCACTGCCAGACAAAGCCTTCTCTTTGTCCTGGCGCCTCCCTCCCTCCCTGCCATTCATGCGCTGAGAGATTTCATTTCCAGTAAGTGGAGGCTGGAGAGAGAAGAAAGCAAGCAGGAGAAGGAGGAAGAAGAAAAAAAAAATCTAGAAGGGAGGCGGGAGAAAAAGGCAACAACACTGAATCAGGGCCAAGACTCAGCCCCATTGTCCAAGTGACAACTCATTAAAAATGATTTGTAGGTTGTGCGGGGGAGATGCTGCCTCCGAGGACCTACGTCTCCCTGTTCAGTGAGGCAGCATCAGAGCCAGTGCCTGCCCAGAGTGTCTGGGAGCCCGTGGTTATCACACCAACCCTCATACTCCCATACAGGGGGACAAACCGAGGGTTCCCCCATTCTGATCCCATCTTGCTTAGAAGTAAGGAGCTCCTGGGCTTAATGCCTAAGAACTGTTCAGTTCTGGGCTGCCCCCACCCTCCATGGTACCCAGAGCCTTGCTCTCCTATAGCACCTCGGGAGGTGCATCTCCCACAGATGAGACCAGGCCAAGCTCCCTGGGCAAAGTGCCAGATGCTCAGCTCCTCCTGGAAGGGGTGGGGTCCTGGGATGACAAGGCATCCTGGCTTGGAGAGGAAGAAGGTGGTCCCACTGCTCACCCAGCTCCTTCTCCCCTCAGGGAAGCAGGGCGACCCCGGGAACAAACATTCATCTCTCTGGACCCCAGCTTTCTCACCTGTGAAAGGAAAGGGATGAACTACAGACATGCCGTCCTTCCATGCCCTGCCGCACCGCACCCCCCGATTTTGTGAGCATTCACCACAGGCAAAGGCAGTGCTGGAAACCACTGCATACACCTGCGGCTTCCTTCAACAAACATTCATTGACTACCCTGGAGGCCCAGGGCTAAGACACGGAGGTGACCACACGTGTGGACTGCAGCAGTTCAGACACAACAGCCCGTCAGAGGTGAGGCCTTGAGGGGAGCAGTGAAGGGCCAGAAGGAGTTCTGGTTCTTTCTCTCCACAGAGAGGCCAACATGGCTGCCTGAGGCCCTCTGTGTCCCCAGGGCCAGCCCCTCCAGACTCCAGCCACCCTCTGCTTCTCAGACCTCAGGCACTCTCCCCACTCCCGGCACCAAGCACCGAGTGAGGCCTTCTTCACGTTCTCCTTTATCTGCTGAGAAACCCCAGTCCCTTGTTCCCAGCTCGCAGGAGCCCCCAACTCTGGAGCATCTGGGATCTCAGTGGTCTGCTCTGAAGCCCATTGGAGCCGCTCACAGGCTAGCTGGCCTCCAGCAAGCTGCTTAATGGCTCTCAGCCCAGTTTTTTCATCTGCAAATAACTACTGGTGGGTTGCGTGCAGCCTTAATTAAGACGCTGTGCACACAGGGTAGAGCTTAGCACGGCGCCTCAACTTCCTCTGTGTCCGCTGTCTGCCATGTCCCAAAGCCCTGTTTTGGTTGGCTTTCTCCTGCCATCCTACCCATCTCAGAGGAGACCCCATCTCAGCTCTGAAAGGTCTCTGACTCTACAAGCCTGGTTGGTATATCTCTTTGTCCCCAAAGGGCCCATGACATACCCCTGGACTTCCTGTCATTGGAGTTCCTGTCCCGGCTGCAGCAGCCCCTTGACTCATCCATTGGTCCCTAATCTTGGGCATCTTGAAAAGAGCCTAGTTTATAGTGACTCGTTAGCTCTAGAACTTTTGGCTTATGAATGAAGAGGCAGAGGTTCAGAGGAGTGAATGACCTGCCGAGGTCACGTGGTTAATCACGGGGATGGTGGGGCATGGAACTTGGCCCCAGCATTTCTTTGTCACAATTGCATTTTAACAAGAGCTGTCCAGGCCTTAACCCAAGGCCTCGGTGACCCTGAGAATCCCAGACTGGTGATAAAACTGGGGAGGGAGATGTTTTCGGAAAAGGGGCTTTTTATGGGGAAAGGGTTACAGATTTGTGGGACTCTGCAGTCCTAAAATATAACAGGCATCCTAACCTGTCCTGGCACATCCTTCATGCCAGGCTGTGATGGGACCTCTCACACCTCTGCCTCTTTCGTGCCACCATAATCCTATGATGAAGGATCTGGATCCATGTTCATATCTACAGAGGACCAGGAAGTTTGTGTATGTGATTTGCCCAAGGTCATAGCTGGTGGCTCAGATGGTAAAGAATCTGCCTGCAGTGCAGGAGACCTGGGTTCCATCTCTGGGTCGGGAAGATCCCCTGGAGAAGGAAAAGGCTACCCACTCCAGTATTCTTGCCTCGAGACTTCCATGGACAGAGGAGCCTTCTAGGCTACAGTCTATGGGGTCACAAAGAGTCGGTCACGACTGAGCAGCAAACACTACTGCTACTACACAGCTAGTAACACTGAGACTCATATTTGGTGCTGGCCACCCTTGAGAGAGTCCTCTCCCATCCCACTCTGGCCCAGGCCTGAGTCCCGCACTGCTGCTGGCTGGGATGGATGCCCAGTGCAGCAGACCTGCCCCAGGCCTTTCCCTCTAGGAAGGAGGAGCTGGTCAACCTCAAAGGGAACCTTGGCGTTGTGCCTGGAGCATATGACGCATCTCAGAGCACCATGTCGACATGGACGTTTAGCGAAGAAACAAACACAAGGTCTTAAAAAATTAAAACAAACTCATAAAGTCGTGGCGAAGAACACAAAACATGAGCATGCTTACGGGAAAACACAAAACTTTCAAGAAATTCATTTTAACCTTCTCTGCGGAAAAGCTTGAGAAATACTGAGCTACTCCAATCTTCACATGAGACAGAGAAAGAAACCGGAGCCCAGAGATGTCAGGTGATGGGCTCAAGGTCACACAGCAGTTCTCTCCCAGGACCTGGATGAGCCCTGGTCGTCCAACAAGTCCCCACTGAGCCCAGTGGATCTGTGGCTGGATTCCAGGTAAGGTAATGCTGCTTATGAACTGTCCTGCCTGGGGTTGGTCAATTCTCTCCCCCATGCCTCAGTCTCCTCATCAGAAAAGTGGGGCCACAGTCTCAGTGGCATATGTACCAACACTGTAAGGATTCATAGTCTCGCTTCAAACAGCCAGCCTGCCCGCCCTCCTTTGTCCCTGTGAACAGTGTAAAGAAACGTGTGAGCAGAGAAGTGCAGGCATCAGCACTCAGATCCCCAAGAAGGGGGATTCCGGCATCCTGCCTCCTTTTGTAATGGACTGTGGCACCATCACACCACAGCCTTCCGTGTGGGCCCCCAGATCCAGCCTCCCTAGGATGATACTGCGCTCAGAATAATCTCAGAGCCACCGGAAACCTGAGTCCCCTCAGACGCCTGCCCGCTTCTCCTCGCGGGGGAAACAGGAACTTCTGACAGCAGTATCCGCATAGACGTCCCATGTGGCAATACCCAAGGAGTGTTCACCGCCCCAGCGCCATTGGCCCGGCCGACAGGGGGTTTCCGGGGAGCCTGGAGTAGGGTTTCGACATCTTGAGCTGGAGATCACATGAGCAGAACATCGGTAGCGACCAGGGAACTCCAGGAAAGCAGGCTGGGGGCGCACTTGAGCAAGAGCTGAGTGAGGTCAGAAAAGCTCTGCTGTCTGCGGTGGCCAGAGGGGCCAGCCCCGGGCCAGCCAGCCACTTCCTCCAGGAGCCGGGGCGAGCAAGACAGGCTGTCCTAGAGACCACCCTCCCAAGCCCTGGGCACCTGTACGTCTTGTCAGATGGTGACAGGGAGGCTTGGGGTGCGTGAGTAGTGGAACCTTGGGAGATTCGCAGCTCTTGAGAGAAAGAGTCAGGGTTCCCCCTTCCTCCATCTGCCCTTCTCAGAAGGAAGCCCGGGCTTCTTCAGACCCTTCCGCAACTGGGCCCAAATCCAGCTACTATTTCGAAAAGTACTTCTCAACCACAGATGCCCAATCTCATCTCACATGGTTACAGATGACCCTGGAAAGGCAGACAGGGTTGTCATGTCCACTTGACAGATGAGAAAACCTGAGGCTCTCAGAGACTCTGTGGCTCGCTTAAGGCCAAGATTCAAGTTCCGGCTCTCTAATCCAGCCACCCAGCTCACTTCGGAAGAGGGGCCACCAGCACAAGGGCAGCAAAGCCACATTCCCACATGACCGTGACTCAAACGTCTCTAAAGTGTTTTCACAGCCACCCCAACATCCAGTCATGGACAGCCCTTTCTGACCCACAATCCCCATGGAAGTGGGAAATTGTCTGTTCCCATATTAAAGATGACAAAAAGGATCAGAGAGTTATAATGACTTGCCTAAGGTCACACAGCTAAAAAGCGATAGGTCTGGGTTTTTTGGGCTCCAAAATCACTGCAGATGGCGACTGCAGCCATAAAGTTAAAAGACACTTGTTCCTTGAAAGAAAAGCTATGACAAATCCAGACAGCATATTAAAAAGCAGAGACGTCACTTTGCCAACAAAAGTCTGTCTAGTCAAAGCTATGGTTTTTCCTGTAGTCATGTATGGATGTGAGAGCTGGATCATAAAGAAGGCTGAGTGCTTGAGAACTGATGCTTCAGAATTGTGGTGCTGGGCAAGACTCTTGAGAGTCCCTGGACAAGACTCAAGACTGCAAGGAGATCAAACCAGTCAATTCCAAAGGAAATCAACCCTGAATATTCACTGGAAGGACTAATGCTGAAGCTGCAATACTTTGGCCACCTGCTGTGAAGAGCCGACTCATTGGAAAAGACCCTGATGCTGGGAAAGATTGTGGGCAGAAGGAGAGGGCGGTGACAGAGGATGTGATGGCTGGATGGCATCACTGACTCAATGAACATGAAGTTGAGCAAAGTCAAGCAGATGGTGAAGGACAGGGAAGCCTGGCTGGCTGCAGTTCATGAGGTTGCAGAGTCGGACACAACTTAGCAAGTGAACAACAACTAGGACTCAAACCTACAGCGTCCAGCTCCCCCATCTCTGTTCACCAAACCATACTCCTGGCCATCTTCATACTAGGGGGATGAAGATATGGACCCTGGTGACAGTGTGGCCCCGGTCCCCTGTTCTCCCAGGCCCCATGGCCCTGAGCCACTATCCCCAAGGCCACCAGAAAGCAGCCTTTGCAAGACCTGCTGGGGGCAGGGCAACCAGGAAGCCTGCAAGGGCACTCAGGTGGGCAGGACCATCGACAACACTCCCTGCCCTCTGCAGCTTGGCCATTGCCCACACATAGCCACATTCGGAGAACCGGAAAGAGACTTTTGGGCATTCAACAAGGTTCTGGAGTGACACTGCCCACTTGTCTCTCCATTCCCGGCAGGGTGACACGCCAACAGCATTTTAGGGGGCAGGGAGTGGGGAAGGAGAAAACTGACCTGGACAGAGAGCTCAGCTCTGGATGAGGTATCCTTTTCATTCATTCACTTATTCTACAAATATTAATAAACACCCTGAGTAGGAGCTCTTGCACTTCCTCTTTCACTGATTCCTACAAGCAGCACCAAGGAAGCCTTTCACCACACCGATGCTGAGAAGGCAGAGAGGTGGGATAACTTGGGAAGCAATGCTGCAGGAGGGAGGAGTCTGTGGTCCTGGGGCTGGCCTGGCTCTGCCACTCATTGCTTGCTGTGTGATCCTTGTAAATCTTGTGCCCTTATGGGGCCATGGGCTCATCTCTGAGGCTTCTGGAAGGTTCACTTTCAGAGTGCATGAAGTAGCCCCTTCTCAGACGTCACCTGTCATGACTCGTGGTCTCTGCCCTTGGGTGGGCAGAAGCATCCTTGGTGAGGACAGCCAGGCCCATGAGAAGGAAAGAAGCAGTAGGGGCAGCTGGCCAGAGAGAGGGCTCATTCTCCCTGACCCCAGCCAAAGACGGGCACTTTTCTCTCTCATCAGACTCAGCCAGAGAAGGGAGAGGAGAAAGAGGAAGGAACTTCTGGGACTACCCTGGGTTAGCCCTAACCAAGCATTTTCACAGAGTATCTTGTCTAGTTTCTAAGATAACCCAGGGAAACCCAAACTGAGGATCAGAGAAGGAAAGTGACTTGCCCCAGATCACACAGCTAGGACAGGGAGGGCCTGCAGTAGGGACACAAGTCTGTTTGCCTTCAAAGAAAGAAGGTAAGCCGCCTCTTCTCTTTCCTTCGTCCTTGTCCCCCAGCCCTCCCCCTCTTCCCTCTCTAAAGCTTATCTGTGTTAGACGGAACTGGAGGAGCAGTGGAGTAACCTGAAGGGAACCCACTATCCCCCACCCCTGCACTCTCCAAGTAGAATCTGGGTCCCTGACTGGCTCTCCGTGGTGGGAGTCTGCTCACCCCCACAACCCTGACCCCTCCCCCCAAACTTCCACCCACCCCTGCCTCAGTGACTAACCAGCCCTGGGGCTGACAAAGCCACCCTCTCTGGGCTCCCCAGTGGAAACAAACCCAAGCTCCTTCCTTTCTCTTTAATCGTCACCCCCATCTCCTTGACCTTGGGTCTCTGGCAAGGCCCTGCATTGCGCTGGGAGATAACCCACAAAACAGGTGAGTCACAAGAGGCTGCAACCACACCACACGGGTCTGCTGCTTGAAGAAACGTTGCCTTATTTGTCTGCTTTCCTGTGCACGCTGGGGGAGGGGGAGGGGCTGTAGAAATGGACAACCCTGGGTTTGTCCATTGCTTGGGTTATCTGAGCAGCCTCAAACTCCTGGTGTGCCAAATGCAGGGCTACTTGGAAAACCAAAAGCCACAATGTCTGTTAAATGACAGACACATAGCAGGTTCTCAGCAAGTCTCACATCTTTCCTTCAACTGCCTGAGATGTCCTAAGAGGACTGAGGGGTCTAGGCATTCATTTACATTGGCCATCCAAGAAAAGTGATAGAAAATGCTCTCCTTATGCCTGATTTTATTTGAGAAAAGATAAACAAGTGCTTTTTAGAACTGATCTTGATTCGTAATTTAGCCCTTAATTCTAAATCACCTTGAATTGGTCCCTGAACACATCTGGCCTCTGAAATCAGAAGTTCTGTATAGGCACCAAATTTCATCTGTCCAGTCTCTGACCATCAATCTATCTACCTGTCCACACATCCGCCCACTTACCCATTCTTACATCTGCCCATTTATTTATCCATCCATCTTTCCATCTGTTTGTCCACCCATCCAACCACCCAACATTTGAATACCTACTACACGCCAGTCATAGTGGAGGCTATAAACAAAAAGGAGCTTCTAAAGCTTCCCCATTACTGTTGGCTCAGACCCACACCATAGGACAGTCAATTACTTTTCCACTGGTTGGATATGGAGACAGAAAAAGGACTGCCTCCCTTCCCAGAATCTGGCTTGCTCGACATGGCCTTCCTTCTGTTCCCCATGGGAGTCTCCTGGTAAGAGTCTTTCACGTGAATAATTATTTCTCAGTGAGCAGGATATTCCCTGTAAGGGAGAGGGTTTCACTGAAGTAAACATCACTATGTATGCACACACACACCACATAAACCTACCAGCTCCCAATTTTCAGTGGCATGTCCAGAGTACCTGTGTGCAAAGCACAGCCAGGGACCCGCTGCTGGTTCTCATTACTCCTCCTTATCGCCCCGCTGGGCTCAAATAATGCTTCACAGAGGAAACACTCCATCCTGCTATTATATCATCTTCATTTATTTTCAGCATAGCCTCCCTCCCAGCTTAGAATCTCCAGTTTCTGTGCTTATTTGAGAGGCTATGTGATAGAGTAGTCAAGAGTACAGTTCTGAAGCCAGGCTCCTGGGGCTCGAATCCATCCCTCCAACTGTGTGACCCTGAAGAAGCTGCTGAGCATCCCTGTGCCTCAGTCTCACTACCTGTAAAAATGGGCATCAGTAACAGTGCTTTCATGAGGTGGTTGGGAGGATGAAATGAGATCATGTCATATTTCCACTGGGGGGCAGGATCACATCCTGATAAGGCATATTTAATCGTGAGTGGGTACTTGGGTGTTCCGATGACTGGAGTGGGGCACGGGGAAGAGTGTCACTGACAACAGGGCGCAGAACAAGAAATACTAAATCTTGCAACATGCTAGTCAGCCTGAACAAACAAACAACTGCCCTGAAAAGTGCCAGCTGCACCCCACCCCCCGAGAAACTCTGTATGGAAAGTGTATGGTAGACGTCACCACGATGGGAGCTGTGACTTGTTTACTGTGCCCTGCCATGGAAGCTCCATGAGAGCAGGAAAGGCCCTGGTCTGTCTCCTTCCATGTTGCCAAATTTCAGCACTTAGGACAGGGCCCAACATATGGCAGACACTGGATGTGAAGGAATGGTATGCGTTCAGTCAATAACTGGTGGGTGGCCAGTTGGTGAAACATCAATTCCAATCGCAATTTGTGTTTTCAGACTAGCTCCAGACCACAGGAAATGGGGAGGTGGTGGAGGAACAGCTTCCCCCTCCTGCACGTCTTCTCCCAGCCTCCTTTGAGGCCTGAGCCTGCTGGAGATGGTCCCTGTGGGGCTGGCAGCTGCCTTTCACCAGTGAATACTGTCTGCTCATAAAGGCTCCTGACTTCTCCCCAACCAGAATGTGCAGTAAGGCCCTCCTTGCTTCCCCCTCTGTTCCTGGACACAGAGGACCTAACCCTAAGTAAGGCTTGGCAGATATCTGAGCAGCTGCATTTTCCTTCTCTTCCCTGCATGTGTGCAGTCAGGCACCATCACGTTAATGTGGACGCACCTGATCAAGCCACGTCTTTAGGAAATGGAAAGGGTAGAGATGAGAGGAGGGAGCCCCTGAATATTCTAAGCAGAAATGGATTAGCCAGAAAACTCCCATCAAACATTTTTCCATCCTTAGTCCCCTCTCCTCCTTGGTAACAAATAGAGTCCTTCCCTATCGTGTGGAACTCAGAGGCCACTGAGCTTTTGCTAAGTGACTGTTGATGCAGTGGAAAGAGGTTCCTGCTATTGTAGGTTCCCAGTCTTTGGGGAGACAGCCAGATGCCAAGAAAGCCATGATCTGAATGTGCTGGCCAGACAGGCAGGATGGAGAAGCTCTGAGAGATTATGTCAAATGGGGGCTGAGTCCCTGAAACTCCTCGGAAGGTATGTTTTAGGGGTAGAAAGTTTAATAGGAACTTGAGTCTTTGCATTTAGTTGTATTTTTCTTGTTCATTTTGATTTTGGTTTTCTGCAAATTCTGTTTAATAGATGATATTGATCAGTAAGATCCTCGCTAATCCTGGTTTTATATGGTATCTTCATTCAGTGAGTGAACAAGAAGATAGTCCATGCCCTCCAGAGCTCAAATCCCAACACACGCCTACCTAACCTGTCAGGTCCTGCCAAGTGCCAGAAGCAGGCCAGCTCTGTTTGAGGATAATGGGGCAGATGGTGGGGGGGGGGTGGGTGGGCAGGGTGAAGGGGGAAGGGTAGCCAGGGAGGCTCTCTCTGATCAGGTGCCATGTGAGCAGGGGCCTGAAGGAAGAGAAGGAGTCAGCAGCATAGATCTCAGAAGAGCTTCAATGTCAGCCAGAGTCTCATGAGTCCTAGTTCTGGGAAGTGCTCAGCTCTGGTCAAAAGCTAGGAGCTCCATGGATGCATGCTACATGTTAAGTTGCTTTTGTCATGTCCAACCCTTTGCAACTCCATGAACCATAGCCCATTAGGCTCCTCTGCCCATGAGACTCTCCAGGCAAGAATACTGGAGTGGGTTGCCATGCTCTTCTCCAGGGAATCTTTCCGACCCAGGGATTGAACCCGCGTTTCTCACATCTTCTGCATCGGCAGGAGGGTTCTTTACCTCTAGCGCCACCTGGGAAGCCTCACCACCAAAGAAGAAGATGGATATTTTCCCTGTGTCTCCTCTCTGTGTACTTTCAGCCCAAATGAGCCCTAAACAGTGATTTCCTTCCATTCTCTCACAAGTCTGGCACCCTCCTTCCATGCTCACCCCAACAAGGAGGTGGAACACAGGGTCACCATCACCTGAATATCACCCTGATGATGTTCCCAAATCTTTCCATCAAAGAAACCCTAAGAAGGGAGGACACCAGCAGGTCTCCCTTGGGGAGGTCTGGCGACATGGGCCAAAGCAGGTCCCACAAGTCAAAATGCCCTTAGTCTCTTGTTTATCCGTAAATGCACATATACAATTCTACTTCATGATCTATGCATGTGACTCTCCATGTGATGAAATATGCCTGCACTTAATCATTCCCCTGAAAGATGAGCTGAGCTTACATGTGATTCCCCAGGCCTCTGGCATCCTGCATGGACTCCAGGGACATGGGCACCCAGAATTGAGACGCACAAAGCAGAGGAACCCCAGCCTCGGGTTCTAATCATCACTTGCTGTGGACACACTGTGTGTCGTTGCTTGAACACAGAGAGGGGCTGTTGTGCCTCTTGGTTCCACCTTTCTAGGCAGCTCATGACTCCGAGGATCCCAGTGGAGGGAAGCACGAGGTGGATGACCAAAAACCTGAGCTAGAGGTGTGGGTGCAAGAGTGGGGATCTGGGAAGAATGTTCTGGCCAGAGGCTCTCCCCTCTCCAATGGAAGGAATCTAGCAAATCCCCTAAGAAGGGGGATGTAGAACCTGTGTCAAAGGCCTCCTGGCTGGGGATCAACAACTGCCAGTAGCTTCTAGGAGATCTGGTACCTAGCACAGTCCTTGCACATAATAATCCTTAATCAACACTTGTTAAATGGATGGATGAATGAATAGTGAATGAGTGAGTAAATAGCTACATCACAGAGAACTAGTGACTCCCGCCAGCCTAGATGATGCCAATCCTTTCTGGCTCTAAATAGCGTATTTGAGGTGCCCATACCACCTCTCCTGTCCCCACTCTAAATAAGTAATTTGATGCACTGCCTGCTGGCCCCATGGTTTCTCTCTGTGGCTAATGCAGTAAAAAGAGCAATAGATTATAAACCGCTAATTATATTTAGACAAAAATCACCTTCCATAAAAACAACAGTAATAATAGGTACCAAATGCCTGGGCCTCTGCTAATCTCCTCACATCCATTATCCAGTTATTTTTCACAACAACCTGTCATCAACACCATTTGGGGGTTAGAAATCAGGGACTTCACAAGGTGGCATGTTTGCCAAGGAAACAGGGCCCTGAACTGGCCATGAAGACCTCAGTCTGTCCTCGGT